>NC_092334.1:667233571-667837857 GCF_046630445.1 Rutidosis leptorrhynchoides
ATAATGATAGTGGGTGGCGGTTTTAGGGACTGAACAGAAAAACATATATAACAGCTGCAACAGTGGAAGTGTAACGGCATTTTTCATGGAGTTTGGGGTGGAAATCGAAGGAAGTAACGGTATGTTCAAATAAGAAAAATAAACAGAAGAAAAAGGGAGTTGCAGCGATTGATAGATTATCATGGGCTCATCAACACCCCTATATCTTGGCCCAAATGTAATCTCTTAATAAATCCAATTAGAAACTTCAAAAGAGTAACACATGGTCCAACAATAACTCGGTCCAAAAGTATGCATGTATAATTGAAGTTGGTACAGTCGAGTTATAGCGATTGGATATAAGATAAGCAGCCACTTAAATCTATTTCTATTATCTTATAAGTCAAGTAGGGTTATAAATGTTGTCCATGAATTTTTCCACTAGTATTTCTTTATTAAACCCACTCAAAATGTTTTATCATTCAATCCATGCTTCACACTTAAGTGGGAGACAAAAGGTGATGTATGGAATTGGCCATGATGAAACGTAAAAAGTAATTTTGACCTTATAATTCCTTTTTGTGGACTGTCCATTTAGAATATATATAGCTGTATGTGTGTTTAAAGTTTTGAACAAGAATTGGGAAATAGAAGTTGGCGAGTATCACAAATAATTCAAAGGTTAGTTGTTGTGGTGTTCGAACTTACGAAAGAAACAGAATACATAATATGGCAGAAACAAAGTCGAGTGCCTAGATGTGTGTTTTGGTCTCGGTTCCATGTAAACAGCAACAAATAAAAGATAGATTTAAGAGGTGTTCAATATGGTGATTTGAGTTGTGGTGAGGTTTCATTTAACTCGTATAAGTATATATGTATACATACATAATTAGATAGTTAAAAAATAGATGGTGATGACGAATTAATTTTTGGTTGTAGGGGTGGTTTAAGTGGTGGATCGGGAGGGTGACCGAGGGTGGTGAAGTTGGTGGCCAAGAATGATGATCGGGTTTGATATTGGTAATCAATTGGAAAGGTTGGTGGAGTTTGAAAGTTCAAGTGTAACCGGTGGTGGCTTGATGTCTCGCGAAGAAGAAACAGAAATTTGGAAGAATGAAATATTGATGATTTTTGTTTCTCTCTATCTATATGTTATGTTTATATAAATGTTGAGGAAATGAAATAAGTCGGATGAATGGAATTGGTTGTTAAGTGCAATATTCTCAGCAGACAAAGTCAATTAGAAAAATAAAAATAAAAAAAGTGAGATAGATTGATAACAGAATTTGTTTGTTAATTGATATAGGATTCGATATACAGTATATGTAGTACAAATCATGAGCAGTAACTAAATTAGATTGATTGTGATAGATAAGAATTACGCGTTGTATCAATATCATATATATATATATATATATATATATATATATATATATATATATATATATATATATATATATATATATATATATATATATATATATATATATATATATATATATCAAATGAGATGGAATAATTGATGTAGAGACACGAATGAGTCACAGATTTTAGCTCGTATTGAAAATTGATGTCGACTGGTAATAGCATTAGACAGGAACCAGATATAAAAATCGATGGGGATCTGAAGTACCTTTATTTGATTTTATATATTATTTTTAATTATATTTAATATTAATAATTAATAAATATAAATATTTTAATAATGATAATGCTGTAAAAATAATAATAATTAATAATAATGTTAATGAAAATATATAAAAATGATGGTAACATAATAATAATGTTAACAATAATAGTAATGATAAAAAAAATGATAAGTTTAATGATAATTAAAATAATAAAAGCAAATGATAATTTTTAATAAGTTTAATATTAAAAATGATAATAATAATAATATTATTTATATATACATACACACATATCTAATTACAGCTATTTGTTCGTGAATCGTCGAGAATAGTCAAAGGTTAACTGAATCTATAAAAGTAGTTCAAACATTATTAAGACTCTACAATACAGACTTTGCTTATCGTGTCGAAATCATATAATGATTAAGTTTAAATTTGGTCAGAAATTCCCGGGTCGTCACAGTACCTACCCGTTAAAGAAATTTCGTCCCGAAATTTGAGTGGGGTTGTCATGGCTAACAATAAAAATGTTTTCATGACGAATATGAGTTGATAAATAAAGTTTTATCACAATTGATTAATATAGACAAAATGATTCGATTATGTGAAGCGTACAAGTGAAGCTGTCACAAAAGAGTGAGATGAAGAAATAAGGATTCGTCTTAACTTTTGACGTAGTCACTGTTGAATTTAGAAAATAAGGTGCGCCTTAACTTTTGACGTTGTCTCGGTTGAATTCCGGAAATCATGGGATTTAAAGAAAATCTTCGAAATCTAAAAGATTTGATTCTTCGGCGAATAAGGAAAATTAAGATCTCTATAATTAAATACGGTGATCTGCCTCGATTACTCTGTCTGATATTTCCATTATAAATTAAACTTTTCCGTTCCATTATTTTCAGCATTCCTATACTTTCTTCCTCAATTCCTACTTCCAAAATATTGTGGAAATGCTCCATCCAGTTCTGATTCTTGATATTTTCCTAACTATCGCATCTGTCATTCTTCTTTTCCATTTACCGCCGGAGGAATCTATTCACTTCTACTATTACCTTGGGGTTATTGTGCTTATCATACTCCCGTGTCTTTATATTGCTATTCGTATTAATGTACACGGTTTGTGATTTCTGTGTTGTTGTCGGGTTTTATATCTTCCCTTATGTTTCGGAGCTCTTTGCCTTTTTCTTCTCTTCTCGACCTCTAGTAAAGCGAATAATGGTCCAGAATTCATAGATATAGAGTTTCGAATAATTATAATGTTCTAAGCATGAAGGAACGTGATAGCACGATTTGATTTTCAAATTTATCAAAATTACTGAAGATAGAACTATCAAGAATATATTTTTCTTGATATGTTCGGAGGTTATGTAGAATGAAAGAGTTATGTAACATGACACATGATGATGGTATAATCTACTGTGAACCGTCATCACATTTCATTAGAACCTCAGCATGACTTATTGTAATATAATCACGTTGGCCGGGAGTCATTATATTATACTAACCCATGCTTCAATTCCCAACACTTCTCCACAGTTTATTCATAATTTATACTCGGATTTTACAGAAGTTTCCAATATAATGGAATACGGAAAACATGAAGAGGTAGATAATTTCGGATAAGTATATTTATGAAAATATCCTCAGAAATATCGAAGATATTTGTGATGATATTTTGGAATTTCTAAGTTCGAAGGTTAATGAAGAAAGATTTTTCGCAAGATTTTAACATGAGTAAGGAGCAAAATATTTGTTGAATGTTTCATCGGATCCCGAATTACCTGAATTCTTTGAATATAGGATTTGATCCTTGTATTTGTCCTTAGTCTCCTTCATGGTTAGCTCAATTCGTTTTTCAGTACCAAATTTTCTATCGAGGGTTCCCAACACTCTATTCTTTGTCATCAAACCTTTGGCCGTTTAAACCATATACAATTTTTCTGTTTCCTCTGCATTTAATGCTACGATATCTAAATTCATCGGTTATCAATCCGAGGTAGTTTCAGGAGAATTGTGTTTTTAGATGATTAAACGCTGATGGTAATATGGTGGAATATAAAAGGTTCCCCGGTAACAATAAAGAGCACGCATATATATCAAAGTTATAATAAGGTTGTTTCGAACGAAAAGTCGAAGTTGATTTGCTGGAGCTGTGACAAAATTTGCTATTTTGAAAGGGATTACTAAGTTATTTTGGGTAATAATAATACTAAAGGAATTAGCACAGCTACGTGTTAAACGTTTACTCAGTTTTCGAGAGTTTTTCAGGTGCATAACTATATGCATAAATTTTTCCTTCTGTAAATGAAGTGCGGTTGGTTCATCCTCTGGATTGAGGTGTTTTTAAAAATCATGAAAGGTTTGAACGCAGATTGTAATCGTAAAGATACAAATGAGGTTTAGGATGAAATTAAGTGGCAAACTTGAAGAAATGTTTAGTTTCATATGTTATAATCAATATTTTAATTCATTTTTAATTGTCCAATATTGGTAGTCCACAGTTGATAGTCCACATTTAACAGTCCAATAATTCATATATAGCTTAATATATAATATTCGAATTAATTAATACGTATCGTGACCCGTGTACATGTCTCAGACTCGATCACAACTCAAAGTATATATATTATTTGAGAATCAACCTCAACCCTGTATAGAGAACTCGATCATTACTGCATATAGAGTGTCTATGGTGATTCCAAATAATATATATAGATGTGTAAATATGATATGTCAAAACTTTGTATACGTGTCCCGATATTTAAAGTGCGTAATAATAAATAACAGAAATTAAATGACGATACATAAAATTGCGAGAATGTAAATTGTGATAATTATATTGCGATAAATAAAATGTAATTAGTTAGCTAGGAACAATTAGCTAGGAACAGTTAGCGTGGATTCTTAACAAAATTTTTCGTAGTTAATTTGTTCGTTTCTATCAAATTTTTATTTCGTCAAATGTGTTCTTCATTATGCCACTTGTTGGATTCTGATAAATCAAAATCCAAATATGAAATCGAATGAAAAATGGTTATTCTGTGGTGAACGGATTCGTATATCGGTAGATGTAAGTAGGATAGTAAATGATTGTTGAATCAGATTTGAAGAATGTACAGTGTAACTTATTAATGTGAAATTTAAATATTTCTCGGGTATTACCTACCCGTTAAAATATTTTCACCATCAACAATTTGTACAAAAGAATTTTTAATTACAATCTTTATGAAAACATATATACATATATATATTTTCTTCAGATGTAGTCATGGATTTTAACGAGTCAATATGATATTAATCTCATTTGATTTATCGTTAGATCTATAATACATAATCTCTAAAACATTAGAGATTACATAATCGTCATGAAGAACGAAGATAATTAATGTAGAACGATACGTAGAATGAAGATAAAGTAAATAGAACGATACGTAGAACGATGATTATACTCAAGGTACATAATGAGATGTTGAGGCGTGTGATGTTGATGGTACGGGTGCTATTGCTGGTGGTGCGGTTGATTTCGGTGATGTTGCTGAAGCTGGTACGTTTTGCACCATATTTTCCAAATTGATTACTCGAGCGCAAAGTTCGTTGACTTCTTCTATTATTTCGGGATGATTGTCGGTCATAACGAGCGGATGAATAAGGTTTAGAATTGTGGATAGAATATAATCGTGTCGAGCTACTCTGGAAATGAGGCTGAAAATGGTGTTTCGGATAGGTTCGCCGGTAAGTGCTTCTGGTTCTTCGCCAAGAGGGCAATTTGGTTGGTGGAAAGAATCGCCTTCTTCGCGTCTCCATTGATTAAGTCAACTACGAATTCATCCCAATTCATTCAGGATAGGTGATGGCTAATTGGTTGATCCATTCCGGTTACACTGCTTTCGGAGCTCGAGTGAAAATCCATATCGGAATAGCTGTCGGAATCCGAGGAATTTGAACTAGTTGCGCGTCCCATCTTGTACGGTTAGATAAAGGGTTTTCGATATGAAATGATTTTCGGATATCGGTTGATATTCTAATTACATAGAATACTTACATATAGTACAGAAAATCCCGTAGAAATCCCGTAGATTACGGAGAAAAATTTCGAAAGCTGATGTTAAAGCTAAGGGGTACGAAAATAGTTTATATTTTTACTAGGAAAAGCGTTACAAACTACACAAGTTTTAATTATTTATTTACAGATGGGATATACCTAAACCTTGCTACAACACTATAGGCAGTGTACCTAATCGTAGAGTAGTATAGTTTTTAGTAAGTCCGGTTCGTTCCACAGGGAGCGGGCTTATTGCACACTATATTTTTAAACAACTATATTTGTACAAAATATATATAATTATATATAATAATATATAAAAGGGGGTTTTACCGTTTAATGACCGGTTTGTCGATTTTATATTTTAAGCGAAGCTTAAAGTAAATGACGATATTTAACTAACGATAAAATAAATAACAATAATTAAAATGACAATAAATAAAAGTACGAGGAAATATAAAATAAAATATATTATGCTTATTTAAACTTCCGTAATCATGATGTTTGACGTGTTGATTTTTAGTTTATTCTCATGGGTTAATTGTCCTTTGTCCTGGATTATTTAATATGTCCGTCTGGTTTTTGTCCATAACAGTCCATCGGTCATAAATTTAAAGTGCGAGTGTCCTCGTCAAATTATCCTTATACTCGAAGTCAAATATTCCAACTAATTGGGGACTTAAACTGTAACAAGGTTTTAATACTTTGTTTAATAATTACACCAGGATATCGACTGCGTGTAACCCAAGGTTTTAATACTTTGTTATCAATTATGCCAAGTGTCCTTGTACATAATTTCACCCCTGTTTTAATAATTCCATAGACTATTAATCCATTCCCGTGTCCGGTTAAATGAACAATTATTCGTACATATAAATACCCCGCCCATCGTGTCCGATCGAGTGTATATGGTTATTTATAGGGACGTCCAATTATAAATCTTTATATTAAAATTAACAAACTATCATTTAGTTAAACAAATATAAAGCCCATTAATAGCCCATAGTCTAATTTCCACAAGTGTCGTTCTTTTGTCCAAACCCCAATTAAGGTACAAAGCCCAATTACCCCGTCTTTAATATTTAGTCCAACATCATGATTACTTTGGCTCAAATAAGCATAATAATAACTTAAGTACGAGACATTAATTTAAAAAGGAGAACATAGCTTACATTGATTATTTATCGCGTAGTGTTACACGGACAGAGCTCCGACTTTAAAACCCGTAAAATAACCTTTACATAACCCGAACTAATCTAATATAAAACTACCCTATACTATATATATTATATATATATTTATTTATTTATTTATTACAGAGTATTATTATTATTATGTTTATTTTTTTATCTTTTTTACTCGCAGAATTCGTGATCTTTTATAGGCATTTTGATTTCTGACAGCTCCGCGAGTCGTGGAGTTTTAAGCCTTCAAACTCCGCGAGTCGTGGAGTTTGAAAATCCAGCTCACAAACTTTTGGCTCCTAGCTTGTCGACATAAATAATATATAAATATAAAATATAAATAATTAATATAATTATTTATATATTATATTATATTCTTGTGCATAGTAGACTTGTAATTTTTGGTCCATTGCGTCGGGCGTTGATAGTTGGCTCGTGTACCGGTTCCGGATTTTCGAACGTCATTTCGTATAATTTAATATCTTGTACTTTGCGTTTTGTAACTTGTACTCTTGTCATTTTTAGATGTTTTTCATCAATAAATTGAACCTTTTGAATTGTATCTTGTACATTTGAGCTTTTTGGACGTTTTTTTCTTCAAATCTTCGTTTTTGCCTTTTGTCTTCGCACTTATTTATTTAAACAATTACAATAAAAATATAATACAATTACATATGAAAACCTATTATTTAGGAGGGATATTGCTATGAAATATATGTTCCTTTTTAGCCTTATCAAATATCCCCACACTTGAGCGTTGCTTGTCCTCAAGCAATACAGAACTTGAAATAAAAACATACATGAATCACTTTTTTATTCATCACACTTTGTACATCAGTGATTTCAATATGGTGGTATAAACAATGATAATAACGATAGAACCATGGTTAAAAGTGGGTGTGTCATCCACAGTTGCCTCGGGTTTAGGTCAACGACACTTGCAATCAAATAGCCGATTTACTTTCGGTTTCCAAAGCAAAGTGCACATTTTAAAGGCGGTTTACAGTCCCACATGACTATGAAAATTTAGATCCGTTAGGAAATTGGATCTTTATGAAAACATTTGATCTTTTGAAAATTCAATCTAGCTTTTACCCTAGACAAGTTTTCCAGAATAACCCTTCACCGGTGTTTGCAAAATATTTTTGTGGGTTGTGTGGGTTTCAGATTTGAAAATTTTAGCTCAACACTTGTGGTTTTGTGTTACCCACTTGCTAACCTTGTATTAGGAAAGCAACACGTCCAGTTTACTTGTCCCGTATATTACCTTTCGGCAAACTACCGTCCGATTGTAAAGGAAAGCGATGAACAAGAAACTGTTAAGGCAATGTCTAATGACATGCATTTGATTATGGTCCAAAAACGTGTCGGATGCTATTACTATCCTTTGTAGGAGCAATAGTAAAGATCATCCTATGATTTTTCGGTCTGGCACAAGGTCCTGTCTCTGACCATGCTATGCAACCACCGTTCTTACGGTTGACACCCGATTTGGTTCAGGTGACCTAATGAATTCCAGGTGAATTCCTAGGATTTTACGTTCAATGGTAATGAACGCATTGAAAATGGTTTTTCAGAAAACAAATCGGTTTATGATTTTGATCAAAATATTTTCTCGTTCAAGCTCGAGTTTAGATATCATCGAATTCCATGAATTTGTAATTCTCAATCTTTAAGGTCAATCTAAAGGATTGAGTAATATCAGTCTTAAAAGCTGATTTTTAATTTTTAAGGAGATTATCCTTTCTGGGGATCTGATTCATTAGTCTTATCAAGCTAATTTGCACGGCGCCCTCCCCATTTTACGAGACAGATCCTCTCATGGTTAGGATAAGTCTGACCACCTGGCGACCCTGTTTTATGCTGAGGTCCGTGGATTTCCTGCTGATTTTAGTGTTGACTTTTCTAGATTTTTTGTCAACCTACAGCTAGTCTGGACGACAACTTCCTGACCTAAATCAAGAAGCGCGTGTCTTTTTCGAAAGACTTTACTTCCTTTTAATGATGGAATTGATTCATCGTGTAGATCCATCTTTCTTACAGTAAATCGGGTAAAACTTTTTAGTTTAGTCCAAAGCAAAAGTATTTTCAGTTATTTGTTACAGAAATATGTGATATGTTTAAAATAACTTGGTAAATTTTCCCACACTTGGCTTTTATTTTCCTTTTTATTCTCTTTTATTCCATTTTAAATGAATTCAAGCATTTTAGGTTATTTCTCAATTTATGTCCTTTCTGAGGTAACGATAATTTCGGTATTAACACCTAGTTTTCATCGTTCATAAATATGTATAAACATGATTTTGACTTCATTTAGTTGAAATTTTTTCAAATTTTTGCAAAATTTGGCAAATAAACCAAGTGTAAACCCGAGAGAATTTATAACCCTTCCCCACACTTGAGATCATGCAATGCCCTCATTTGCATGAAATCAGACTCTAAGTATAAATTTATGAGGGTGATTAGTGTAGAAAAGTGATTGAATATACCCAATTTGTAATTACAAAGCTCGTCGAATGATAGATGGTGCGTCTCATCGTTTATTCTTTCTTGTTTTATCACACACGTTTTTCTTAAAAAATGGCTGCTTTTCTGAACTGTTTGATAATTTTTGAAAATGCGTCTTTTACCCTAACTTATCATGAATTTTTATTAACGAGTTATGCATTAACCCGAACCCCAAATTTAACGTTAAGTGAGGTTAGACTTCTCCACACTTAGCTGACGACATGTGAAGTCGGTAGAATAAGTTCCACGAATTAAAATAGTGAGCCAGTTATTTACATCTCGGGTGGTGTATAATATATCAATGGGTTTAAAGTTTAGACTCACCCGATCGTCACTACTTAATTCTTTTTTAAGTGTAGCTTTTAGTAAATGGATATGTCTCTTTTCTGGTTCTTGGTCAAATGGATCGATATACACCGACATACATATTTCTATAGGGTGGACAATTCCTAACATTTCCTTCCTTTTATTCTCAGGATCAAAGTTTTCACCTCTATTACCCAATTGGGTGAAATTCGAGGTGTCCTTATCTATTACAGCTCGTAGTTCATTTCCGGTGGATGACTCGTCTATTGAGAATATTGGGTTGGAAGGTTGTGGAATGGTGAAGTTCGGTTTGGCCTCGGGGGTAAAATTTTCAACGTTATCGTATTCCCACGAGTACCAATTTGTTACCCTTACTTCTTCTTTATCCATTGATGGATCGATGATTTCGTCGGTAGAGGCTAATGTGTCGATATGTTGTGAAATTGGTAAGACTGAATAAAAAGTATCATCGGGATAGTTGGTGATTTCGGAGCTCTCGAATTCATCAAAATTCGATGATATGAGATTTTCTTGCACACGACTCCTCAGATCAACAGGTGTGTAGTCTGATAGAGTTTCAGCTTGCCGGTTTACAAACTCTCTCATTTGTTCATTTTGAGCATAGAGTTCTTCGAGTTTGATTTTCATATTGTCTAATAAATTTTCAGACACGTAATTTTCCTCGTCTACTGGTTGTTGAGTTTGGAAATATTCTTGGGAATAATCCCAATTTGAATTGTATTCTTCATAATCATTCCATTCAGGTTCCGTGGGTGCGTAATTTTCCATAGGAACGTAATAATAACATTCCCATGTTGAGTGATAATCTCCACGGATTTCACAACCAGTTATTGTTTCGTCATTCGTGATCCAAGATTGACCGAACGAATTGTCATCAACACTCGGTTGAGAGTATTGATTTTGTATTTCATAAAGAGTTTCCAAAATATCTTCGAGACTTTTCATAATGCGCTTATTACCAAATTTTAATTATCTTATTAGTTATAAAAATAGAAAAACTTATATAAGTTGTCCAATTAATAGACTTTTCTGCTTTTGCCCACGTTTCGAATAGCCAATAGATGCAGCAGGGAGCCAGAACCCTTTAAATCGGAAGCTCACAATTCAGCCACTAACAAATCCAACTATTACTACGAAGCAGAAAATTTGGATGTCTATCAATTTAACCGCTTAAAATAATTTTTCGTTTTGAAATTTTAGAGAAGAAATAGAGAAAATTTCGAAGTCCTAAAAACTAGCGTGTCGAGAAATAAGAAAGAAAAAGAGTGCGCGTCGAAAAACGTCGAAAAATAAAAATAAGAAAGAAAAACGTCGAAACTTAAAAGTCTAAAAATTATATCTAAAAAGTTGCGCCTAAAGGTCTAAAGGTAAATGCAATTTTATTCAGAAAACGGCAATTACTTAAAGGCACTAAAATCTATTTAAAACTAAAGCGAAAAACGGCGTCGCAAAATTCTAAAGCACCTAAATCTTAGTCTAAAGAAAAAGCACTTAAGGGATTTTACGGCAAATCTTAAAAAACTAATCTTAAAACTAATTACGAACGAATAAACGATAAAAATACAAATTATAATTAAAATGATAAAAATACAAATTTTATTAAAATATTATTTTTATATTATATTTTATAAAAGTATTAATTTAAATATATATTTAATAATACTAATTAATATTTAAAATACAAATTAAATTAAAAACTTAAAACTAATTATAATAATAATAAGTAAATAGGGTTAATAATAATAATAATAAATAATAAATACCCCGTAATTAATGATGTTTAGGGTTTCTGTCGGTGGCGGCTCCGCAAGTCGCGGTGACCCAGTTCAAAACCTCCGCGAGTCGCGGAGGGTTCAATTCCAGTTCAAAAACAGGTCAAGTTTCGACAGGTCAGTTTTATTATATATATATTTTTTATTTTTTTGTTTTATATTTTCTGTTTTAATAGTTAAATAAAATATATAAATTAAATAAAAACTTATTTTTTTTAGGATTTTATATTGTTTTTCTAAAAATAATATATATTTATACAAAAATGAATTAAAAATATGGAGTTTCGCCGAGTCCCCGGCAGCGGCGCCAAAAACTTGATGTTAAAGCTAAGGGGTACGAAAATAGTTTATATTTTTACTAGGAAAAGCGTTACAAACTACACAAGTTTTAATTATTTATTTACAGATGGGATATACCTAAACCTTGCTACAACACTATAGGCAGTGTACCTAATCGTAGAGTAGTATAGTTTTTAGTAAGTCCGGTTCGTTCCACAGGGAGCGGGCTTATTGCACACTATATTTTTAAACAACTATATTTGTACAAAATATATATAATTATATATAATAATATATAAAAGGGGGTTTTACCGTTTAATGACCGGTTTGTCGATTTTATATTTTAAGCGAAGCTTAAAGTAAATGACGATATTTAACTAACGATAAAATAAATAACAATAATTAAAATGACAATAAATAAAAGTACGAGGAAATATAAAATAAAATATATTATGCTTATTTAAACTTCCGTAATCATGATGTTTGACGTGTTGATTTTTAGTTTATTCTCATGGGTTAATTGTCCTTTGTCCTGGATTATTTAATATGTCCGTCTGGTTTTTGTCCATAACAGTCCATCGGTCATAAATTTAAAGTGCGAGTGTCCTCGTCAAATTATCCTTATACTCGAAGTCAAATATTCCAACTAATTGGGGACTTAAACTGTAACAAGGTTTTAATACTTTGTTTAATAATTACACCAGGATATCGACTGCGTGTAACCCAAGGTTTTAATACTTTGTTATCAATTATGCCAAGTGTCCTTGTACATAATTTCACCCCTGTTTTAATAATTCCATAGACTATTAATCCATTCCCGTGTCCGGTTAAATGAACAATTATTCGTACATATAAATACCCCGCCCATCGTGTCCGATCGAGTGTATATGGTTATTTATAGGGACGTCCAATTGTAAATCTTTATATTAAAATTAACAAACTATCATTTAGTTAAACAAATATAAAGCCCATTAATAGCTGATAAGGCTAAAAAGGAACATATATTTTATAGCATTATTCCCCAAGAAAGACAAGATTTTAGTTGGTATTGTTCGATTTACAAGCAATATTCGTTTAAATATTAAAAAGTGAAGACAAAAGGCAGATTCGACAAATTGAAGACAAAAAGGTCCAAAGAGCTAAAAAGTACAAGATACAACTAAAAAGGTTCAAAATATTGATGAGGAACATCTCAAAATGACAAGAGTACAAGTTACAAGATGCAAAGTACACGATATAAAATAATACGCGAAGACGTCCGAAAATCCGGAACCGGGACCTGAGCCAAGAAGAAACGCCCGACGCAACGGACCAAAAATATCTAGTCTACTATGCACAAGAATATAATATAATATATATATAATTATATATAATTATATATTATATTATATATATTATTATTATATTACGTCGGCAAGAAGAAAACAAATCAATTTGGCTGGATCCAGGGTGGCCATGCGACTCGCATGGCCAGAGGCACAAATCCATGCGAGTCGCATGGAGTGAAATTGCTGGTCAGGTCCTATATAAAGCCAGTTTTCTGTCGAGTTTTAAACACATAAAATATCTATCCCTCTCTCAATATATACGTAATATATATATATAATTTATATTTTAATTTTAATTTTAATTTTAAATCCTAATAATAAGGGTATGTTAGCGAATGTTGTAAGGGTGTAAGTCGAAATTCTGTCCGTGTAACGCTACGCTATTTTTAATCATTGTAAGTTATGTTCAACCTTTTTATATTAATGTCTCGTAGCTAAGTTATTATTATGCTTATTTAAAACGAAGTAATCATGATGTTGGGCTAATTACTAAAATTGGGTAATTGGGCTTTGTACCATAATTGGGGTTTGGACAAAAGAACGACACTTGTGGAAATTAGACTATGGGCTATTAATGGGCTTTATATTTGTTTAACTAAATGAAAGTTTGTTAATGTTAATATAAAGATTTACAATTGGGCGTCCCTATAAATTACTATATACACTCGATCGGACACGATGGGCAGGGTATTTATATGTACGAATAATCGTTCATTTAACCGGACACGGGAATGGATTAATAGCCACTAGAATAATTAAAACAGGGGTGAAATTACATTCAAGGGTAATTGGTGTAATTGTTAACAAAGTAGTAAAACCTTGGTTTACACACAGTCGATAACCTGGTGTATTCATTAAACAAAGTATTAAAACCTTGTTACAATTCGAATCCCCAATTAGTTGGAATATTTAACTTCGGGTATAAGGATAATTTGACGAGGACACTCGCACTTTATATTTATGACTGATGGACTGTTATGGACAAAAACCAGACGGACATATTAAATAATCCAGGACAAAGGACAATTAACCCATGGGCATAAAACTAAAATCAACACGTCAAACATCATGATTACGGAAGTTTAAATAAGCATAATTCTTTTATTTCATATTTAATTTCCTTTATTTTATATTTAATTGCAATTCTAATTATCGCACTTTTATTTATTGTTGTTTAATCGCATTTTTAATTATCGTACTTTTTAATTATCGCAAGTTTATCGCACTTTTATTATTCGCAATTTCATTATTGTTATTTACTTTAAGCTTTAATTTAAGTCTTGTATTTATTTTATATTTTACATTAGGTTTTAACTGCGACTAAAGTCTTAAAATCGACAAACCGGTCATTAAACGGTAAAAAACCCCCCTTTATAATAATAATATTACTTATATATATTTGTATTTTTATAAAAGTAAACTAATATAGCGTTGAGCTTTGTTTAAAGATTTCCCTGTGGAACGAACCGGACTTACTAAAAACTACACTACTGTACGATTAGGTACACTGCCTATAAGTGTTGTAGCAAGGTTTAAGTATATCCATTCTATAAATAAATAAATATCTTGTGTAAAATTGTATCGGATTTAATAGTATTTTCTGCTAAAATTTAATAGTATTTTATACCCCTTAGCTTTAACATCAAGTATTTTTGGCGCCGCTGCCGGGGATCGCCGAAGCGAAACGCCATATTTTTAAATTTTAAGTTATAATTTGTTTTTGTAAAATTTATATTTTTGGTTAAAAAATTAAAAAAAAGTAAAAAAAAAAAAATCTTTTAAAATCGAAAAAAAAAAAAATATATTTTAAAGTATATTTTTAAGTTTTTCTTTTATTTTTACAAAATTATAAAGTATTTTAAGTTTATTTTTAAGTTTTTATTTTAATTATATATATATATTTTATTTAAATTTAAAACAGAAATTAAAAATAAAAAAATAATTACGTGACCTGTCATTTGAACCAGTCCAATTGAACCAGTTCAGGGTGTCCATGCGACTCGCATGACCCACCCCCTTATTTCATGCGACTCGCATGAGGGGTCTGACAAGACCACAACCGAACCCTAATTCTGCATTTATTACGGATATTAATTTATTATTATTAATTAAACCCTAATCTAATTATTATTATTATAATTAAGTTTTTAGTTTATTTTATTTATATTACTTTTAAACTAGTTTTATTTATTATAAACTTAATACTTTTATTATAAAATATAAAAATAATATTTTTATAAAAATTATACTTTTTACAACTTTTTGTATATTTTTATATTTTGTCCCTTTTTAATCGTTGTAGCGTAATATTTATATTTTTAGCTCATATTTAATTTTAAACTTAGTTTTTGCTATAATTATTTTTACTCCTAGATTTTTAGGCTTTGCCGTAGAATTCCTTAAGTGCTTTTTCTTTAGACTAAGATTTAGGTGCTTTAGAATTTTGCGACGCCTTTTTAAGTTTTAGTTTCTTTTTAAGTTATTTCCATTTGGAATTTAGTTTTTCCTGTAAGCTTTAATATTTTTAGACCTTTTACTATGTACCAATTATCATTCCAATTAGTAATATCAATTTGCGATTATAATTTTAAGTTAGTTGTAGTAATAAGGTTAGGTTAGTCAAGTATTTTTAAGTTTTTATAAGTTTCTTTTATTTTTCCGTCACCTTTTATTTTTCAACCATTTTTTCTTTTTTCGACCTTTTGCGACGAACTCTTTTTCTTTCTTATTTCTCGCTATTCTAGTTTTAGGACTTAGAATTTTTTCTACTTCTTATCTAAATTTCTTAAAATTACGAAAATTTATTTTGAGTGGTTAAATTGATAGACCTCAAAATTTTCTGGTTCGTAGTAATAGTTGGATTTGTACGTGGACCGGGTTATTGGAGCCAAACAGTCCTCAATTATATTGAGACCAAACGAATCCTGCCCCTCTGCTGCATCTTTTGGCTATTCGAAACGTGGGCAAAATCAGAAAAGTCTATTAATTGGATAACTTATTATAATTTTTCTTTCCTTTTTAAAACTAATAGGATATTCAGTGAATGCACCGAGCAAGACGTTCACCACCTTTTGTACGTTCACCACCTGTAACTAGATCAAGACATTTAGCAAATATAACCGCCGTTGATTTTTCTTTAGAATCGTCATCTAGTCAACCAAGTACTTCAGTTCAAATTTCCGATAATCCATTTTTTGAACCCAACCTCACAATTGAGAATCCGGAGAATATTCAGGAACGGTTCGTAGATCCTGAACCACTAAACTTTCCTCCGGAGCCACCAATCATTCAAGCAGAGATTGTTGAGGAACGAACCATTAAATCTGAAGCATCTAGTGATACCGATTCAACAAATTCAATTATGGAGAATCTGGAACCTTTAAGTATGGAAGACCGAATGAGAGCTAAACGCACTGGCCAAGGTCACGCAATTACTCATCCAGACATAAATGCGCCAGATTATGAAATCAAAGGACAAATTCTACACATGGTGACTAATCAATGCCAATTTAGTGGTGCGCCGAAGGAAGATCCAAATGAACATCTACGTACCTTTAATAGGATCTGCACACTATTTAAAATCCGAGAAGTGGAGGATGAACAGATATATCTCATGTTATTTCCCTGGACTTTAAAGGGAGAAGCCAAAGATTGGTTGGAATCGTTACCTGAAGGGGCGATTGATACATGGGATGTTTTAGTTGACAAATTTCTTAAACAATTTTTTCCTGCATCTAAAGCCGTAAGACTTCAAGCAGAAATTGTTACGTTCACACAGAAGCCAAATGAAACTCTATATGAGGCGTGGACAAGATATGGAAAGTTGTTAAGAGGATGTCCGCAACATGGTTTAGACACCTGTCAAATAGTACAAATATTCTACCAAGGATGCGACATCACTACAAGGAAAGATATAGATATAGCAGCTGGTGGTTCTATTATGAAGAAAACCGAAACTGATGCTTACAAAATTATTGATAATACTGCTTCCCACTCACATGAGTGGCACCAAGAAAAAGATATCATTAGATCATCTAAAGCAGCTAGAGACGATTCTAGCCATGACTTAGATTCCATTTCCGCAAAGATAGATGCTGTGGAGAGACGAATGGAAAAGATGACTAAGGATATTCACTCAATACGAATTAGTTGTGAGCAGTGTGGAGGACCACATTTGACAAAAGATTGTCTCAGTATTGAATTAACAATGGAACAAAGAGAGAATATTTCATACATAAACCAAAGGTCTGGAAATAATTATCAGAATAATTATCAACCGCCAAGACCGATTTACAATCAAAACCAGAATTATAACCGAAATATTCCATACAACAACCAACAAGGTCCTAGCAATCAACAAGTATCCAATAATACTTACAATCAGCAAAGACCGAATTTTCAAAACAAACCACCACAACAAACCGATGATAAAAAGCCGAATTTAGAAGATATGATGACAAAGCTAGTTGAAACTCAAACGCAGTTTTTCACATCTCAAAAACAAACCAATGAACAAAATGCTCAAGCATTTAGAAATCAACAAGCTTCTATTCAAAATCTGGAACAAGAAGTAAGTAACCTAGCAAGGTTAATAGGTGAAAGAAAACCGGGAAGTTTACCTAGTGATACAAATGCTAACCCCCGGAATGAAACAGCTAAAGCTATTACCACAAGAAGTGGTACAACACTTAAACCACCTGAAATACCTGTAACTTCTGATGAAACTATTCCTACTCCACAAGAACCACAACCTGATCAAGATAAGGAAAAAGAACCGGTAGTTGAAAAAGTTAATGAAGATAACACAGTTAAGGATAAACCTTATGTTAAACCATACCAACCACCACTTCCTTATCCGAGTAAAATGAAGAAAGAGAAACTTGAAGCCGAGCAATCCAAATTCTTGGATATGTTTAAACAGATAAATGTAAATCTTCCTTTCATTGATGTGATTTCAGGAATGCCTAGATATGCTAAATTCTTGAAAGATCTGATCACGAATAGAAAGAAAATGGAAGAACTTTCGGCTGTTACTATGAATGCTAATTGTTCAGCAGTGCTGTTGAATAAGATATCAGAAAAACTATCTGATCCAGGAAGTTTCACAATTCCATGTTTTTTGGGTAGTCTTAGTTCAATAGAAGCATTGGCAGACTTAGGTGCTAGTATAAATCTAATGCCGTATTCACTATACGCTAAACTAGACCTTGGAGAATTGAAACCAACCAGAATAAGCATACAACTAGCCGATAGATCAATAAAATATCCTAGAGGGATAATGGAGAACATGCTAGTTAAAGTTGGTACTTTAGTATTTCCAGTAGACTTTGTTGTTTTGGACATGGAAGAAGATTCTCAAGTTCCTCTCATATTAGGAAGACCATTCTTAAACACGGCTAAAGCAATGATAGACGTGTTCGGTAAGAAACTGACCCTAAGTATAGAGGATGAGAGTGTTACCTTTTCAGTTGATAGAGCAATGCAACAACCGCAATCTGCAGATGATACATGTTATTATATTCAAACTATAGATGCACATGCAGAATTATTAGAAGAATTTCCAGAATTACAAGGAACAGGAGAATGTTCTTTAGGAGAAGGTAATGAACCAATTGATGAAGCTGAAATGTTAGCTACACTTATAGCTAATGGATATGAACCAACAACAGAAGAAATTCAAATGCTAAAAGAAGAAGACAGATATCGATATAAATCATCGATAGAAGAACCTCCGAAATTAGAATTAAAGCCACTTCCAAACCATTTGGAATATGCTTATTTACATGGTGAATCTGAATTACCTGTAATAATATCGTCTTCTCTTACTAAAAATGAGAAATCACAACTCATTTCTGTGTTGAAAGCTCATAAACCAGCCATTGCATGGAAGATTCATGATATTAAAGGAATAAGTCCTTCGTATTGCACACATAAAATCCTTATGGAAGAAGGTCATAAAACGTATGTGCAACGTCAACGAAGACTAAATCCTAATATGCAAGATGTAGTTAAGAAAGAGATTATTAAACTGCTAGATGCAGGTTTGATATATCCAATTTCTGATAGTCCATGGGTAAGCCCAGTTCAATGCGTACCTAAGAAGGGTGGTATGACTGTCATTATAAATGAGAAAAATGAGCTTATTCCTACTAGGACTGTAACAGGATGGCGTGTATGTATTGATTATAGAAAATTAAATGACGCCACCAGAAAAGATCACTTTCCCTTACCTTTCATAGATCAAATGTTGGAAAGATTAGCCGGAAATAGTTACTATTGTTTTCTAGATGGATTTTCCGGATATTTTCAAATTCCAATAGCACCCGAAGATCAAGAGAAAACCACATTCACGTGCCCTTATGGTACTTTTGCTTACAAACGCATGCCATTTGGACTTTGCAACGCCCCTGCAACCTTTCAAAGGTGTATGATGGCGATTTTTCATGACATGATAGAAGAATGCATGGAAGTATTCATGGATGACTTTTCAGTCTTCGGTGATACATTTAAATCATGTCTAGTTAATCTGGAACGAATGCTAATTAGATGCGAAAAATCAAATCTAGTACTTAATTGGGAAAAATGCCATTTCATGGTTAAAGAAGGCATCGTTCTTGGACATAAAATTTCAAAAGAAGGAATTGAAGTGGATAGAGCTAAAGTAGATGTAATTGCTAAACTTCCACATCCCACCAATGTTAGAGGAGTTAGGAGTTTTCTAGGGCATGCCGGTTTTTACCGACGTTTCATAAAAGATTTTTCTAAAATTGCCACTCCTATGAATAAACTCCTAGAAAAGGATGCGCCATTCATCTTTTCAGATGAGTGTATCAAATATTTTAATATTCTTAAAGAAAAACTCACTAATGCGCCGATCATGATAACACCAAATTGGAATCTACCATTTGAACTAATGTGCGATGCAAGTGATTTTGCAATGGGAGCCGTTTTAGGACAAAGGATTGAAAAACGATTTCAACCTATATACTATGCTAGTAAGACGTTACAAGGAGCACAAACGAACTATACAACTACTGAAAAAGAACTCCTTGCTATTGTCTTTGCTTTTGACAAATTCAGAGCATATCTCGTTTTAGCAAAAACGGTGGTCTATACCGACCATTCTGCTCTTAGATACCTATTTTCAAAACAAGATGCTAAACCAAGATTAATCCGTTGGATCTTACTCTTACAAGAGTTTGATATTGAAATCCAAGATAAAAGAGGAGCAGAAAATCTCGCCGCTGATCATCTTTCTCGTCTTGAAAATCCCGAATTAGAAGTTCTGAATGAATCGGCCATACAAGACAACTTTCCTGATGAATATCTATTGAAGATAGATTATAAAGAAATCCCATGGTTTGCAGACTATGCAAACTACTTAGTTTGTGGATTCCTTGAAAAAGGATTATCGTACCAAAGACGAAAGAAATTCTTCAGTGATATAAAACACTATTTCTGGGAAGATCCACATTTGTTTAAAAGTTGTCCCGATGGAATAATACGCCGATGTGTATTTGGAGATGAAGCTAGTAAAATTTTAAACCATTGTCACACAGGACCAACAGGAGGGCATTATGGGCCTCAACTAACAGCAAGAAAAGTTTATGAAGCTGGATTCTATTGGCCTACAATTTACAAAGACGCACACCTTCTTTGCAAATCCTGTGATGCATGTCAAAGGGCCGGAAAAATAAGTCAACGTGATGAAATGCCACAAAATGTCATCCAAGTATGTGAAGTATTTGACATTTGGGGTATTGACTTTATGGGTCCATTTCCAAAATCTCATAATAATCTATATATACTCGTAGCCATTGATTATGTATCTAAATGGGCGGAAGCACAAGCTCTCCCAACTAACGATGCACGAGTTGTAGTCAACTTTTTAAAACGTCTTTTTGCAAGGTTTGGAACACCGAAAGCTTTAATAAGTGATCGGGGTACTCATTTCTGTAATAATCAACTTGAGAAAGTTCTTAAAAGATATGGAGTAACTCATAAAATCTCCACCGCATATCATCCACAAATAAGTGGACAAGTTGAAAATACCAACCGAGCTTTAAAACGTATTCTAGAAAAAACCGTAGGATCAAATCCGAAGGAATGGTCCATTAAATTGGAGGATGCACTCTGGGCTTTTAGAACAGCCTACAAAACTCCAATTGGAACCACACCTTTTAGACTTATTTATGGAAAAGCATGTCATCTTCCAGTAGAAATTGAACACAAAGCATTTTGGGCTTTGAAGACATGTAATCTTGATTTACATAAAGCCGGACGTCTACGATTAAGTCAACTAAATGAATTAGAAGAATTAAGACATGAAGCATACGAAAATTCGTTAATCTATAAAGAAAGAACGAAGAAATGGCATGATAAAAGAATCAGAAGTTCAAAAGAATTTAAAGAAGGAGATAGAGTTCTTCTTTTCAATTCACGATTCAAGCTATTTCCTGGAAAATTAAAATCAAGATGGTCTGGACCATTCATAGTCAAAAGAGTTTTCCCATACGGAACGATAGAATTGATAAATTCAAATGGGATTGAATTTAAAGTTAATGGTCACAGAGTTAAACATTACATACATGGTCCGATGGAAGTCGACAACGAAGTTAATCACAATTTCGACACCACAGCTAACTAAGTGTGGGGAGAATCAAGTCTTTAAAGGATAATATGTATTTCTGATAGAGTTAGATTGTCTGTTTTCGTGTAGTTCTCGAAAATGGAACACGTATGGTCTTTCCCTAGCAGACCCTAAAGAACTAGTCTTCTCCCCCCATTCTGAATTTTTATTTTTTTTAGGTTTTTACAAAATGAAGACTGCCTGTGAATTAAACCATGGTCTAATGCTACACGCTTTGATCACTAAACGTAATAATGACATACTACCGAGTGAATTAGTATCAGTAATCAGAGAAAGAATGGACGGAGTTAGAAAAGGATCCAGATGCGAAGATAATAAGTTACAATTTGGTAAAGGAAAATCAAAATCCGCAGCGAAAAGAAGAGCACGACACCTAGAAAGATGTCACAAATACGGAAAATGGTCACATGGAGGTAAATGTTCAAATAATCAAACCTATTCAAATACCGAATTTGTTACTTTATGCAGAGACGGACCGTTCATATGTTTAGAAGAAAAGACACTGAATGCTCGAGGTTACGCCTATGCAGCCATGGAAAATCAATTAAACCGACTATCTTATGAATGGAATAGATCATATAACTAAGAAATCTATTTCACAGGTAAGTCTGTACAGTTTTTTATTTTTATTTTTATTTTTTTTAACCTTTTGATAATAAACGCTAATTTGTTCGCTAAAAAGTATTAAATTGGTATTAAATAAAATTAGGTTTGGCGACCGAAATTATTGATATCATTCAAAAATTTATTACATCACTGCGAAATTTAACGTTTATTCTTAAGGTATAAATATCTTTAATCAATCAACCCAAAATATTTCAAAAATTCGTCATGAGTTAAATTAGGTCTTGGAACCGAAATTACTTTACCGAAAAGAGGGGCGCATATTTTTGATAATATTTGATTGATTAAAGTGGGATAAAAAGACAAAAAGATTTTTAATTTTATTTTTAACATGTTTTTAAAATTAATATTTAAATCTTAAATTAATATTGTAAACTTTGTAAAAACAATATATTTAAAATTGTAAATATTTGAAAAATTAATATAAGTTTGATATGAATCTATAAATTTTTAAATTAAGTTTGGTGTGAATTTTTTTTTTAATTTTTAATTTTATGCATTTCAAATTTTAAGTTTGGTGTGATTTTTTTTTATTAATTTTGAATTTTATATTTAAGTTGTGTGAATTTAAAAACAAAAATTTACTTTATCTCATTAAGTTAAGAATATGATTTTTAAAATTCGTCGTAAGTTGAAGACTAGGTCTTTGAACCGAAATTGCTTTACCCGAGGGAGGGACGAGAACTTTTATTATCATTATTTTTAATCTTTTTGATTTAAAGTATGCCAAAAAAATTAAAAAATCCAAAAATCTAAGCTTTTAAAACAATCGCTTGAAAATGACAAAATTTTAAAATTTTGTCGAAGGACGGACTAGGGCATCGTCCCGAAACGACCTCGTCTTAAAAAGAAACAAAATTTTTAAAATTTTATTAAATTTTATGTTTTAAAAGTATAAGGTTTTTATAAAAAAAAAAAAAAAAAAAAAAAAAAAAAAAAAAAAAACCTGGAAAATACCCCCATGCGAGTCGCATGGGGATGGGCAGGAAGCCATGCGACTCGCATGGATAAAGAAATCTGGTCAGGATCAATTTATTCAGTCGAGCTGCTCTTTTTCACAACACACATACACAAACACGAACTTACTCCAAAACCCTCTCAAAAATTCATCATTTTTCACCAAATTTCTTGCAAAACTTCACAACAATTATGCCTAGATTCAGTAGTCTCAACCCCTTCAGGAGAAAGAGAAATACAGATACGGACGGTGCATCATCGTCCAGACAACCAGAGCCCGAACCGGAAATGTTTCATGAACAAGAACAACATATGCAACAAGAAGAAGAAGAACATGAGGAGCAACATATTCCATATCACGATCAAGATCAATTATTCATGAATCAGTTTCGTCAATTCGCTCCACATCAAATGATTCTGAGCTTAGACATTAATGAAGATCAGTTACACCCAAATCTGAGATTTGATCGATGTTGGATAGAGTATCCAGATTATCAAAAGAACATGCACATTCTCTACTTTAAGGTTATTGAAATGCCAAGGGCAATTGACTGGGTACCTTTGGAAACAGTTGACCTTGCCGAACCGATTCGGGAATTATTGGTGCAAAGGTATGGTAATTCTCAGTTTAACGATTGGATGCGCCTATTTTCCATTCGTAGAACCATATATAGGGAATGGTGTATAGAATTACTTAGTACTATTAAGTTAAACAGTGATGTTAGGAGGATAGATGATAGAAGCTTTATTAGATTTCTGTTAGGTGGACGCATGTACAGAATGTCCATGATAGATTTAGCCAGGGCCTTACAGATTTACACCCCTGCTGAACTTTTGAGCCCCGACTGTAATAGCCTGATTGCCCAAGGAGAAAGGATAGATAGGGAATTTGATATTAACGCCGTCTGGAGGCGTATGTCCCACTTTAATGAATTTCACGCCAGTGGAAATCATACATACTTAGATATAGACAGAGCTGAACTCCGGGTGATTCATAGATTCTTAGCAAACACAATTACACAAAGGGGTAAGAATAAGGAGAAATTGACCGTAAACGATTTGTTCTACCTCAAGTGTATTAGAGACCCGAGGAGTTTCGTTAACATTCCCTATTGTGTTGGTTATTATCTCGCTAATGTAGTTTCGGGGATGAAATCGGGGAGTATTATAGGTGGTGGTATTTTCATTACTCTCATTGGAGAGTATTTAGGTGTGGATAAGCACCAAGGGGGTCCAATGAACGAAATAGAGGACGAAGGTGAAACTATAAGTTCAAACCTTTATCACGGTGCAAGGGTATTATTGATGAGACGTGGTCGGGTATATAGATACGAGGGACCTCAGCGACAGGTAGAAAGAGGTTCGGATGACGAAATGGAAGAGGCGAACAACATTATAGGAGTTGTTCGGGAGACTGCTCTTGATTTAGGCGTTCGTATGGAGGATGAATACATGACGAACTATGATAGGCATATGCAGTACGAGGCATGGCAACGTCGGAATGACTACGAGCATTCCCGGCAACGAGAGCATGGCCGATGGGATTATCATCAGCGCCAAATTATAAGCCAGTTGCAGCCTGGCGAGATGTATTATCCGACCCGACCCGCATACTATCCCGCACATCAGCCAGAAATGAGACCACCCTATGATTCATATGATTATGACGCAGCATACCAGTTCACCTATAATCAGCCATGGAACCCGGACGCGAACATGAATTGGGATCCATATCCTAATTTTCCTCCTAACCCACCTCCTGATCAGTAGAGATAAGTTGGTAATTTATAATTTTTATTTTTATTTTAAACACTTAACATTTTATTACATTTATGTAATGTTTGATATTTCTATTATTATTGTGTACTAATATTTTTCTTATAATTTGAAAGTGGGATGCCAAAGTTCCATTTCAAATTGCATGTATGATTATATTTGTATTGCATGTATTTTATGTTATGCACAAAACAGGATAAAACAACGCGTTTTCAAAGACTGGCATTAAGTTCAGCAAAAGCAAGTAATTTTGACGACAAGATGCAAAATATATGTGAAATAACAACAAGACGGAATGAACAAATGACGTGCACCATTTATCATTCAGCAAACAAACGCCAATATATTTGGAAACTTTGGTAAAATTTAATCATTTTCACATAAATCACCCTCAATAATTTAAATTGTTACTGATTTCTTGCAAATGAGGGCATTGCAAGATCTTAAGTGTGGGAAGGGGTTAAATTCTTTCGGATTTTAAAATTTTTTTTTACTTTATACACTTGGTTACCATTAAAAATACTAGTAAAGCAGTAGTTGTATTAGAATCTAGTGCTCTCTGATAAAAAAGAACAGCCCTAGTCTTATATACTGACTACCCAATTCTAGTAAAATTTTTCAATTAAATGAATTCAAATCATGTTTATACATATTTATGAACGATAAAACTAGGTTTTAACACCAAAATTATTGTTATCTCGGAAAGGACATAAATTGAGAAACAAACTACAATGTTAAAATTCATTTAAAATGGAATAGAGGACGATAAAAAGGAAAATAAAAGCCAAGTGTGGGAAAATTTACCAAGTTATTTTAAACATATGTCACATATATCTGTAACAAATAATTGAAAATACTTTTGCTTTGGACTAAACTAAACTGTTTTACCCGATGAAAGAAAAGAAAAGATGGATCTACACGATGAATCAATTCCATCACTAAAAGGAAGTAAAGTCTTCCGAAAAAGACACGCGCTTCTTGATTTAGGACAAGAAGTTGTCGTCCAGACCAGCTGTAGGTTGACGAAAAATCTAGAAAAGTCATCACTAAAATCAGCAGGAAATCCACGGACCTCAGCATTAAACAGGGTCGCCAAGTGGTCAGATTTATCCTAACCATGAGAAGGATTTATCTCGTACAATGGGGGGCACCATGCAAATTAGCTGGATAAGACTAATGAATCAGATCCCCAGAAAGGATAATCTCCTTAAAGATTAAAAATTAGCTTTTAAGACTGATATTACTCAATCCTAGAGATTGACCTTAAAGATTGAGAATTCAAACTCATGGAATTCAATGATATCTAAACTCGAGCTTGAACGAGAAAATATTTTGATCAAAATTATAAACCGATTTGTTTTCTGAAAACCCTATTTTCAATGCGTTCATTACCATTGAACGTAAAATCCTAGGAATTCACCTGGAATTCATTAGGTCACCTGAACTAAATCGGGTGTCAACCGTAAGAACGGTGGTTGCATAGTGGTCAAAGACAGGACCTTGTACCAGACCGAAAAAATTATAAGGGTGAGCTTTACTATTGCTCCTACCAAGGATAGTAATTGCGTCCGACACGTTATAGACCATAATCAAAAGCATGTCACGGGACATTGCCTTAACAGTTGCTTGTTCAACACTTTCCTTTACAACCGGAAGGTAGTTTACCGAAAGGTAATATACGGGACAAGTAAACTGGACGTGTTGCTTTCCAAATACAAGGTTAGCAAGTGGGTGACACAAAACCGCAAGTTTTGAGCTAAAATTTTCAAATCTGAAACCCACCAAACCCACAAAAATATTTTGCAAACACCGGTAAAGGGTTATTCCGGAAAACTTATCTAGGGTAAAAAAACTAGATTTAATTTTCAAAAGATCAAATGTTTTCATAAAGATCCAATTTCCTTAATGGATCTAAATTTTTATAGTCATGTGGGACTGTAAACCATATCGTTACTACCATTGTTTATACCGCCGTATAGAAATCACTGATGTACAAAGTGTGAAGAATAAAGAAGTGATTCTAGTATTTCAAGACGATATTGCTTGAGGACAAGCAACGCTCAAGTGTGGGGATATTGATAAGGCTAAAAAGGAACATATATTTTATAGCATTATTCCCCAAGAAAGACAAGATTTTAGTTGGTATTGTTCGATTTACAAGCAATATTCGTTTAAATATTAAAAAGTGAAGACAAAAGGCAGATTCGACAAATTGAAGACAAAAAGGTCCAAAGAGCTAAAAAGTACAAGATACAACTAAAAAGGTTCAAAATATTGATGAGGAACGTCTCAAAATGACAAGAGTACAAGTTACAAGACGCAAAGTACACGATATAAAATAATACGCGAAGACGTCCGAAAATCCGGAACCGGGACCTGAGCCAAGAAGAAACGCCCGACGCAACGGACCAAAAATATCTAGTCTACTATGCACAAGAATATAATATAATATATATATAATTATATATAATTATATATTATATTATATATATTATTATTATATTACGTCGGCAAGAAGAAAACAAATCAATTTGGCTGGATCCAGGGTGGCCATGCGACTCGCATGGCCAGAGGCACAAATCCATGCGAGTCGCATGGAGTGAAATTGCTGGTCAGGTCCTATATAAAGCCAGTTTTCTGCCGAGTTTTAAACACATAAAATATCTATCCCTCTCTCAATATATACGTAATATATATATATAATTTATATTTTAATTTTAATTTTAAATCCTAATAATAAGGGTATGTTAGCGAATGTTGTAAGGGTGTAAGTCGAAATTCTGTCCGTGTAACGCTACGCTATTTTTAATCATTGTAAGTTATGTTCAACCTTTTTATATTAATGTCTCGTAGCTAAGTTATTATTATGCTTATTTAAAACGAAGTAATCATGATGTTGGGCTAATTACTAAAATTGGGTAATTGGGCTTTGTACCATAATTGGGGTTTGGACAAAAGAACGACACTTGTGGAAATTAGACTATGGGCTATTAATGGGCTTTATATTTGTTTAACTAAATGAAAGTTTGTTAATGTTAATATAAAGATTTACAATTGGGCGTCCCTATAAATTACTATATACACTCGATCGGACACGATGGGCAGGGTATTTATATGTACGAATAATCGTTCATTTAACCGGACACGGGAATGGATTAATAGCCACTAGAATAATTAAAACAGGGGTGAAATTACATTCAAGGGTAATTGGTGTAATTGTTAACAAAGTAGTAAAACCTTGGTTTACACGCAGTCGATAACCTGGTGTATTCATTAAACAAAGTATTAAAACCTTGTTACAATTCGAATCCCCAATTAGTTGGAATATTTAACTTCGGGTATAAGGATAATTTGACGAGGACACTCGCACTTTATATTTATGACTGATGGACTGTTATGGACAAAAACCAGACGGACATATTAAATAATCCAGGACAAAGGACAATTAACCCATGGGCATAAAACTAAAATCAACACGTCAAACATCATGATTACGGAAGTTTAAATAAGCATAATTCTTTTATTTCATATTTAATTTCCTTTATTTTATATTTAATTGCAATTCTAATTATCGCACTTTTATTTATTGTTGTTTAATCGCATTTTTAATTATCGTACTTTTTAATTATCGCAAGTTTATCGCACTTTTATTATTCGCAATTTCATTATTGTTATTTACTTTAAGCTTTAATTTAAGTCTTGTATTTATTTTATATTTTACATTAGGTTTTAACTGCGACTAAAGTCTTAAAATCGATAAACCGGTCATTAAACGGTAAAAAACCCCCCTTTATAATAATAATATTACTTATATATATATTTGTATTTTTATAAAAGTAAACTAATATAGCGTTGAGCTTTGTTTAAAGATTTCCCTGTGAAACGAACCGGACTTACTAAAAACTACACTACTGTACGATTAGGTACACTGCCTATAAGTGTTGTAGCAAGGTTTAAGTATATCCATTCTATAAATAAATAAATATCTTGTGTAAAATTGTATCGGATTTAATAGTATTTTCTGCTAAAATTTAATAGTATTTTATACCCCTTAGCTTTAACATCAATAGCCCATAGTCTAATTTCCACAAGTGTCGTTCTTTTGTCCAAACCCCAATTAAGGTACAAAGCCCAATTACCCCGTCTTTAATATTTAGTCCAACATCATGATTACTTTGGCTCAAATAAGCATAATAATAACTTAAGTACGAGACATTAATTTAAAAAGGAGAACATAGCTTACATTGATTATTTATCGCGTAGTGTTACACGGACAGAGCTCTGACTTTAAAACCCGTAAAATAACCTTTACATAACCCGAACTAATCTAATATAAAACTACCCTATACTATATATATTATATATATATTTATTTATTTATTTATTACAGAGTATTATTATTATTATGTTTATTTTTTTATCTTTTTTACTCGCAGAATTCGTGATCTTTTATAGGCATTTTGATTTCTGACAGCTCCGCGAGTCGTGGAGTTTTAAGCCTTCAAACTCCGCGAGTCGTGGAGTTTGAAAATCCATCTCACAAACTTTTGGCTCCTAGCTTGTCGACATAAATAATATATAAATATAAAATATAAATAATTAATATAATTATTTATATATTATATTATATTCTTGTGCATAGTAGACTTGTAATTTTTGGTCCATTGCGTCGGGCGTTGATAGTTGGCTCGTGTACCGGTTCCGGATTTTCGAACGTCATTTCGTATAATTTAATATCTTGTACTTTGCGTTTTGTAACTTGTACTCTTGTCATTTTTAGATGTTTTTCATCAATAAATTGAACCTTTTGAATTGTATCTTGTACATTTGAGCTTTTTGGACGTTTTTTTCTTCAAATCTTCGTTTTTGCCTTTTGTCTTCGCACTTATTTATTTAAACAATTACAATAAAAATATAATACAATTACATATGAAAACCTATTATTTAGGAGGGATATTGCTATGAAATATATGTTCCTTTTTAGCCTTATCAAAAGCTGTCAGGCAAAGGTAACAGTAACAGATACGCTAAGATATGAATTAGCAGCTATGCTAAGATATGAATTTTTGTCTATACACTATCTATGCAATAGAGGCAGTATGACGTGTCTAAACTTTAAGGATGATAAGAAAATAATTTTCGACACGAAATGATAAGCAAAACTTTTTACATGCAGACACGGTCGAAGTCCAGACCCACTAATGCATCTAAACAACTATTAGTTAGAAACAATAATGCAAGACCTGGTTCGCTAAGACCACCGCTCTGATACCAACGGAAAGGACCCGTCCTAATCCATCTGGACGAAGTCTTCAACAGTTGGTCCCATTATGAACAGACCTCTATATGCCATGAACGACTCCATGTAACATGAGCAAATGCACAGCGGAAGATTTCTTTCGTACCTGAGAATAAACATGCTTTATAGTGTCAACCAAAAGATTGGTGAGTTCATAAGTTTATCATAAAATAATAAAATTCATCATTTTGATAGACCACAAGATTCAAATGCTGCATGATATAAATGGGCCCGAATCCTATACCCACCTGTAATGTACATGCGATATCTTTTAAATACAGTACACCTTTCTCGTGTACGAAATCATCTTTCATAAATCTTAGTAACCGTACACATATCTTGTGCAAAAAAATAACATACACATAACCTGTGTATAAAATCATTCTCTCGATACATAACATTCATATCAATTGGTAGCAATTATCATGTCCACATAATTCAATGGTGGTAATTATCATGTCCACATAATTCAATGGTGGCAATTATCATGTCCACATAATTCAACAATAATTCGCAGCACTTCTGTCTGCATAATAATTCATTCGAGGAATGTTTTACTTGTGTCTATCTCGTCAAACATTTATAAAAAATATTTCATGTATTCACAGTTCAAAAATATATTTCAAAAGCATTTAATAAAGCAATTGTAAAAACAGCGCATGTATTCTCAGTCCCAAAAATGTAAAGAGTAAAAGGGAGCAAATGAAACTCACGCATATAAATATTGTAAAACAGTTAATAAAGCATTTGCATGTATTCTCAGCCCAAAAATGTAATGAGTAAAAAAGGAGCAAATGAACTCACCTAATGTATTTTGTAGTAAAAATACATAGAACGATATTGAACAAGTATAGGGTTGGCCTCGGATTCACGAACCTATATCATGTATATATCAACACATATCACATTTAATCGACTAAGTTTATTTATATTATGTAATGTATTAAGATTAATATCTTTATATATATAGGATTATATTAAAATATGTTTTTATATAACTACTACTTTATTTGGTAAAATAATATTTATAATAGAAAGTTGTAATATTTTTGTAAAAATAAGGATTCTAATAATAATAATAAATAATAATAGTGTTAGTAAAAATGATGATAATAATATATACAAATCTTGATAATGATAATATTAATAATAATATTTAATTTAATAAATATAATGATAATAATAATAATAATAATAATAATATAATAATAATAATAATAATAATAATAATAATAATAATAATAATAATAATAATAATAATAATAATAATAACTACCTCAAGAATATGTTCCAAATAAAAAGTGCCTTTACCCGGGCTCGAACCCACGACCTCTCGCTTAACCATTAACACTACTAAACCATTCCTCTGTTCTTGCTTAACTATTATATTACGGATATTAAATCTAATTACCCTTCCTTCTGTTATCTTCTTCCTCTTCAAAATATAATTCGACTCAAGGATTTAACACCCATCATGCTTAATCGTTTATCACGTATCATACTCATCATAATTCAATTTTTACTCATCACCATTATTTCATAATCATCATGCCATTATAATTAAATCACCGTGATCGTTTTTATCTTCATACCGTAACCATATCAACATCACTTTTCATCTTCCTCATCATCTAATACGTTTCATTATCTAACTCGTTTCTATTTTATTATCATAATCATCACTGTATCAACGCCATTTTCATCATCATTTCGTATATCTTCCATCGTCATAATCACTTGTACATTAGTCACCATTCATCATTATCATTTGGGTTCCATGATTATTTGCAAATAAATAGAAGATAAGTAATAAGAAAATTCAAATAACAGAAGGGTTTCAGCAGGTGACTCTCGATGGGTTGTAGCAGTTTGGATAATGATAGTGGGTGGCGGTTTTAGGGACTGAACAGAAAAACATATATAACAGCTGCAACAGTAGAAGTGTAACGGCATTTTTCATGGAGTTTGGGGTGGAAATCGAAGGAAGTAACGGTATGTTCAAATAAGAAAAATAAACAGAAGAAAAAGGGAGTTGCAGCGATTGATAGATTATCATGGGCTCATCAACACCCCTATATCTTGGCCCAAATGTAATCTCTTAATAAATCCAATTAGAAACTTCAAAAGAGTAACACATGGTCTAACAATAACTCGGTCCAAAAGTATGCATGTATAATTGAAGTTGGTACAGTCGAGTTATAGCGATTGGATATAAGATAAGCAGCCACTTAAATCTATTTCTATTATCTTTATAAGTCAAGTGGGGTTATAAATGTTGTCCATGAATTTTTCCACTAGTGTTTCTTTATTAAACCCACTCAAAATGTTTTATCATTCAATCCATGCTTCACACTTAAGTGGGAGACAAAAGGTGATGTATGGAATTGGCCATGATGAAATGTAAAAAGCAATTTTGATCTTATAATTCCTTTTTGTGGACTGTCCATTTAGAATATATATAGATGTATGTGTGTTTAAAGTTTTGAACAAGAATTGGGAAATAGAAGTTGGCGAGTATCACAAACAATTCAAAGGTTTGTTGTTGTGGTGTTCGAACTTACGAAAGAAACAGAAAACACAATATGGCAGAAACAAAGTCGAGTGTCTAGATGTGTGTTTTGGTCTCGGTTCCATGTAAACAGCAACAAATAAAAGATAGATTTAAGAGGTGTTCAATATGGTGCTTTGAGTTGTGGTGAGGTTTCATTTAACTCGTATAAATATATACGTATACATACATAATTAGATAGTAAAAAAATAGATGGTGATGACGAATTAATTTTTGGTTGTAGGGGTGGTTTAAGTGGTGGATCGGGAGGGTGACCGAGGGTGGTGAAGTTGGTGGCCAAGAATGATGATCGGGTTTGATATTGGTAATCAATTGGAAAGGTTGGTGGAGTTTGAAGGTTCAAGTGTAACCGGTGGTGGCTTGATGTCTCGCGAAGAAGAAACAGAAATTTGGAAGAATGAAATATTGATGATTTTTGTTTCTCTCTATCTATATGTTATGTTTATATAAATGTTGAGGAAATGAAATAAGTCGGATGAATGGATTTGGTTGTTAAGTGCAACATTCTCAGCAGACAAAGTCAATTAGAAAAATAAAAATAAAAAAAGTGAGATAGATTGATAACAGAATTTGTTTGTTAATTGATATAGGATTCGATATACAGTATATGTAGTATAAATCATGAGCAGTAACTAAATTAGATTGATTGTGATAGATAAGAATTACGCGTTGTATCAATATCATATATATATATATATATATATATATATATATATATATATATATATATATATATATATATATATATATATATATATATATATATATATATATATATATATATATCAAATGAGATGGAATAATTGATGTAGAGACACGAATGAGTCACAGATTTTAGCTCGTATTGAAAATTGATGTCGACTGGTAATAGCATTAGACAGGAACCAGATATAAAAATCGATGGGGATCTGAAGTACCTTTATTTGATTTTATATATTATTTTTAATTATATTTAATATTAATAATTAATAAATATAAATATTTTAATAATGATAATGCTGCAAAAATAATAATAATTAATAATAATGTTAATGAAAATATATAAAAATGATGGTAACATAATAATAATGTTAACAATAATAGTAATGATAAAAAAAATGATAAGTTTAATGATAATTAAAATAATAAAAGCAAATGATAATTTTTAATAAGTTTAATATTAAAAATGATAATAATAATATTATTTATATATACATACACACATATCTAATTACAGCTATTTGTTCGTGAATCGTCGAGAATAGTCAAAGGTTAACTGAATCTATAAAAGTAGTTCAAACATTATTAAGACTCTACAATACAGACTTTGCTTATCGTGTCGAAATCATATAATGATTAAGTTTAAATTTGATCGGAAATTCCCGGGTCGTCACATTTATCATCTCTGTTGCGTCTACGTACATTCCTACAATATTGAATCTCAATATTGATACGTAAGCACTCATATTTTATCTTTTATACATTAATTGTGTATCCATGTTTAGTGCTCGAGTATATATATATTTATGCATGCTTGTATGCTAAATTTCGTCGTTAAACAGTTATGAAGAATCACGAAGTAAATACATATATTACTGGTAAAAGGTATATGATATACATGTTTTTGGAAAGCTGGCGAAAAATCAATAACTTTTCATTTAGATATTGAATAATTTCGATGAACGGATTAAAAGATATGATCAACTGAATTATGATTAATGTTAATTGAAATTGCTTTTGAATCTACAATTAAGATTTAAACAACTTGTTTACGAGATTGATAAATTGGATTTTTGAATATTACCAACAGAGTAAATGAATCCTTATATAAGGTATGTCTCGTTTTGTTGAACTATTGTCAAAATTGACTTTTTGAAACGACTTTGGATAACTTTTGTATGTCGATCTCGAGCATTAGGATTGTTATACACTGTGACCTGACCTAGCTTGATAGACATTTATTGACCAACATATGTTCTCTAGGTTGAGATCTACGGTTATTTGATATTCCGAGTTTCGGTCACGTTTTGGTGAATAACTTTATGTGCTGCTAAGGTGAGTTTCATATGATCCCTTTTTACTCTCTACATTTTTAGGCTGAGAATACATGCAAATGCTTTATTAACTGATTTACAATATTTATATGCGTGAGTTTCATTTTCTCCCTTTTTAATTGATTTTTGCAATATATATTTTTGGGCTGAGAATACATGCAATTTATTTTAAACGCAATGGATACAAGTACATACTAAATTCTACACTGAGTTTAAACCGAAAATCCCTTAGCTTTGGTAACTAGTAACTGCCAGTTATAAGAACTGGTGGGCGCGAGTAGTAATATATGGATCCATAGGGCTTGATATCCCCGTTCGAGCTAGAGCACTAGCCTTTTAACGGACGTATGCTATTTGAGAAGCGTACACGTTGGTTTGCGTGTACTATTAAGATGATTATACAAAGGGTACAAATTATATATACGTTAAGTTTAGTTACCAGGGTGCTCAATCTTGTAGAATATTTTGATAAACGTTTCTGGATGAAACAACTGAAATCTTGGGATCTACCTTTATACACAGATTATGCTAAACATTAAAACTATGAACTCACCAACCTTTGTGTTGACACTTGTGAGCATGTTTATTCTCAGGTTTCCTAGAAGTCTTCCGCTGTTGCTTATATGTTAGACAAGCTATGTGCATGGAGTCTTACATGACATACTTTTCAAGGAAACGTTGCATTCACCAAATTATCACCATGTATCTTATTTTGACTGCATTGTCAACGGAAGTACTATTGTAAACTATTATTTACGGTGATTGTCTATATGTAGAAATCATCAGATGTCGAAAACCTTTGATTTAAATATTCATTTATGGTGTGCCTTTTCAAAAGAATGCAATGTTTACAAAACGTATCATATAGAGGTCAAATACCTCGCAATGAAATCAATGAATGACGTATTGTCCATATGGATTTGGAGCGATCGTCACATCACGATTACTTCGACTCAAATAAGCATAATAATAACTTAGTTACTAGACATTAATTTAAAAAGGAAGAACATAGCTTACAGTGATTATTTATCGCGTAGTGTCGCACAGACAGAGTTCTGACTTAAAACCCGTAAAACGTTGCTTACAATAACCCAATTATTATTAATCTTAAATTAAACTTAATATTATAAATATAAATATAAATATATCTTACAGGGAGAAGGAAAGAAAATGTGAAGGTGTGGGTGTAAACAATCGAGCAGAAACATGCGAATTTATAGAACTTTTCCGGATACTATTCACCATGCGATCGCATGGGTTTTATGCCTATTTCCCATGCGATCGCATGGGCTACAGTACCAGCTCAGAATGTTTTTGTTGTTTTGCTTGTCGACATATTATATATATATATATATATATATATATATATATATATATATATAAATATATATATATATATATAATTTATATTAATTATATATATATTATATTATATTCTTGTGCATAGTTGGCTTGTAATTTTAGGTCCGTTGACTCGCGCGTTGATGGTCAGTTTATGTCTCGATTCCGGATTTTTGAACGTCTTTTCGTATGCTTAGATATCTTGTACTTTGCGTTCCGCGACTTGTACTTTTGTCAATATTTAGACGTTAATCATCAATAAATTGAACCACTTGGATTGTAACTTGTGCGTTTGAGCTTTTTGGTCATTTGCGTCTTCAAATCGTCATCTCTGTCTTTTGTCTTCACATTTATTTATTTAAATGAATATTACATAAAAATAGAACAATTGCAACTAAAAGTTTTACATATTGGAAGGATATTGTGCCTAAATATATGTTCATTTAGAGCACTATCAGTGCTGAAGTGCTTTTGACCTTGAGCACTTTGATTGAACAAGGTTTGATTGCTATAAAAACACCGCTTGTGAACGATTGTTGTGTAGTGACCCGAACTTTTCCATGTTTATATATATTAATTGAGATTGATGTTTACATGATTAAATGTTTCCAACATGTTAAGCAATCAAACTTGTTAAGACTTGATTAATTGAAATAGGTTTCATATAGACAATTGACCACCCAAGTTGACCGGTGATTCACGAACGTTAAAACTTGTAAAAAAACTATATGATGACATATATATGGTTATATATATAGTTAACATGATATTATGATAAGTAAACATATCATTAATTATATTAACAATGAACTACATATGTAAAAACAAGACTACTAACTTAATGATTTTGAAACGAGACATATATGTAACGTTTATCGTTGTAACGACATTTAATGTATATATATCATATTAAGAGATATTCGTACATCATAATATCATGATAATATAATAATTTAAAATCTCTTTTGATATTATAAACATTGGGTTAACAACATTTAACAAGATCGTTAACCTAAAGGTTTCAAAACAACACTTACATGTAACTACTAACGATGACTTAACGACTCAGTTAAAATGTATATACATGTAGTGTTTTAATATGTATTTATACACTTTTGAAAGACTTCAATACACTTATCAAAATACTTCTACTTAACAAAAATGCTTACAATTACATTCTCGTTCAGTTTCATCAACAATTCTACTCGTATGCACCCGTATTCGTACTCGTACAACACACAGCTTTTAGATGTATGTACTATTGGTATATACACTCCAATGATCAGCTCTTAGCAGCCCATGTGAGTCACCTAACACATGTGGGAACCATCATTTGGCAACTAGCATGAAATATCTCATAAGATTACAAAAATATGAGTAATCATTCATGACTTATTTACATGAAAACAAAATTACATATCCTTTATATCTAATCCATACACCAACGACCAAAAACACCTACAAACACTTTCATTCTTCAATTTTCTTCATCTAATTGAACTCTCTCAAGTTCTATCTTCAAGTTCTAAGTGTTCTTCATAAATTCCAAAAGTTCTAGTTTCAAAAAATCAAGAATACTTTCAAGTTTGCTAGCTCACTTCCAATCTTGTAAGGTGATCATCCAACCTCAAGAAATCTTTGTTTCTTACAGTAGGTTATCATTCTAATACAAGGTAATAATCATATTCAAACTTTGGTTCAATTTCTATAACTATAACAATCTTATTTCAAGTGATGATCTTACTTGAACTTGTTTTCGTGTCATGATTTTGCTTCAAGAACTTTGAGCCATCCAAGGATCCATTGAAGCTAGATCCATTTTTTTCTTTTCCAGTAGGTTCATCCAAGGAACTTAAGGTAGTAATGATGTTCATAACATCATTCGATTCATACATATAAAGCTATCTTATTCGAAGGTTTAAACTTGTAATCACTAGAACATAGTTTAGTTAATTCTAAACTTGTTCGCAAACAAAAGTTAATCCTTCTAACTTGACTTTTAAAATCAACTAAACACATGTTCTATATCTATATGATATGCTAACTTAATGATTTAAAACCTGGAAACACGAAAAACACCGTAAAACCGGATTTACGCCGTCGTAGTAACACCGCGGGCTGTTTTGGGTTAGTTAATTAAAAACTATGATAAACTTTGATTTAAAAGTTGTTATTTGATTTTTATTATGAACATGAAACTATATCCAAAAATTATGGTTAAACTCAAAGTGGAAGTATGTTTTCTAAAATGGTCATCTAGACGTCGTTCTTTCGACTGAAATGACTACCTTTACAAAAACGACTTGTAACTTATTTTTCCGACTGGAAACCTATACTTTTTTTGTTTAGATTCATAAAATAGAGTTCAATATGAAACCATAGCAATTTGATTCACTCAAAACGGATTTAAAATGAAGAAGTTATGGGTAAAACAAGATTGGATAATTTTTCTCATTTTAGCTACGTGAAAATTGGTAACAAATCTATTCCAACCATAACTTAATCAACTTGTATTATATATTATGTAATCTTGAGATACCATAGACACGTATACAATGTTTCGACCTATCATGTCGACACATCTATATATATTTCGGAACAACCATAGACACTCTATATGTGAATGTTGGAGTTAGCTATACAGGGTTGAGGTTGATTCCAAAATATATATAGTTTGAGTTGTGATCAATACTGAGATACGTATACACTGGGTCGTGGATTGATTCAAGATAATATTTATCGATTTATTTCTGTACATCTAACTGTGGACAACTAGTTGTAGGTTACTAACGAGGACAGCTGACTTAATAAACTTAAAACATCAAAATATATTAAAAGTGTTGTAAATATATTTTGAACATACTTTGATATATATGTATATATTGTTATAGGTTCGTGAATCAACCAGTGGCCAAGTCTTACTTCCCGACGAAGTAAAAATCTGTGAAAGTGAGTTATAGTCCCACTTTTAAAATCTAATATTTTTGGGATGAGAATACATGCAGGTTTTATAAATGATTTACAAAATAGACACAAGTACGTGAAACTACATTCTATGGTTGAATTATCAAAATCGAATATGCCCCTTTTTATTAAGTCTGGTAATCTAAGAATTAGGGAACAGACACCCTAATTGACGCGAATCCTAAAGATAGATCTATTGGGCTTAACAAACCCCATCCAAAGTACCGAATGCTTTAGTACTTCGAAATTTATATCATATCCGAAGGGTGTCCCGGAATGATGGGGATATTCTTATATATGCATCTTGTTAATGTCGGTTACCAGGTGTTCACCATATGAATGATTTTTATCTCTATGTATGGGATGTGTATTGAAATATGAAATCTTGTGGTCTATCATTATGATTTGATATATATAGGTTAAACCTATAACTCACCAACATTTTTGTTGACGTTTTAAGCATGTTTATTCTCAGGTGATTATTAAGAGCTTCCGCTGTCGCATACTTAAATAAGGACGAGATTTGGAGTCCATGCTTGTATGATATTGTGTAAAAACTGCATTCAAGAAACTTATTTTGTTGTAACATATTTGTATTGTAAACCATTATGTAATGGTCGTGTGTAAACAGGATATTTTAGATTATCATTATTTGATAATCTACGTAAAGCTTTTTAAACCTTTATTGATGAAATAAAGGTTATGGTTTGTTTTAAAATGAATGCAGTCTTTGAAAAACGTCTCATATAGAGGTCAAAACCTCGCAACGAAATCAATTAATATGGAACGTTTTTAATCAATAAGAACGGGACATTTCAGTTGGTATCCGAGCGTTGGTCTTAGAGAACCAGAATTTTGCATTAGTGTGTCTTATCGAGTTTGTTAGGATGCATTAGTGAGTCTGGACTTCGACCGTGTTTACTTGAAAAATGATTGCTTAACAAATTTTGTTGGAAACTATATATTTTTAACATGTGAATATTATGTGATATATTAATCTCTTAACGCGTTTGATATTATGTGATAGATGTCTACCTCTAGAACAAGTCCCATTGACTCACCTAATAATAATGAAGAGTCAAATGTAAATTGGAATGATTCGTGGACTGATTCACAAGTTCCCGAAGAGGAACCGGAAGAAGAGTCGGAACCGGAAGAAGAATCGGAACCGGAAGAAGAATCGGAACCGGATGAAGAAATAGAACCGGTGGGGGAAATAATAAAACGGTTAAGTAAAAGAAAATCCTCAACCAACCGACCAAGGTTAATTATGGTCAATGGTGTTTCCGCCAAGGAAGCAAAATATTGGGAGGATTACCAATTCTCCGATGAATCGGATTTCGACGAGAATTCCGATGATGTTATAGAAATTACCCCAACTGAATTTAAAAAGGCAAAAGAAAATAATAAGGGAAAGGGCATAAAAATAGAGAAATCTAATTCCAACCCCGATGAACTTTATATGTATCGTCAACCCCCGAAGTCCTTAAGTTGTAACAATGACCCGGGAACCTCTAAACCACCAGGTTTTTCTAAACCAATGTGGACAACGACGGCTCATATTAGGGGAACATCATATATCCCTAGAAACTTGGCAAAACGAACCAAAACCGAAGAAGAAGAAACGAGCGAGTCGGAATAAGATAGTTGTATTCGTGTGGTGTAATATATGTAATATAGTATTCTTATGCTTTATGATATATGTAAAAATTGCTTGTATTAATAAGTATTTTTTTTATGAAACTAACTCTTGTCTATTTTACCGTTTAAAAACACAAAATGGATAGACAACCCAATATTTTAAGAGACCTACCCGGAGACATGATTGATGAAATCTTGTCTAGAGTCGGCCAGAATTCTTCGGCACAACTATTTAAGGCGAGATCAGTTTGTAAGACATTCGAAGAACGTTCCAAGAATGTCTTGGTTTATAAGAGACTTTCGTTTGAAAGATGGGGGATATCACATTGGGAAACCCATAAGTTACGATGTGTTTACTTTGACGCATATATTGCGGGGAACCCAAATGCTATTTTACGCAACGGGTTAAGAAATTATTTTGACTCAATATATCCGAATATTGGACTTCGTGATTTAGAAAAAGCGGCTAACATGCAACATAAAGAAGCATGTTATGCTTACGGATTAGTAATGTTCGCTTCTCACCAAAGTGAGAACAAGAACATCGGGCTACAACTATTAAACAAAACGTTTCCACAAGTGACGGAGTCGGTAATTGGGGTAAGAAATGAGGTTTTTAGATTATTACGGGACTGTTGGACATTACGTAACCCTCGTCCCTTTGATGACGTTACAACACGCTGTCTTATCAACGGCCATAACGGTTATGTTGCACAAGACCAAGGATGGGAAGTAGTCCTAGTAAAACCAGAATGCATGACTTGTTTCTGGACGTATGAATTACGTGTCTTTATTGCCTTTGCCGAACGACTTGTGTACTAGCTAGAATTGTCTTCACAACTATCTTGTATCAAAGTTATTGTGTGCTATATTTCATGCTTTATGTAAAATAAGCGGTATTGTAAGTTTGTAAAATATTGTATAAAAGTTTGAACGCGAAGTATTATTACAATCAGTTTTTCATATAGAATTGTAGTAGTTGAATTGTATATTAGCTACTAAGTATGAACTTAACGGGTAGGTACTACCCGAATTTAAACTTATAAAATGCTAATATGAAGAAAAAGCTTTTATAAATGAGTTCATATTATGCTACGAAATACTATTAACTACTCTTAATATTCTGTATGATTAACTTGTTCCATTTAACTATTTTGAAGGAAATGGCACCGACTACTCGACACACCGTGAATATGAATGAAGAGGAATTCCGTACTTTTCTAGCTTCAAACATAGCCGCAGTACAGGCTGCGCTACATACCAACAATAACCTTGGATCTAGCAGTACAGGAAATCGTGTAGGATGCACCTACAAAGAATTCACTGCCTGCAAACCTTTGGAATTTGATGGAACCGAAGGACCGATCGGATTGAAACGGTGGACCGAGAAGGTTGAATCGGTGTTTGCCATAAGTAAGTGTACTGAAGAGGACAAAGTGAAGTACGCTACGCATACCTTCACAGGTTCTGCGTTAACATGGTGGAATACCTATCTAGAGCAAGTGGGACAAGATGATGCGTACGCACTACCGTGGTCAGCATTCAAGCACTTGATGAACGAGAAGTACCGTCCCAGAACCGAGGTCAATAAGCTCAAGACAGAACTTAGAGGGTTACGAACCCAAGGATTTGATATTACCACGTACGAAAGGGAATTCACAGAATTGTGCCTATTGTGTCCGGGAGCATTCGAAGATGAGGAAGAGAAGATCGACGCGTTTGTGAAAGGATTACCGGAAAGAATCCAAGAAGATATAAGTTCACACGAGCCCGCCTCCATACAACAGGCATGTAGAATGGCTCACAAACTAGTGAACCAGATTGAAGAAAGAATTAAAGAACAGACTGCTGAAGAGGCCAATGTGAAGCAAGTCAAAAGAAAGTGGGAGGAAAACGGTGATAAGAATCACCAATACAACAACAACAGCAATTACAACAATAATCGCAACAATTATCCCAACAATCGCAACATCAATCGCAACTACAACAAACGGCCCAACAACAACAACAACAACAACAACAGCAACTACAACAATTATCCCAACAACAATAATAACCGCAACAACAACAACAATCAGAAGCAGCTATGCCAAAGGTGTGAAAAGAATCACTCGGGGTTCTGCACCAAATTTTGCAACAAGTGTAAAAGAAATGGTCATAGCGCGGCGAAGTGTGAGGTCTACGGACCAGGGGTTAATAGAACGAAAGGAACAAATGGTGTCGGAACGAGTAATGGCGGAGCAAGTAGTGTCGGAGCAAGTTATGCCAATGTAGTTTGTTATAAATGTGGAAAACCGGGCCACATTATTAGAAATTGCCCGAACCAGGAGAACACGAATGGACAAGGCCGCGGAAGAGTTTTCAATATTAATGCGGCAGAGGCACAGGAAGACCCGGAGCTTGTTACGGGTACGTTTCTTATTGACAATAAATCTGCTTACGTTTTATTTGATTCGGGTGCGGATAGAAGCTATATGAGTAGAGATTTTTGTGCTAAATTAAGTTGCCCATTGACGCCTTTGGATAGTAAATTTTTACTCGAATTAGCAAATGGTAAATTAATTTCAGCAGATAATATATGTCGGAATCGAGAAATTAAACTGGTTAGCGAAACATTTAAGATTGATTTGATACCAGTAGAGTTAGGGAGTTTTGATGTGATAATCGGTATGGACTGGTTGAAAGAAGTGAAAGCGGAGATCGTTTGTTACAAAAATGCAATTCGCATTATACGAGAAAAAGGAAAACCCTTAATGGTGTACGGAGAAAAGGGCAACACGAAGCTACATCTTATTAGTAATTTGAAGGCACAAAAACTAATAAGAAAAGGTTGCTATGCTGTTCTAGCACACGTCGAGAAAGTACAAACTGAAGAAAAGAGCATCAATGATGTTCCCATTGCAAAAGAATTTCCCGATGTATTTCCGAAAGAATTACCGGGATTACCCCCACATCGATCCGTTGAATTTCAAATAGATCTTGTACCAGGAGCTGCACCAATAGCTCGTGCTCCTTACAGACTCGCACCCAGCGAGATGAAAGAACTGCAAAGCCAATTACAAGAACTTTTAGAGCGTGGTTTCATTCGACCAAGCACATCACCGTGGGGAGCTCCTGTTTTGTTTGTCAAGAAGAAAGATGGTACATTCAGGTTGTGTATCGACTACCGAGAGTTGAACAAACTTACCATCAAGAACCGCTACCCACTACCGAGAATCGACGACTTATTTGATCAACTACAAGGCTCGTCTGTTTATTCAAAGATTGACTTACGTTCCGGGTATCATCAAATGCGGGTGAAAGAAGATGATATTCCAAAGACTGCTTTCAGAACACGTTACGGTCATTACGAGTTTATGGTCATGCCGTTTGGTTTAACTAATGCACCAGCTGTGTTCATGGACCTTATGAACCGAGTGTGTGGACCATACCTTGACAAGTTTGTCATTGTTTTCATTGATGACATACTTATTTACTCAAAGAATGACCAAGAACACAGTAAACATTTGAGAAAGGTGTTAGAAGTATTGAGGAAGGAAGAATTGTACGCTAAGTTTTCAAAGTGTGCATTTTGGTTGGAAGAAGTTCAATTCCTCGGTCACATAGTGAACAAAGAAGGTATTAAGGTGGATCCGGCAAAGATAGAAACTGTTGAAAAGTGGGAAACCCCGAAAACTCCGAAACACATACGCCAGTTTTTAGGACTAGCTGGTTACTACAGAAGGTTCATCCAAGACTTTTCCAGAATAGCAAAACCCTTGACTGCATTAACGCATAAAGGGAAGAAATTTGAATGGAATGATGAACAAGAGAAAGCATTTCAGTTATTGAAGAAAAAGCTAACTACGGCACCTATATTGTCATTGCCTGAAGGGAATGATGATTTTGTGATTTATTGTGATGCATCAAAGCAAGGTCTCGGTTGTGTATTAATGCAACGAACGAAGGTGATTGCTTATGCGTCTAGACAATTGAAGATTCACGAACAAAATTATACGACGCATGATTTGGAATTAGGCGCGGTTGTTTTTGCATTAAAGACTTGGAGGCACTACTTATATGGGGTCAAAAGTATTATATATACCGACCACAAAAGTCTTCAACACATATTTAATCAGAAACAACTGAATATGAGGCAGCGTAGGTGGATTGAATTATTGAATGATTACGACTTTGAGATTCGTTACCACCCGGGGAAGGCAAATGTGGTAGCCGATGCCTTGAGCAGGAAGGACAGAGAACCCATTCGAGTAAAATCTATGAATATAATGATTCATAATAACATTACTACTCAAATAAAGGAGGCGCAACAAGGAGTTTTAAAAGAGGGAAATTTAAAGGATGAAATACCCAAAGGATCGGAGAAGCATCTTAATATTCGGGAAGACGGAACCCGGTATAGGGCTGAAAGGATTTGGGTACCAAAATTTGGAGATATGAGAGAAATGGTACTTAGAGAAGCTCATAAAACCAGATACTCAATACATCCTGGAACGGGGAAGATGTACAAGGATCTCAAGAAGCATTTTTGGTGGCCGGGTATGAAAGCCGATGTTGCTAAATACGTAGGAGAATGTTTGACGTGTTCTAAAGTCAAAGCTGAGCATCAGAAACCATCAGGTCTACTTCAACAACCCGAAATCCCAGAATGGAAATGGGAAAACATTACCATGGATTTCATCACTAAATTGCCAAGGACTGCAAGTGGTTTTGATACTATTTGGGTAATAGTTGATCGTCTCACCAAATCAGCACACTTCCTGCCAATAAGAGAAGATGACAAGATGGAGAAGTTAGCACGACTGTATTTGAAGGAAGTCGTCTCCAGACATGGAATACCAATCTCTATTATCTCTGATAGGGATGGTAGATTTATTTCAAGATTCTGGCAGACATTACAGCAAGCATTAGGAACTCGTCTAGACATGAGTACTGCCTATCATCCACAAACTGATGGGCAGAGCGAAAGGACGATACAAACGCTTGAAGACATGCTACGAGCATGTGTTATTGATTTCGGAAATAGTTGGGATCGACATCTACCATTAGCAGAATTTTCCTACAACAACAGCTACCATTCAAGCATTGAGATGGCGCCGTTTGAAGCACTTTATGGTAGAAAGTGCAGGTCTCCAATTTGTTGGAGTGAGGTGGGGGATAGACAGATTACGGGTCCGGAGATTATACAAGAAACTACCGAGAAGATCATCCAAATTCAACAACGGTTGAAAACTGCCCAAAGTCGACAAAAGAGCTACGCTGACATTAAAAGAAAAGATATAGAATTTGAAATTGGAGAGATGGTCATGCTTAAAGTTGCACCTTGGAAAGGCGTTGTTCGATTTGGTAAACGAGGGAAATTAAATCCAAGGTATATTGGACCATTCAAGATTATTGATCGTGTCGGACCAGTAGCTTACCGACTTGAGTTACCTCAACAACTCGCGGCTGTACATAACACTTTCCACGTCTCGAATTTGAAGAAATGTTTTGCTAAAGAAGATCTCACTATTCCGTTAGATGAAATCCAAATCAACGAAAAACTCCAATTCATCGAAGAACCCGTCGAAATAATGGATCGTGAGGTTAAAAGACTTAAGCAAAACAAGATACCAATTGTTAAGGTTCGATGGAATGCTCGTAGAGGACCCGAGTTCACCTGGGAGCGTGAAGATCAGATGAAGAAGAAATACCCGCATCTATTTCCAGAAGATTCGTCAACACCTTCAACAGCTTAAAATTTCGGGACGAAATTTATTTAACGGGTAGGTACTGTAGTGACCCGAACTTTTCCATGTTTATATATATTAATTGAGATTGATGTTTACATGATTAAATGTTTCCAACATGTTAAGCAATCAAACTTGTTAAGACTTGATTAATTGAAATAGGTTTCATATAGACAATTGACCACCCAAGTTGACCGGTGATTCACGAACGTTAAAACTTGTAAAAAAACTATATGATGACATATATATGGTTATATATATAGTTAACATGATATTATGATAAGTAAACATATCATTAATTATATTAACAATGAACTACATATGTAAAAACAAGACTACTAACTTAATGATTTTGAAACGAGACATATATGTAACGTTTATCGTTGTAACGACATTTAATGTATATATATCATATTAAGAGATATTCGTACATCATAATATCATGATAATATAATAATTTAAAATCTCTTTTGATATTATAAACATTGGGTTAACAACATTTAACAAGATCGTTAACCTAAAGGTTTCAAAACAACACTTACATGTAACTACTAACGATGACTTAACGACTCAGTTAAAATGTATATACATGTAGTGTTTTAATATGTATTTATACACTTTTGAAAGACTTCAATACACTTATCAAAATACTTCTACTTAACAAAAATGCTTACAATTACATTCTCGTTCAGTTTCATCAACAATTCTACTCGTATGCACCCGTATTCGTACTCGTACAATACACAGCTTTTAGATGTATGTACTATTGGTATATACACTCCAATGATCAGCTCTTAGCAGCCCATGTGAGTCACCTAACACATGTGGGAACCATCATTTGGCAACTAGCATGAAATATCTCATAAGATTACAAAAATATGAGTAATCATTCATGACTTATTTACATGAAAACAAAATTACATATCCTTTATATCTAATCCATACACCAACGACCAAAAACACCTACAAACACTTTCATTCTTCAATTTTCTTCATCTAATTGAACTCTCTCAAGTTCTATCTTCAAGTTCTAAGTGTTCTTCATAAATTCCAAAAGTTCTAGTTTCATAAAATCAAGAATACTTTCAAGTTTGCTAGCTCACTTCCAATCTTGTAAGGTGATCATCCAACCTCAAGAAATCTTTGTTTCTTACAGTAGGTTATCATTCTAATACAAGGTAATAATCATATTCAAACTTTGGTTCAATTTCTATAACTATAACAATCTTATTTCAAGTGATGATCTTACTTGAACTTGTTTTCGTGTCATGATTTTGCTTCAAGAACTTTGAGCCATCCAAGGATCCATTGAAGCTAGATCCATTTTTTTCTTTTCCAGTAGGTTCATCCAAGGAACTTAAGGGAGTAATGATGTTCATAACATCATTCGATTCATACATATAAAGCTATCTTATTCGAAGGTTTAAACTTGTAATCACTAGAACATAGTTTAGTTAATTCTAAACTTGTTCGCAAACAAAAGTTAATCCTTCTAACTTGACTTTTAAAATCAACTAAACACATGTTCTATATCTATATGATATGCTAACTTAATGATTTAAAACCTGGAAACACGAAAAACACCGTAAAACCGGATTTACGCCGTCGTAGTAACACCGCGGGCTGTTTTGGGTTAGTTAATTAAAAACTATGATAAACTTTGATTTAAAAGTTGTTATTTGATTTTTATTATGAACATGAAACTATATCCAAAAATTATGGTTAAACTCAAAGTGGAAGTATGTTTTCTAAAATGGTCATCTAGACGTCGTTCTTTCGACTGAAATGACTACCTTTACAAAAACGACTTGTAACTTATTTTTCCGACTGGAAACCTATACTTTTTTTGTTTAGATTCATAAAATAGAGTTCAATATGAAACCATAGCAATTTGATTCACTCAAAACGGATTTAAAATGAAGAAGTTATGGGTAAAACAAGATTGGATAATTTTTCTCATTTTAGCTACGTGAAAATTGGTAACAAATCTATTCCAACCATAACTTAATCAACTTGTATTATATATTATGTAATCTTGAGATACCATAGACACGTATACAATGTTTCGACCTATCATGTCGACACATCTATATATATTTCGGAACAACCATAGACACTCTATATGTGAATGTTGGAGTTAGCTATACAGGGTTGAGGTTGATTCCAAAATATATATAGTTTGAGTTGTGATCAATACTGAGATACGTATACACTGGGTCGTGGATTGATTCAAGATAATATTTATCGATTTATTTCTGTACATCTAACTGTGGACAACTAGTTGTAGGTTACTAACGAGGACAGCTGACTTAATAAACTTAAAACATCAAAATATATTAAAAGTGTTATAAATATATTTTGAACATACTTTGATATATATGTATATATTGTTATAGGTTCGTGAATCAACCAGTGGCCAAGTCTTACTTCCCGACGAAGTAAAAATCTGTGAAAGTGAGTTATAGTCCCACTTTTAAAATCTAATATTTTTGGGATGAGAATACATGCAGGTTTTATAAATGATTTACAAAATAGACACAAGTACGTGAAACTACATTCTATGGTTGAATTATCAAAATCGAATATGCCCCTTTTTATTAAGTCTGGTAATCTAAGAATTAGGGAACAGACACCCTAATTGACGCGAATCCTAAAGATAGATCTATTGGGCTTAACAAACCCCATCCAAAGTACCGGATGCTTTAGTACTTCGAAATTTATATCATATCCGAAGGGTGTCCCGGAATGATGGGGATATTCTTATATATGCATCTTGTTAATGTCGGTTACCAGGTGTTCACCATATGAATGATTTTTATCTCTATGTATGGGATGTGTATTGAAATATGAAATCTTGTGGTCTATCATTATGATTTGATATATATAGGTTAAACCTATAACTCACCAACATTTTTGTTGACGTTTTAAGCATGTTTATTCTCAGGTGATTATTAAGAGCTTCCGCTGTCGCATACTTAAATAAGGACGAGATTTGGAGTCCATGCTTGTATGATATTGTGTAAAAACTGCATTCAAGAAACTTATTTTGTTGTAACATATTTGTATTGTAAACCATTATGTAATGGTCGTGTGTAAACAGGATATTTTAGATTATCATTATTTGATAATCTACGTAAAGCTTTTTAAACCTTTATTGATGAAATAAAGGTTATGGTTTGTTTTAAAATGAATGCAGTCTTTGAAAAACGTCTCATATAGAGGTCAAAACCTCGCAACGAAATCAATTAATATGGAACGTTTTTAATCAATAAGAACGGGACATTTCATGTTGGATCAACGGGTAGAAATCAAAATGATATCAAAAAAGATAAGTGATTGTTTGAACCAGTTTCACATTGCTATTCCGAAACCACATGAATGGTTGTTTGTAAAAAAATGATATTGTTAATAATCTTATTAATTTGCTGAAAATGTTCGAGTATTTTAAATTGGGGTTGATGATGAAGTTAGGGTTTTAAATTGAATTATTGAAGATAGAGATGATAGAGAAGTGAAAAGAAAATATGAATTGACAAAAAGTACCCTCACATTTGAATTTAATGAAAAAAACTAATGATCGTTAACTCAAGGGGTCATCCATAATATATTGGGTTAAAGCTACAAATATGCTACATACTTTCTTAAATGTCCTGATGTCGTCCATATACTCATTTGCGTCTCACTGTAGGCTATATGCTTTCAAAAAGTGTACTAATATAAGCCAGTATACTTTGAGAAAATATATGGGCGACATCATGACATTTGAGAAAATATATGCTTTCAAAATATATGCTTTCAAAATATAAGCCAATGTACTAATATGGGCGACATCATGACATTTGAGAAAATATATGCTTTCAAAATATATGCTTAATTAACAACATGCTATATGCTTTCAAAAAGTGTACTAATATAAGCCAGTATACTTGTGATGTTATGCGAGGTGTATACAAAATAGTTATTATTTTTACTAGGAAATACTATTAAATACGATACAATTTTACACAAGTTACTTATTTATTTATAGAGTGGATATACCTAAACCTTGCTACAACACTTATAGGCAGTGTACCTAATCATACAGTAGTGTAGTTTTTAGTAAGTCCGGTTCGTCCACAGGGAACTTGCCAAGTTTAACGCTATATTTTTAACTTATAATTGTAAAAATACAAAAATATATATAAGTAGTATTATTATCATAAAAGGGGGTTTTTACCGTTTAATGACCAGTTTGTCGATTTTAAAACTTTAGTCGCAGTTAAAACCTAATGTAAAATATTAAAAATAAATACAACTTAATTTAAAGCGTAAAGTAAATAACGATAATGAAATTGCCATAAATAAAAGTGCGATAAAAAAATGACAATAAATTAAAGTGCGATAATAAAAAAGTACGATAATTAAAATGACAATAAATTAAAGTGCGATAATTAAAAGTGCAATTAAATATGAAATGAAGGAATTATGCTTATTTAAACTTCCGTAATCATGATGTTTGACGTGTTGATTTTAGTTTATTCCCATGGGTTAATTGTCCTTTGTCCTGGATTATTCAATGTAGTGACCCGAACTTTTCCATGTTTATATATATATTAAATGAAATTGTTATTTACATGATTAAGTGTTTCCAACATGTTAAGAAATCAAACTTGTTAAGACTTGATTAATTGAAATAGGTTTCATATAGACAATTGACCACCCAAGTTGACCGGTGATTCACGAACGTTAAAACTTGTAAAAACTATACGATGACATATATATGGTTATATATATAGTTAACATGATTTTATTATAAGTATGTATCTCATTAGGTATTTTAACAATGAGTTATATACATAAAAATGAGACTATTAATTTAAGAAACTCGAAAATGATATATATAACGATTATCGTTATAACAACGTCTTACTAGGTACATATGAATCATATTAAGATATTGATACACTTGGTTAATTATGTTAAATGATAAGTAAATATATTATTAAGTGTATTAACAATGAAATACATATGTAAAAATAAGACTACTAACTTAATGAATTCGAAACGAGACATATATGTAACGATTATCGTTGTAACGACATTTAACTGTATATATATCATACTAAGATATATTATATATCATAATATCATGATAATATAACAATTTAACATCTCATTTGTTATAATAAAAAATGGGTTAACAACATTCAATAAGATCGTTAACCTAAAGGTTTCAAAACAACATTTACATGTAACGACTAACGATGACTTAACGACTCAGTTAAAATGTATATACATGTAGTGTTTTAATATGTATTCATACACTTTTGAAAGACTTCAAGACACTTATCAAAATACTTCTACTTAACAAAAATGCTTACAATTACATCTTCGTTCAGTTTCATCAACAATTCTACTCGTATGCACCCGTATTCGTACTCGTACAATACACAGCTTTTAGATGTATGTACTATTGGTATATACACTCCAATGATCAGCTCTTAGCAGCCCATGTGAGTCACCTAACACATGTGGGAACCATCATTTGGCAACTAGCATGAAATATCTCATAAAATTACAAAAATATGAGTAATCATTCATGACTTATTTACATGAAAACAAAATTACATATCCTTTATATCTAATCCATACACCAACGACCAAAAACACCTACAAACACTTTCATTCTTAAATTTTATTCATCTAATTGATCTCTCTCAAGTTCTATCTTCAAGTTCTAAGTGTTCTTCATAAATTCCAAAAGTTCTAGTTTCATAAAATCAAGAATACTTCCAAGATTGCAAGTTTACTTCCAAGTTTTCTAAATCCATTCCAAGTAATCATCCAAGATCAAGAAACCTTTGTTACTTATAGTAGGTTATCTTTCTAATACAAGGTAATAATCATATTCAAACTTTAATTCAATTTCTATAACTATAACAATCTTATTTTGAGTGGAAATATTACTTGAAATTGTTTTCGTGTCATGATTCTGCTTCAAGAACTTTCAAGCCATCCAAGGATCCTTTGAAGCTAGATCTAATTTTTTCATTTCCAGTAGGTTTATCCAAGGAACTTAAGGTAGTAATGATGTTCATAACATCATTCGATTCATACATATAAAGCTATCTTATTCGAAGGTTTAAACTTGTAATCACTAGAACATAGTTTAGTTAATTCTAAACTTGTTCGCAAATAAAATTTAATCCTTCTAACTTGACTTTTAAAATCAACTAAACACATGTTCTATATCTATATGATACGCTAACTTAATGATTTAAAACCTGGAAACACGAAAAACACCGTAAAACCGGATTTACGCCGTCGTAGTAACACCGCGGGCTGTTTTGGGTTAGTTAATTAAAAACTATGATAAACTTTGATTTAAAAGTTGTTATTCTGGGAAAATTATTTTTATTATGAACATGAAACTATATCCAAAAATTATGGTTAAACTCAAAGTGGAAGTATGTTTTCTAAAATGGTCATCTAGACGTCGTTCTTTCGACTGAAATGACTACCTTTACAAAAATGACTTGTAACTTATTTTTACGACTATAAATCTATACTTTTTCTGTTTAGATTCATAAAATATAGTTCAATATGAAACCATAGCAATTTGATTCACTCAAAACGGATTTAAAATGAAGAAGTTATGGGTAAAACAAGATTGGATAATTTTTCTCATTTTAGCTACGTGAAAATTGGTAACAAATCTATTCCAACCATAACTTAATCAACTTGTATTGTATATTATGTAATCTTGAGATACCATAGACACGTATACAATATTTTGACCTATCATGTCGACACATCTATATATATTTCGAAACAACCATAGACACTTTATATGTGAATGTTGGAGTTAGCTATACAGGGTTGAGGTTGATTCCAAAATATATATAGTTTGAGTTGTGATCAATACTGAGATACGTATACACTGGGTCGTGGATTGATTCAAGATAATATTTATCGATTTATTTCTGTACATCTAACTGTGGACAACTAGTTGTAGGTTACTAACGAGGACAGCTGACTTAATAAACTTAAAACATCAAAATATATTAAAAGTGTTGTAAATATATTTTGAACATACTTTGATATATATGTATATATTGTTATAGGTTCGTGAATCAACCATTGGCCAAGTCTTACTTCCCGACGAAGTAAAAATCTGTGAAAGTGAGTTATAGTCCCACTTTTAAAATCTAATATTTTTGGGATGAGAATACATGCAGGTTTTATAAATGATTTACAAAATAGACACAAGTACGTGAAACTACATTCTATGGTTGAATTATCGAAATCGAATATGCCCCTTTTTATTAAGTCTGGTAATCTAAGAACTAGGGAACAGACACCCTAATTGACGCGAATCCTAAAGATAGATCTATTGGGCCTAACAAACGCCATCCAAAGTACCGGATGCTTTAGTACTTCGAAATTTATATCATATCCGAAGGGTGTCCCGGAATGATGGGGATATTCTTATATATGCATCTTGTTAATGTCGGTTACCAGGTGTTCACCATATGAATGATTTTTATCTCTATGTATGGGATGTGTATTGAAATATGAAATCTTGTGGTCTATTGTTACGATTTGATATATATAGGTTAAACCTATAACTCACCAACATTTTTGTTGACGTTTAAAGCATGTTTATTCTCAGGTGAATACTAAGAGCTTCCGCTGTTGCATACTAAAATAAGGACAAGATTTGGAGTCCATGTTTGTATGATATTGTGTAAAAACTGCATTCAAGAAACTGATTTCGATGTAACATATTTGTATTGTAAACCATTATGTAATGGTCGTGTGTAAACAGGATATTTTAGATTATAATTATTTGATAATCTACGTAAAGCTTTTTAAACCTTTATTTATGAAATAAAGGTTATGTTTTGTTTTAAAAATGAATGCAGTCTTTGAAAAACGTCTCATATAGAGGTCAAAACCTCGCAACGCAATCAATTAATATGGAACGTTTTTAATCAATAAGAACGGGACATTTCAGTTGGTATCCGAGCGTTGGTCTTAGAGAACCAGAAAATTTGCATTAGTGTGTCTTATCGAGTTTGTTAGGATGCATTAGTGAGTCTGGACTTCGACCGTGTTTTCTTTAAAAATGATTGCTTAACATTTTTGTTGGAAACTATATATTATTAACATGTATATATTATGTGATATATTAATCTCTTAACATGTTTGATATTGTGTGATAGATGTCTACCTCTAGCACAAATCCCATTGACTCACCTAATAATAACGAAGAGTCCAATATATATTGGACTGATTCACAAGTTCCCGAAGAAGAACCGGAAGAAGAATCAGAACCGGAAGAAGAATCAGAACCTGAAGAGGAGGAACCGGAAGAGGAAATAGAACCAGTGGGGGAAATAATAAAACAGTTAATTAAAAGAAAATCCTCAACCAACCGATCAAGGTTAATTATAGTCAATGGTGTTTCCGCCAAGGAAGCAAAATATTGGGAGGATTACCAATTCTCCGATGAATCGGATTCCGACGAGAATTCCGATGATGTTATAGAAATTACCCCAACTGAATTTAAAAAGGCAAAAGAAAATAATAAGGGAAAGGGCATAAAAATAGAGAAATCTAATTCCAACCCCGATGAACTTTATATGTATCGTCAACCCCCGAAGCCCTTAAGTTGTAACAATGACCCGGGAACCTCTAAACCACCAGGTTTTTCTAAACCGTTGTGGAAAACGACAGCTCGTATTAGAGGAACATCATATATCCCTAGAAACTTAGCAAAACGAACCAAAACCGGAGAAGAAGAAACGAGCAAGTCGGAATAAGATTGTTGTATTCGTGTGGTGTAATATATGTAATATAGTGTGCTTATGCTTTATGATATATGTAAAAATTGCTTGTATTAATAAGTATTTTTTTTTTATGAATCTAACTCTTGTCTATTTTACAGTATAAAAACACAAAATGGATAGACAACCCAATATTTTAAGAGACCTACCCGGAGACATGATTGATGAAATCTTGTCTAGAGTCGGTCAGAATTCTTCGGCACAACTATTTATGGCGAAATCAGTTTGTAAGACATTCGAAGAACGTTCCAAGAATGTCTTGGTTTATAAGAGACTTTCGTTTGAAAGATGGGGGATATCACATTGGGAAAACCATAAGTTACGATGTGTTTACTTTGACGCATATATTGCGGGGAACCCAAATGTTATTTTACGCAACGGGTTAAGAAATTATTTTGACTCAATGTATCCGAATATAGGACTTCATGATTTAGAAAAAGCGGCTAACATGCAACATAAAGAAGCATGCTATGCTTACGGGTTAGTAATGTTCGCTTCTCACCAAAGTGAGAAAAAGAACATCGGGCTACAACTATTAAACAAAACGTTCCCACAAGTGACGGAGTCGGTAATTGGGGTAAGAAATGAGGTTTTTAGGTTATTACCAGACTGTTGGTCATTACGTAACCCTCGTCCCTTTGACGATGTTACAACACGCTGTCTTATCAACGGCCATAACGGTTATGTTCCACAAGACCAAGGATGGGAAGTAGTCCTAGTAAAACCAGAATGCATGACTTGTTTCTGGACGTATGAATTACGTGTCTTTATTGCCTTTGCTGAATGACTTGTGTACTAGCTAGAATTATCTTCACAACTATCTTGTATCAAAGTTATTGTGTGCTATATTTCATGCTTTATGTAAAATAAGCGGTATTGTAAGTTTGTAAAATATTGTATAAAAGTTTGAACGCGAAATATTATTATAATCAGTTTTTCATATAGAATTGTAGTAGTTGAATTGTATATTAGCTACTAAGTATGAACTTAACCGGTAGGTACTACCCGAATTTAAACTTATAAAACGCTAATATGAAGAAAAAGCTTTTATAAATGAGTTCATATTATGCTACGAAATATTATTAACTACTCTTAATATTCTGTATGATTAACTTGTTCCATTTGACTATTTTGAAGGAAATGGCACCGACTACTCGACACACCGTGAATATGAATGAAGAGGAATTCCGTACTTTTCTAGCTTCAAACATAGCCGCAGTACAGGCTGCGCTACATACCAACAATAACCTTGGATCTAGCAGTAAAGGAAATCGTGTAGGATGCACCTACAAAGAATTCACTGCCTGCAAACCTTTGGAATTTGATGGAACTGAAGGACCGATCGGATTGAAACGGTGGACCGAGAAGGTCGAATCGGTGTTTGCCATAAGTAAGTGTACTGAAGAGGACAAAGTGAAGTACGCTACGCATACCTTCACAGGTTCTGCGTTAACATGGTGGAATACCTATCTAGAGCAAGTGGGACAAGATGATGCGTACGCACTACCGTGGTCAGCATTCAAGCACTTGATGAACGAGAAGTACCGTCCCAGAACCGAGGTCAATAAGCTCAAGACAGAACTTAGAGGGTTACGAACCCAAGGATGTGATATTACTACGTACGAAAGACGATTCACAGAATTGTGCCTATTGTGTCCGGGAGCGTTCGAAGATGAGGAAGAGAAGATCGACACGTTTGTGAAAGGATTACCGGAAAGAATCCAAGAAGATATAAGTTCACACGAGCCCGCCTCCATACAACAGGCATGTAGAATGGCTCACAAACTAGTGAACCAGATTGAGGAAAGAATTAAAGAACAGACGGTTGAAGAGGCCAATGTGAAGCAAGTCAAAAGAAAGTGGGAGGAAAACGGTGATAAGAATCACCGATACAACAACAACAGCAATTACAATAATAATCGCAACAATTATCCCAACAATCGCAACATCAATCGCAACTATAACAAACGGCCCAACAACAACAACAACAACAACAACAACAACAACAACAACAACAACAACAACAACAACAACAACAACAACAACAACAACAACAACTACAACAATCATCCCAACAACAATAACAACCGCAACAACAACAACAACAATCAGAAGCAGCTATGCCAAAGGTGTGAAAAGTATCACTCGGGGTTCTGCACCAAATTTTGCAACAAGTGTAAAAGAAATGGTCATAGCGCAGCGAAGTGTGAGGTCTACGAACCAGGGGTTAACAGAACGAAAGGAACAAATGGTGTCAGAACGAGTAATGGCGGAGCAAGTAGTGTCGGAGCAAGTTATGCCAATGTAGTTTGTTATAAATGTGGAAAACCGGGCCACATTATTAGAAATTGCCCGAACCAGGAGAACACGAATGGACAAGGCCGTGGAAGAGTTTTCAATATTAATACGGCAGAGGCACAGGAAGACCCGGAGCTTGTTACGGGTACGTTTCTTATTGACAATAAATCTGCTTACATTTTATTTGATTCGGGTGCGGATAGAAGCTATATGAGTAGAGATTTTTGTGCTAAATTAAGTTGTCCATTGACGCCATTGGATAGTAAATTTTTACTCGAATTAGCAAACGATAAATTAATTTCAGCAGATAATATATGCCGGAATCGAGAAATTAAACTGGGTAGCGAAATATTTAAGATTGATTTGATACTAGTAGAGTTAGGGAGTTTTGATGTAATAGTTGGCATGGACTGGCTGAAGAAGGAGAAAGCAGAGATCGTATGTTATAAAAATGCAATTCGCATTGTACGAGAAGAAGGAGAACCCTTAATGGTGTACGGAGAAAAGGGCAACATGAAGCTACATCTTATTAGTAATTTGAAGACATAAAAACTAATAAGAAAAGGTTGCTATGCTGTTCTAGCACACGTCGAGAAAGTACAAACTGAAGAAAAGAGCATCAATGATGTTCCCGTTGCAAAAGAATTTCCTGATGTATTTCCAAAAGAATTACCGGGACTACCTCCACATAGATCTGTTGAATTTCAAATAGATCTTGTACCAGGAGCTGCACCAATAGCTCGTGCTCCTTATAGACTCGCACCCAGCGAGATGAAAGAACTGCAAAGCCAACTGCAAGAACTATTAGAACGTGGTTTCATTCGACCAAGCACATCACCATGGGGAGCTCCTGTTTTGTTTGTCAAGAAGAAGGATGGTACATTTAGGTTGTGTATTGACTACAGAGAGTTGAACAAACTTACCATCAAAAACCGTTATCCACTGCCGAGAATTGACGACTTATTTGATCAACTACAAGGCTCGTCGGTTTATTCGAAGATCGATTTACGTTCTGGATATCATCAAATGCGAGTAAAGGAGGATGATATTCCAAAAACTGCTTTTAGGACGCGTTATGGTCATTACGAGTTTATGGTTATGCCGTTTGGATTGACTAACGCACCAGCTGTGTTCATGGACCTTATGAACCGAGTGTGTGGGCCATATCTTGACAAGTTTGTCATTGTTTTCATCGATGACATACTTATTTACTCAAAGAATGATCAAGAGCACGAAGAACATTTGAGAAAAGTGCTAGAAGTATTGAGGAAAGAAAAACTGTACGCTAAGTTTTCAAAGTGTGCATTTTGGTTGGAAGAAGTTCAATTTCTCGGTCACATAGTGAACAAAGAAGGTATCCAGGTGGACCCGGCAAAGATCGAAACCGTTGAAAATTGGGAAACCCCAAAAACTCCGAAGCATATACGTCAATTTTTAGGATTGGCTTGTTACTACAGAAGATTCATCCAAGATTTCTCCAAAATAGCAAAACCCTTGACTGCATTAACGCATAAAGGGAAGAAATTTGAATGGAAGGATGAACAAGAGAAGGCATTTCAATTATTGAAGAAAAAGCTAACTACGGCACCTATATTGTCATTGCCTGAAGGGAATGATGATTTTGTGATTTATTGTGACGCATCAAAGCAAGGTCTCGGTTGTGTATTAATGCAACGGACGAAGGTGATTGCTTATGCATCTAGACAATTGAAGATTCACGAGCAAAATTATACGACGCATGATTTGGAATTAGGTGCGGTTGTTTTTGCATTAAAGACTTGGAGGCACTACTTATATGGGGTCAAAAGTATTATATATACCGACCACAAAAGTCTTCAACACATATTTAATCAGAAACAACTGAATATGAGGTAGCGTAGGTGAATTGAATTATTGAATGATTACGACTTTGAGATTCGTTACCACCCGGGGAAGGCAAATGTGGTAGCCGACGCCTTGAGCAGAAAGGACAGAGAACCCATTCGAGTAAAATCTATGAATATAATGATTCACACTAACCTTACTACTCAAATAAAGGAGGCGCAACAAGGAGTTTTAAAAGAGGGAAATTTAAAGGATGAAATACCCAAAGGATCGGAGAAGCATCTTAATATTCGGGAAGACGGAACCCGGTATAGGGCTGAAAGAATTTGGGTACCAAAATTTGGAGATATGAGAGAAATGGTACTTATAGAAGCTCATAAAACCAGATACTCAATACATCCTGGAACGGGGAAGATGTACAAGGATCTTAAGAAAAATTTTTGGTGGCCAGGTATGAAAGCCGATATTGCTAAATATGTAGGAGAATGTTTGACGTGTTCTAAGGTCAAAGCTGAACATCAGAAACCATCAGGTCTACTACCACAACCTGAAATCCTGGAATGGAAATGGGAAAACATTACCATGGATTTCATTACTAAATTGCCAAGGACTGCAAGTGGTTATGATACTATTTGGGTAATAGTTGATCGTCTCACCAAGTCAGCACACTTCCTGCCAATAAGAGAAGATGACAAGATGGAGAAGTTAGCACGACTGTATTTGAAGGAAGTCGTCTCCAGACATGGAATACCAATCTCTATTATCTCTGATAGGGATGGCAGATTTATTTCAAGATTCTGGCAGACATTACAGCAAGCATTGGGAACTCGTCTAGACATGAGTACTGCCTATCATCTACAAACTGATGGGCAGAGTGAAAGGACGATACAAACGCTTGAAGACATGCTACGAGCTTGTGTTATTGATTTCGGAAACAGTTGGGATCGACATCTACCGTTAGCAGAATTTTCCTACAACAACAGCTACCATTCAAGCATTGAGATGGCGCCGTTTGAAGCACTTTATGGTAGAAAGTGCAGGTCTCCGATTTGTTGGAGTGAGGTGGGGGATAGACAGATTACGGGTCCGGAGATAATACAAGAAACTACCGAGAAAATCATCCAAATTCAACAAAGATTGAAAACCGCCCAGAGTCGACAAAAGAGCTACGCGGACAGTAAAAGAAAAGATATAGAGTTTGAAATTGGAGAAATGGTCATGCTTAAGGTTTCACCTTGGAAAGGCGTTGTTCGATTTGGTAAATGGGGGAAACTAAATCCAAGGTACATTGGACCATTCAAGATTATAGATCGTGTCGGACCAGTAGCTTAGCAACTGGAGCTACCTCAACAACTCGCGGCTGTACATAACACTTTCCACGTCTCAAATTTGAAAAAATGTTTTGTTAAAGAAGATCTCACTATTCCGTTGGACGAAATCCAAATCAATGAAAAACTTCAATTCATTGAAGAACCCGTCGAAATAATGGATCGTGAGGTTAAGAGACTTAAACAAAACAAGATACCGATTGTTAAGGTTCGATGGAATGCTCGTAGAGGACCCGAGTTCACCTGGGAGTGTGAAGATCAGATTAAGAAGAAATACCCGCATTTATTTACAGAAGATACGTCAACACCTCCAACTGCTTAAAATTTCGAGACGAAATTTATTTAACGGGTAGGTACTGTAGTGACCCGAACTTTTCCATGTTTATATATATATTAAATGAAATTGTTATTTACATGATTAAGTTTTTCCAACATGTTAAGCAATCAAACTTGTTAAGACTTGATTAATTGAAATAGGTTTCATATAGACAATTGACCACCCAAGTTGACCGGTGATTCACGAACGTTAAAACTTGTAAAAACTATACGATGACATATATATGGTTATATATATAGTTAACATGATTTTATTATAAGTATGTATCTCATTAGGTATTTTAACAATGAGTTATATACATAAAAATGAGACTATTAATTTAAGAAACTCGAAAACGATATATATAACGATTATCGTTATAACAACGTCTTACTAGGTACATATGAATCATATTAAGATATTGATACACTTGGTTAATTATGTTAAATGATAATTAAATATATTATTAAGTGTATTAACAATGAAATACATATGTAAAAATAAGACTACTAACTTAATGAATTCGAAACGAGACATATATGTAACGATTATCGTTGTAACGACATTTAACTGTATATATATCATACTAAGATATATTATATATCATAATATTATGATAATATAACAATTTAACATCTCATTTGTTATAATAAACAATGGGTTAACAACATTCAACAAGATCGTTAACCTAAAGGTTTCAAAACAACATTTACATGTAACGACTAACGATGACTTAACGACTCAGTTAAAATGTATATACATGTAGTGTTTTAATATGTATTCATACACTTTTGAAAGACTTCAAGACACTTATCAAAATACTTCTACTTAACAAAAATGCTTACAATTACATCCTCGTTCAGTTTCATCAACAATTCTACTCGTATGCACCCGTATTCGTACTCGTACAATACACAGCTTTTAGATGTATGTACTATTGGTATATACACTCCAATGATCAGCTCTTAGCAGCTCATGTGAGTCACCTAACACATGTGGGAACCATCATTTGGCAACTAGCATGAAATATCTCATAAAATTACAAAAATATGAGTAATCATTCATGACTTATTTACATGAAAACAAAATTACATATCCTTTATATCTAATCCATACACCAACGACCAAAAACACCTACAAACACTTTCATTCTTCAATTTTCTTCATCTAATTGATCTCTCTCAAGTTCTATCTTCAAGTTCTAAGTGTTCTTCATAAATTCCAAAAGTTCTAGTTTCATAAAATCAAGAATACTTCCAAGATTGCAAGTTTACTTCCAAGTTTTCTAAATCCATTCCAAGTAATCATCCAAGATCAAGAAACCTTTGTTACTTACAGTAGGTTATCTTTCTAATACAAGGTAATAATCATATTCAAACTTTAATTCAATTTCTATAACTATAACAATCTTATTTTGAGTGGAAATCTTACTTGAAATTGTTTTCGTGTCATGATTCTGCTTCAAGAACTTTCAAGCCATCCAAGGATCCTTTGAAGCTATATCTATTTTTCTCATTTCCAGTAGGTTTATCCAAGGAACTTAAGGTAGTAATGATGTTCATAACATCATTCGATTCATACATATAAAGCTATCTTATTCGAAGGTTTAAACTTGTAATCATTAGAACATAGTTTAGTTAATTCTAAACTTGTTCGCAAATAAAATTTAATCCTTCTAACTTGACTTTTAAAATCAACTAAACACATTTTCTATATCTATATGATATGCTAACTTAATGATTTAAAACCTAGAAACACGAAAAACACCGTAAAACCGGATTTACGCCGTCGTAGTAACACGGCGGGCTGTTTTGGGTTAGTTAATTAAAAACTATGATAAACTTTGATTTAAAAGTTGTTATTCTGGGAAAATGATTTTTATTATGAACATGAAACTATATCCAAAAATTATGGTTAAACTCAAAGTGGAAGTATGTTTTCTAAAATGGTCATCTAGACGTCGTTCTTTCGACTGAAATAACTACCTTTACAAAAATGACTTGTAACTTATTTTTCCGACTATAAATCTATACTTTTTCTGTTTAGATTCATAAAATAGAGTTCAATATGAAACCATAGCAATTTGATTCACTCAAAACGGATTTAAAATGAAGAAGTTATGGGTAAAACAAGATTGGATAATTTTTCTCATTTTAGCTACGTGAAAATTGATAACAAATCTATTCCAACCATAACTTAATCAACTTGTATTGTATATTATGTAATCTTGAGATACCATAGACACGTATATAATGTTTCGACCTATCATGTCGACACATCTATATATATTTTGGAACAACCATAGACACTCTATATGTGAATGTTGGAGTTAGCTATATAGGGTTGAGGTTGATTCCAAAATATATATAGTTTGAGTTGTGATCAATACTGAGATACGTATACACTGGGTCGTGGATTGATTCAAGATAATATTTATCGATTTATTTCTGTACATCTAACTGTGGACAACTAGTTGTAGGTTACTAACGAGGACAGCTGACTTAATAAACTTAAAACATCAAAATATATTAAAAGTGTTGTAAATATATTTTGAACATACTTTGATATATATGTATATATTGTTATAGGTTTGTGAATCAACCAGTGGCCAAGTCTTACTTCCCGACGAAGTAAAAATCTGTGAAAGTGAGTTATAGTCCCACTTTTAAAATCTAATATTTTTGGGATGAGAATACATGCAGGTTTTATAAATGATTTACAAAATAGACACAAGTACGTGAAACTACATTCTATGGTTGAATTATCGAAATCGAATATGCCCCTTTTTATTAAGTCTGGTAATCTAAGAATTAGGGAACAGACACCCTAATTGATGCGAATCCTAAAGATAGATCTATTGGGCCTAACATGTAGTGACCCGAACTTTTCCATGTTTATATATATTAATTGAGATTGATATTTACATGATTAAATGTTTCCAACATGTTAAGCAATCAAACTTGTTAAGCCTTGATTAATAGAAATATGTTTCATATAGACAATTGACCACCCAAGTTGACCGGTGATTCACGAACGTTAAAACTTGTAAAAACTATATGATGATATATATATGGATATATATATAGTTAACATGATACTATGATAAGTAAACATATCATTAAGTATATTAACAATGAACTACATATGTAAAAACAAGACTACTAACTTAATGATTTTTAAACGAGACATATATGTAACGATTATCGTTGTAAAGACATTTAATGTATATATATCATATTAAGAGATATTCATACATAATAATATCATGATAATATAATAATTTAAAATCTCATTTGATATTATAAACATTGGGTTAACAACATTTAACAAGATCGTTAACCTAAAGGTTTCAAAACAACACTTACATGTAACGACTAACGATGACTTAACGACTCAGTTAAAATGTATATACATGTAGTGTTTTAATATGTATTTATACACTTTTGAAAGACTTCAATACACTTATCAAAATACTTCTACTTAACAAAAATTCTTACAATTACATCCTCGTTCAGTTTCATCAACAATTCTACTCGTATGCACCCGTATTCGTACTCGTACAATACACAGCTTTTAGATGTATGTACTATTGGTATATACACTCCAATGATCAGCTCTTAGAAGCCCATGTGAGTCACCTAACACATGTGGGAACCATCATTTGGCAACTAGCATGAAATATCTCATAAGATTACAAAAATATGAGTAATCATTCATGACTTATTTACATGAAAACAAAATTACATATCCTTTATATCTAATCCATACACCAACGACCAAAAACACCTACAAACACTTTCATTCTTCAATTTTCTTTATCTAATTGATCTCTCTCAAGTTCTATCTTCAAGTTCTAAGTGTTCTTCATATATTCTACAAGTTCTAGTTACATAAAATCAAGAATACTTTCAAGTTTGCTAGCTCACTTCCAATCTTGTAAGGTGATCATCCAACCTCAAGAAATCTTTGTTTCTTACAGTAGGTTATCATTCTAATACAAGGTAATAATCATATTCAAACTTTGGTTCAATTTCTATAACTATAACAATCTTATTTCAAGTGATGATCTTACTTGAACTTGTTTTCGTGTCATGATTCTGCTTCAAGAACTTCGAGCCATCCAAGGATCCATTGAAGCTAGATCCATTTTTCTATTTTCCAGTAGGTTTATCCAAGGAACTTAATTTAGTAATGATGTTCATAACATCATTCGATTCATACATATAAAGCTATCTTATTCGAAGGTTTAAACTTGTAATCACTAGAACATAGTTTAGTTAATTCTAAACTTGTTCGCAAACAAAAGTTAATCCTTCTAACTTGACTTTTAAAATCAACTAAACACATGTTCTATATCTATATGATATGCTAACTTAATGATTTAAAACCTGGAAACACGAAAAACACCGTAAAACCGGATTTACGCCGTCATAGTAACACCGCGGGCTGTTTTGGGTTAGTTAATTAAAAACTATGATAAAATTTGATTTAAAAGTTGTTATTCTGAGAAAATTATTTTTATTATGAACATGAAACTATATCCAAAAATTATGGTTAAACTCAAAGTGAAAGTATGTTTTCTAAAATGGTCATCTAGACGTCGTTCTTTCGACTGAAATGACTACCTTTACAAAAACGACTTGTAACTTATTTTTCCGACTATAAACCTATACTTTTTCTGTTTAGATTCATAAAATAGAGTTCAATATGAAACCATAGCAATTTGATTCACTCAAAACGGATTTAAAATGAAGAAGTTATGGGTAAAACAAGATTGGATAATTTTTCTCATTTTAGCTACGTGAAAATTGGTAACAAATCTATTCCAACCATAACTTAATCAACTTGTATTGTATATTATGTAATCTTGAGATACCATAGACACGTATACAATGTTTCGACCTATCATGTCGACACATCTATATATATTTCGGAACAACCATAGACACTCTATATGTGAATGTTGGAGTTAGCTATACAGGGTTGAGGTTGATTCCAAAATATATATAGTTTGAGTTGTGATCAATACTGAGATACGTATACACTGGGTCGTGGATTGATTCAAGATAATATTTATCGATTTATTTCTGTACATCTAACTGTGGACAACTAGTTGTAGGTTACTAACGAGGACAGCTGACTTAATAAACTTAAAACATCAAAATATATTAAAAGTGTTGTAAATATATTTTGAACATACTTTGATATATATGTATATATTGTTATAGGTTCGTGAATCAACCAGTGGCCAAGTCTTACTTTCCGACGAAGTAAAAATCTGTGAAAGTGAGTTATAGTCCCACTTTTAAAATCTAATATTTTTGGGATGAGAATACATGCAGGTTTTATAAATGATTTACAAAATAGACACAAGTACGTGAAACTACATTCTATGGTTGAATTATCGAAATCGAATATGCCCCTTTTTATTAAGTCTGGTAATCTAAGAATTAGGGAACAGACACCCTAATTGACGCGAATCCTAAAGATAGATCTATTGGGCCTAACAAACCCCATCCAAAGTACCGGATGCTTTAGTACTTCGAAATTTATATCATATCCGAAGGGTGTCCCGGAATGATGGGGATATTCTTATATATGCATCTTGTCATTGTCGGTTACCAGGTGTTCACCATATGAATGATTTTTATCTCTATGTATGGGATGTGTATTGAAATATGAAATCTTGTGGTCTATTATTATGATTTGATATATATAGGTTAAACCTATAACTCACCAACATTTTTGTTGACGTTCTAAGCATGTTTATTCTCAGGTGATTATTAAGAGCTTCCGCTGTCGCATACTTAAATAAGGACGAGAATTGGAGTCCATGCTTGTATGATATTGTGTAAAAACTGCATTCAAGAAACTTATTTTGTTGTAACATATTTGTATTGTAAACCATTATGTAATGGTCGTGTGTAAACAGGATATTTTAGATTATCATTATTTGATAATCTACGTAAAGCTTTTTAAACCTTTATTGATGAAATAAAGGTTATGGTTTGTTTTAAAATGAATGCAGTCTTTGAAAAACGTCTCATATAGAGGTCAAAACCTCGCAACGAAATCAATTAATATGGAACGTTTTTAATCAATAAGAACGGGACATTTCAGTTGGTATCCGAGCGTTGGTCTTAGAGAACCAGAATTTTGCATTAGTGTGTCTTATCGAGTTTGTTAGGATGCATTAGTGAGTCTGGACTTCGACCGTGTTTACTTAAAAAATGATTTCTTAACAAATTTTGTTGGAAACTATATATTTTTTAACATGTGAATATTATGTGATATATTAATCTCTTAACGTGTTTGATATTATGTGATAGATGTCTACCTCTAGAACAAGTCCTATTGACTCACCTAATAATAATGAAGAGTCAAATGTAAATTGGAATGATTCGTGGACTGATTCACAAGTTCCCGAAGAGGAACCGGAAGAAGAGTCGGAACCGGAAGAAGAATCGGAACCGGAAGAAGAATCGGAACCGGAAGAAGAATCGGAACCGGTGGGGGAAATAATAAAACGGTTAAGTAAAAGAAAATCCTCAACCAACCGACCAAGGTTAATTATGGTCAATGGTGTTTCCGCCAAGGAAGCAAAATATTGGGAGGATTACCAATTCTCCGATGAATCGGATTCCGACGAGAATTCCGATGATGTTATAGAAATTACCCCAACTGAATTTAAAAAGGCAAAAGAAAATAATAAGGGAAAGGGCATAAAAATAGAGAAATCTAATTCCAACCCCGATGAACTTTATATGTATCGTCAACCCCCGAAGTCCTTAAGTTGTAACAATGACCCGGGAACCTCTAAACCACCAGGTTTTTCTAAACCAATGTGGATAATGACGGCTCGTATTAGGGGAAAATCATATATCCCTAGAAACTTGGCAAAACGAACCAAAACCGAAGAAGAAGAAACAAGCGAGTCGGAATAAGATAGTTGTATTCATGTGGTGTAATATATGTAATATAGGGTGCTTATGCTTTATGATATATGTAAAAATTGCTTGTATTAATAAGTATTTTTTTTTATGAATCTAACTCTTGTCTATTTTACTGTATAAAAACGCAAAATGGATAGACAACCCAATATTTTAAGAGACCTACCCGGAGACATGATTAATGAAATCTTGTCTAGAGTCGGTCAGAATTCCTCGGCACAACTATTTAAGGCGAGATCAGTTTGTAAGACATTTGAAGAACGTTCCAAGAATGTCTTGGTTTATAAGAGACTTTCGTTTGAAAGATGGGGGATATCACATTGGGAAACCCATAAGTTACGATGTGTTTACTTTGACGCATATATTGCGGGGAACCCAAATGCTATTTTACGCAACGGGTTAAGAAATTATTTTGACTCAATGTATCCGAATATAGGACTTCATGATTTAGAAAAAGCGGCTAACATGCAACATAAAGAAGCATGCTATGCTTATGGGTTAGTAATGTTCGCTTCTCACCAAAGTGAGAAAAAGAACATCGGGCTACAGCTATTAAACAAAACGTTCCCACAAGTGACGGAGTCGGTAATTGGGGTAAGAAATGAGGTTTTTAGATTGTTACGGGACTGTTGGACATTACGTAACCCTCGTCCCTTTGACGATGTTACAACACGCTGTCTTATCAACGGCCATAACGGTTATGTTGCACAAGACCAAGGATGGGAAGTAGTCCTAGTAAAACCAGAATGCATGACTTGTTTCTGGACGTATGAATTACGTGTCTTTATTGCCTTTGCTGAACGACTTGTGTACTAGCTAGAATTATCTTCACAACTATCTTGTATCAAAGTTATTGTGTGCTATATTTCATGCTTTATGTAAAATAAGCGGTATTGTAAGTTTGTAAAATATTGTATAAAAGTTTGAACGCGAAATATTATTATAATCAGTTTTTCATATAGAATTGTAGTAGTTGAATTGTATATTAGCTACTAAGTATGAACTTAACGGGTAGGTACTACCCGAATTTAAACTTATAAAATGCTAATATGAAGAAAAAGCTTTTATAAATGAGTTCATATTATGCTACGAAATACTATTAACTACTCTTAATATTCTGTATGATTAACTTGTTCCATTTAACTATTTTGAAGGAAATGGCACCGACTACTCGACACACCGTGAATATGAATGAAGAAGAATTCCGTACTTTTCTAGCTTCGAACATAGCCGCAGTACAGGCTGCGCTACATACCAACAATAACCTTGGATCCAGCAGTACAGGAAATCGTGTAGGATGCACCTACAAAGAATTCACTGCCTGCAAACCTTTGGAATTTGATGGAACCGAAGGACCGATCGGATTGAAACGGTGGACCGAGAAGGTCGAATCGGTGTTTGCCATAAGTAAGTGTACTGAAGAGGACAAAGTGAAGTACGCTACGCATACCTTCACAGGTTCTGCGTTAACATGGTGGAATACCTATCTAGAGCAAGTGGGACAAGACGATGCGTACGCACTACCGTGGTCAGCATTCAAGCACTTGATGAACGAGAAGTACCGTCCCAGAACCGAGGTCAATAAGCTCAAGACAGAACTTAGAGGGTTACGAACCCAAGGATTTGATATTACCACGTACGAAAGACGATTCACAGAATTGTGCCTATTGTGTCCGGGAGCATTCGAAGATGAGGAAGAGAAGATCGACGCATTTGTGAAAGGATTACCGGAAAGAATCCAAGAAGATATAAGTTCACACGAGCCCGCCTCCATACAACAGGCATGTAGAATGGCTCACAAACTAGTGAACCAGATTGAAGAAAGAATTAAAGAACAGACTGCTGAAGAGGCCAATGTGAAGCAAGTCAAAAGAAAGTGGGAGGAAAACAGTGATAAGAATCACCAATACAACAACAACAGCAATTATAACAATAATCGCAACAACTATCCTAACAATCGCAACATCAATCGCAACTACAACAAACGGCCCAACAACAACAACAACAACAACAACAACAACAACAGCAACTACAACAATCATCCCAACAACAATAATAACCGCAACAACAACAACAATCAGAAGCAGCTATGCCAAAGGTGTGAAAAGTATCACTCGGGGTTCTGCACCAAATTTTGCAACAAGTGTAAAAGAAATGGTCATAGCGCGGCGAAGTGTGATGTCTACGGACCAGGGGTTAACAGAACGAAAGGAACAAATGGTGTCGGAATGAGTAATGGCGGAGCAAGTAGTGTCGGAGCAAGTTATGCCAATGTAGTTTGTTATAAATGTGGAAAACCGGGCCACATTATTAGAAATTGCCCGAACCAGGAGAACACGAATGGACAAGGCCGCGGAAGAGTTTTCAATATTAATGTGGCAGAGGCACAGGAAGACCCGGAGCTTGTTACGGGTACGTTTCTTATTGACAATAAATCTGCTTACGTTTTATTTGATTCGGGTGCGGATAGAAGCTATATGAGTAGAGATTTTTGTGCTAAATTAAGTTGTCCATTGACGCCTTTGGATAGTAAATTTTTACTCGAATTAGCAAATGGTAAATTAATTTCAGCAGATAATATATGTCGGAATCGAGAAATTAAACTGGTTAGCGAAACATTTAAGATTGATTTGATACCAGTAGAGTTAGGGAGTTTTGATGTGATAATCGGTATGGACTGGTTGAAAGAAGTGAAAGCAGAGATCGTTTGTTACAAAAATGCAATTCGCATTATACGAGAAAAAGGAAAACCCTTAATGGTGTACGGAGAAAAGGGCAACACGAAGCTACATCTTATTAGTAATTTGAAGGCACAAAAACTAATAAGAAAAGGTTGCTATGCTGTTCTAGCACACGTCGAGAAAGTACAAACTGAAGAAAAGAGCATCAATGATGTTCCCATTGCAAAAGAATTTCCCGATGTATTTCCGAAAGAATTACCGGGATTACCCCCACATCGATCCGTTGAATTTCAAATAGATCTTGTACCAGGAGCTGCACCAATAGCTCGTGCTCCTTACAGACTCGCACCCAGCGAGATGAAAGAACTGCAAAGCCAATTACAAGAACTTTTAGAGCGTGGTTTCATTCGACCAAGCACATCACCGTGGGGAGCTCCTGTTTTGTTTGTCAAGAAGAAAGATGGTACATTCAGGTTGTGTATCGACTACCGAGAGTTGAACAAACTTACCATCAAGAACCGCCACCCACTACCGAGAATCGACGACTTATTTGATCAACTACAAGGCTCGTCTGTTTATTCAAAGATTGACTTACGTTCCGGGTATCATCAAATGCGGGTGAAAGAAGATGATATTCCAAAGACTGCTTTCAGAACACGTTACGGTCATTACGAGTTTATGGTCATGCCGTTTGGTTTAACTAATGCACCAGCTGTGTTCATGGACCTTATGAACCGAGTGTGTGGACCATACCTTGACAAGTTTGTCATTGTTTTCATTGATGACATACTTATTTACTCAAAGAATGACCAAGAACACGGTGAACATTTGAGAAAGGTGTTAGAAGTATTGAGGAAGGAAGAATTGTACGCTAAGTTTTCAAAGTGTGCATTTTGGTTGGAAGAAGTTCAATTCCTCGGTCACATAGTGAACAAAGAAGGTATTAAGGTGGATCCGGCAAAGATAGAAACTGTTGAAAAGTGGGAAACCCCGAAAACTCCGAAACACATACGCCAGTTTTTAGGACTAGCTGGTTACTACAGAAGGTTCATCCAAGACTTTTTCAGAATAGCAAAACCCTTGACTGCATTAACGCATAAAGGGAAGAAATTTGAATGGAATGATGAACAAGAGAAAGCGTTTCAGTTATTGAAGAAAAAGCTAACTACGGCACCTATATTGTCATTGCCTGAAGGGAATGATGATTTTGTGATTTATTGTGACGCATCAAAGCAAGGTCTCGGTTGTGTATTAATGCAACGAACGAAGGTGATTGCTTATGCGTCTAGACAATTGAAGATTCACGAACAAAATTATACGACGCATGATTTGGAATTAGGCGCGGTTGTTTTTGCATTACAGACTTGGAGGCACTACTTATATGGGGTCAAAAGTATTATATATACCGACCACAAAAGTCTTCAACACATATTTAATCAGAAACAACTGAATATGAGGCAGCGTAGGTGGATTGAATCGTTGAATGATTACGACTTTGAGATTCGTTACCACCCGGGGAAGGCAAATGTGGTAGCCGATGCCTTGAGCAGGAAGGACAGAGAACCCATTCGAGTAAAATCTATGAATATAATGATTCATAATAACCTTACTACTCAAATAAAGGTGGCGCAACAAGGAGTTTTAAAAGAGGGAAATTTAAAGGATGAAATACCCAAAGGATCGGAGAAGCATCTTAATATTCGGGAAGATGGAACCCGGTATAGGGCTGAAAGGATTTGGGTACCAAAATTTGGAGATATGAGAGAAATGGTACTTAGAGAAGCTCATAAAACCAGATACTCAATACATCCTGGAACGGGGAAGATGTACAAGGATCTCAAGAAACATTTATGGTGGCCGGGTATGAAAGCCGATGTTGCTAAATACGTTGGAGAATGTTTGACGTGTTCTAAGGTCAAAGCTGAGCATCAGAAACCATCAGGTCTACTTCAACAACCCGAAATCCCAGAATGGAAATGGGAAAACATTACCATGGATTTCATCACTAAATTGCCAAGGACTGCAAGTGGTTTTGATACTATTTGGGTAATAGTTGATCGTCTCACCAAATCAGCACACTTCCTGCCAATAAGAGAAGATGACAAGATGGAGAAGTTAGCACGACTGTATTTGAAGGAAGTCATCTCCAGATATGGAATACCAATCTCTATTATCTCTGATAGGGATGGCAGATTTATTTCAAGATTCTGGCAGACATTACAGCAAGCATTAGGAACTCGTCTAGACATGAGTACTGCCTATCATCCACAAACTGATGGGCAGAGCGAAAGGATGATACAAACGCTTGAAGACATGCTACGAGCATGTGTTATTGATTTCGGAAACAGTTGGGATCGACACCTACCGTTAGCAGAATTTTCCTACAACAACAGCTACCATTCAAGCATTGAGATGGCACCGTTTGAAGCACTTTATGGTAAAAAGTGCAGGTCTCCGATTTATTGGAGTGAAGTGGGGGATAGACAGATTACGGGTCCAGAGATTATACAAGAAACTACCGAGAAGATCATCCAAATTCAACAACGGTTGAAAACTGCCCAAAGTCGACAAAAGAGCTATGCTGACATTAAAAGAAAAGATATAGAATTTGAAATTGGAGAGATGGTCATGCTTAAAGTTGCACCTTGGAAAGGCGTTGTTCGATTTGGTAAACGAGGGAAATTAAATCCAAGGTATATTGGACCATTCAAGATTATTGATCGTGTCGGACCAGTAGCTTACCGACTTGAGTTACCTCAACAACTCGATGCTGTACATAACACTTTCCACGTCTCAAATTTGAAGAAATGTTTTGCTAAAGAAGATCTCACTATTCCATTAGATGAAATCCAAATCAACGAAAAACTTCAATTCATCGAAGAACCCGTTGAAATAATGGATCGTGAGGTTAAAAGACTTAAGCAAAACGAGATACCAATTGTTAAGGTTCGATGGAATGCTCGTAGAGGACCCGAGTTCACCTGGGAGCGTGAAGATCAGATGAAGAAGAAATACCCGCATCTATTTCTAGAAGATTCGTCAACACCTTCAACAGCTTAAAATTTCGGGACGAAATTTATTTAACGGGTAGGTACTGTAGTGACTCGAACTTTTCCATGTTTATATATATTAATTGAGATTGATATTTACATGATTAAATGTTTCCAACATGTTAAGCAATCAAACTTGTTAAGACTTGATTAATAGAAATATGTTTCATATAGACAATTGACCACCCAAGTTGACCGGTGATTCACGAACGTTAAAACTTGTAAAAACTATATGATGATATATATATGGATATATATATAGTTAACATGATACTATGATAAGTAAACATATCATTAAGTATATTAACAATGAACTACATATGTAAAAACAAGACTACTAACTTAATGATTTTTAAACGAGACATATATGTAACGATTATCGTTGTAAAGACATTTAATGTATATATATCATATTAAGAGATATTCATACATAATAATATCATGATAATATAATAATTTAAAATCTCATTTGATATTATAAACATTGGGTTAACAACATTTAACAAGATCGTTAACCTAAAGGTTTCAAAACAACACTTACATGTAACGACTAACGATGACTTAACGACTCAGTTAAAATGTATATACATGTAGTGTTTTAATATGTATTTATACACTTTTGAAAGACTTCAATACACTTATCAAAATACTTCTACTTAACAAAAATTCTTACAATTACATCCTCGTTCAGTTTCATCAACAATTCTACTCGTATGCACCCGTATTCGTACTCGTACAATACACAGCTTTTAGATGTATGTACTATTGGTATATACACTCCAATGATCAGCTCTTAGCAGCCCATGTGAGTCACCTAACACATGTGGGAACCATCATTTGGCAACTAGCATGAAATATCTCATAAGATTACAAAAATATGAGTAATCATTCATGACTTATTTACATGAAAACAAAATTACATATCCTTTATATCTAATCCATACACCAACGACCAAAAACACCTACAAACACTTTCATTCTTCAATTTTCTTTATCTAATTGATCTCTCTCAAGTTCTATCTTCAAGTTCTAAGTGTTCTTCATATATTCTACAAGTTCTAGTTACATAAAATCAAGAATACTTTCAAGTTTGCTAGCTCACTTCCAATCTTGTAAGGTGATCATCCAACCTCAAGAAATCTTTGTTTCTTACAGTAGGTTATCATTCTAATACAAGGTAATAATCATATTCAAATTTTGGTTCAATTTCTATAACTATAACAATCTTATTTCAAGTGATGATCTTACTTGAACTTGTTTTCGTGTCATGATTCTGCTTCAAGAACTTCGAGCCATCCAAGGATCCATTGAAGCTAGATCCATTTTTCTCTTTTCCAGTAGGTTTATCCAAGGAACTTAAGGTAGTAATGATGTTCATAACATCATTCGATTCATACATATAAAGCTATCTTATTCGAAGGTTTAAACTTGTAATCACTAGAACATAGTTTAGTTAATTCTAAACTTGTTCGCAAACAAAAGTTAATCCTTCTAACTTGACTTTTAAAATCAACTAAACACATGTTCTATATCTATATGATATGCTAACTTAATGATTTAAAACCTGGAAACACGAAAAACACCGTAAAACCGGATTTACGCCGTCATAGTAACACCGCGGGCTGTTTTGGGTTAGTTAATTAAAAACTATGATAAAATTTGATTTAAAAGTTGTTATTCTGAGAAAATGATTTTTATTATGAACATGAAACTATATCCAAAAATTATGGTTAAACTCAAAGTGAAAGTATGTTTTCTAAAATGGTCATCTAGACGTCGTTCTTTCGACTGAAATGACTACCTTTACAAAAACGACTTGTAACTTATTTTTCCGACTATAAACCTATACTTTTTCTGTTTAGATTCATAAAATAGAGTTCAATATGAAACCATAGCAATTTGATTCACTCAAAACGGATTTAAAATGAAGAAGTTATGGGTAAAACAAGATTGGATAATTTTTCTCATTTTAGCTACGTGAAAATTGGTAACAAATCTATTCCAACCATAACTTAATCAACTTGTATTGTATATTATGTAATCTTGAGATACCATAGACACGTATACAATGTTTCGACCTATCATGTCGACACATCTATATATATTTCGGAACAACCATAGACACTCTATATGTGAATGTTGGAGTTAGCTATACAGGGTTGAGGTTGATTCCAAAATATATATAGTTTGAGTTGTGATCAATACTGAGATACGTATACACTGGGTCGTGGATTGATTCAAGATAATATTTATCGATTTATTTCTGTACATCTAACTGTGGACAACTAGTTGTAGGTTACTAACGAGGACAGCTGACTTAATAAACTTAAAACATCAAAATATATTAAAAGTGTTGTAAATATATTTTGAACATACTTTGATATATATGTATATATTGTTATAGGTTCGTGAATCAACCAGTGGCCAAGTCTTACATTCCGACGAAGTAAAAATCTGTGAAAGTGAGTTATAGTCCCACTTTTAAAATCTAATATTTTTGGGATGAGAATACATGCAGGTTTTATAAATGATTTACAAAATAGACACAAGTACGTGAAACTACATTCTATGGTTGAATTATCGAAATCGAATATGCCCCTTTTTATTAAGTCTGGTAATCTAAGAATTAGGGAACAGACACCCTAATTGACGCGAATCCTAAAGATAGATCTATTGGGCCTAACAAACCCCATCCAAAGTACCGGATGCTTTAGTACTTCGAAATTTATATCATATCCGAAGGGTGTCCCAGAATGATGGGGATATTCTTATATATGCATCTTGTCATTGTCGGTTACCAGGTGTTCACCATATGAATGATTTTTATCTCTATGTATGGGATGTGTATTGAAATATGAAATCTTGTGGTCTATTATTATGATTTGATATATATAGGTTAAACCTATAATTCACCAACATTTTTGTTGACGTTTTAAGCATGTTTATTCTCAGGTGATTATTAAGAGCTTCCGCTATCGCATACTTAAATAAGGACGAGAATTGGAGTCCATGCTTGTATGATATTGTGTAAAAACTGCATTCAAGAAACTTATTTTGTTGTAACATATTTGTATTGTAAACCATTATGTAATGGTCGTGTGTAAACAGGATATTTTAGATTATCATTATTTGATAATCTACGTAAAGCTTTTTAAACCTTTATTGATGAAATAAAGGTTATGGTTTGTTTTAAAATGAATGCAGTCTTTGAAAAACGTCTCATATAGAGGTCAAAACCTCGCAACGAAATCAATTAATATGGAACGTTTTTAATCAATAAGAACGGGACATTTCATAACAAACCCCATCCAAAGTACCGGATGCTTTAGTACTTCGAAATTTATATCATATCCGAAGGGTATCCCGGAATGATGGGGATATTCTTATATATGCATCTTGTTAATGTCGGTTACCAAGTGTTCACCATATGAATGATTTTTATCTCTATGTATGGGATGTGTATTGAAATATGAAATCTTGTGGTCTATTGTTACGATTTGATATATATAGGTTAAACCTATAACTCACCAACATTTTTGTTGACGTTTAAAGCATGTTTATTCTCAGGTGAATACTAAGAGCTTCCGTTGTTGCATACTAAAATAAGGACAAGATTTAGAGTCCATGTTTGTATGATATTGTGTAAAAACTGCATTCAAGAAACTGATTTCGATGTAACATATTTGTATTGTAAACCATTATGTAATGGTCGTGTGTAAAAAGGATATTTTAGATTATCATTATTTGATAATCAACGTAAAGCTTTTTAAACCTTTATTTATGAAATAAAGTTTATGGTTTGTTTTAAAAATGAATGCAGTCTTTGAAAAACGTCTCATATAGAGGTCAAAACCTCGCAACGAAATCAATTAATATGGAACATTTTTAATCAATAAGAACGGGACATTTCATTCAATATGTCCTCTGGTTTTTGTCCATAACAGTCCATCAGTCATAAATATAAAGTGCGAGTGTCCTCGTCAAATTATCCTTATATCTGAAGTCAAATATTCCAACTAATTGGGGACTTAAACTATAATTACACCAAGTGTCCTTGTATATAATTCACCCCTGTTTTAATAAGTCCATTAACTATTTATTCATTCCCGTGTCCGGTTAAATGAACGATTATTAGTACTTATAAATATACTGCCCATCGTGTCCGATCGAGTGTATATGGTTATTTATAGGTACGTCCAATTGTAAATCTTTATATTAAATTAATAAACTATCATTTAATTAAACAAATATAAAGCCCATTAATATCCCATAGTCTAATTTCCACAAGTGTCGTTCTTTTGTCCAAACCCCAATTATGGTACAAAGCCCAATTACCCCGTTTTTAATATTTAGCCCAACATCATGATTACTTCAATTTAAATAAGCATAATAATAACTTAGCTACGAGACATTAATTTAACAACAAAATTAAACATAACTTACAGTGGGTGTTATTAGCGTAGCGGTACACGGACAGAGTTTCGACTTACAAAACCTTAAAACATTCGACTAACCTAACCTTATTATTATCACTAACTTAAAATTAAAATTACAAATTGAGATTAATATTTGGAGTGATAATTGATACATATATTATGTACATAGAGTAGGAAATAGAAAAAGATTTAAAAAATTTGATCAGAATGCGCGACTTTTATAGCCCCACATTTCACTGTAGACCTCAGCGAGTACGGATATTTTGTTCACAAAAGTTCCGCGAGTGCGGAGGTATGGATTACAGCTCATCTGTTGATTTAAATGTGGGCTGCTGTATTTTTTTAATATATATATATAATTTATATATAATTTATATAATTATATATATTATATTATATTCTTGTGCATATTTGACTTGTAATTTTTGGTCCGTTGCGTTGCGCACTGAAAGTTGGTTCATGTCTCGGTTCCGGATTTTCGAACGTCCTTGCGTACTATTTAATATCTTGTACTTTGCGTTTTGCGTCTTGTACTCTTGTAATTTTGAGACATTTTTCATCAATAATTTGAACCACTTTGATTGTACTTTGTACTTGTTAGCTTTTTGGTCGTTTGCGTCTTCAAATCGTCGAGTCTGTCTTTTGTCTTCACCTTTTATTATTTAAACGAATATTACTTGTAAACAGAACAATTGCAACTAAAAGCTTGTCTTTCTTGAGAGATAATTCTATGAAATATATGTTCATTTTTAGCATTATCAAATATTCCCACACTTGAGCGTTGCTTGTCCTCAAGCAATATAGTCTTGAAATAAAAATATTAGAATCACTTCTTTATTCTTCACACTTTGTACATCAGTGATTTCTATACGGCGGTATGAATAATGGTAGTAACGATGTGGTTTACAGTCCCACATGACTATGAAAATTTAGATCCTTTAGGAAATTGGATCTTTATGAAAACATTTGATCTTTTGAAAATTCAATCTAGCTTTTACCCTAGATAAGTTTTCTGGAATAACCCTTCACCGGTGTTTGCAAAATGTTTTTGTGGGTTTGGTGGTTTTCAGATTTGAAAATTTTAGCTCAAATCTTATGGTTTTGTGTCACCCACTTGCTAACCTTGTATTGGGAAAGCAACACGTCCAGTTTACTTGCTCCGTATATTACCTTTAGGTAAACTACCGTCCGGTTGTAAAGGAAAGCGATGAACAAGCAACTGTTAAGGCAATGTCCCCTGACATGCTTTTAATTATGGTCTATATCGTGTCGGATGTAATTACTATCCTTTGTAGGAGCAATAGTAAAGCTCACCCTTATGGTTTTTCGGTCTGGCACAAGGTCCTGTCTTTGACCATGCTATGAAACCACCGTTCTTAAGATTGAGACCCGATTTGGTTCAGGTGACCTAATGAATTCCAGGTGAATTCCTAGGATTTTACGTTCAATGGTAATGAACGCATTGAAAATATGGTTTTTAGAAAACAAATCGGTTTGTAATTTGATCAAAATATTTTCTTGTTCAAGCTCGAGTTTAGATATCATCGAATTCCATGAGTTTGTAATTCTTAATCTTTAAAAGTCAATCTCAAGGATTGAATAATATCAGTCTTAAAGGCTGATTTTTGATCTTTTAAGGAGATTATCCTTTCTGGGGGTCTGATTCATTAGTCTTATCAAGCTAATTTGCACGGCGCCCTCCCCATTTTACGAGACAGATCCTCTTATGGTTAGGATAAGTCTAACCACATGGCGACCCTGTTTGATGCTGACGTCCGTGGATTTCCTTCTGATTTTAGAGATGACTTTTCTAGATTTTTTGTCAACCTACAGCTGGTCTGGACGACAACTTCTTGACCTAAATCAAGAAGCACGTGTCTTTTCTGGAAGACTTTACTTCCTTTTAATGATGGAATTGATTCATCGTGTAGATCCATCTTTCTTTCAAATATATTATAGTAAATCGGGTAAAACTGATTAGTTTAGTCCAAAGCAAAAGTACCTGCAATAATCTGTACCAAATATGTGATATGTGTTTTAAAGAACTTGGTAAATTCTTCCCACACTTAGCTTTTATTTATTCTTTTCTTTGCCTTTTTATTCTCTTCTATTCCATTTTAAATGAATTCAAGAGTTTTGGGTTGTTTCTCCATTTATGTTCTCTCCGAGATAACAATAATTTCAGCATTAACACCTAGTTTTATCGTTCATAAATATGTATAAACATGATTTTGAATTCATTTAATTGAAAATTTTTCAAATTTTCACAAAATTTGGCAATTAAACTAAGTGTAAACCCGAGAGAATTTATAACCCTTCCCCACACTTGAGATCTTGCAATGCCCTCATTTGCAAGAAATCTGACTATAATTATAAATTCATGAGGGTGATTAGTGTAGAAAAGTGATTAAAAATATCGAGTTTGCAAACATATTATTTTATATCACATTTGATATTTTGTGTCTTGTCGTCAAAATTAGTAGCTTTTGCTGAACTTTAATGCCAGTCTTTGAAAGTGAGCTGTTTTACCATGTTTTGTACATAAGATAAACTACAAACATATATATAATATATATATATATATATATATATATATATTTTATAAAACCTTTATTTATTAAAACAAATTAAATGAATAATTAAAATTTGTCGTTTTAAAGCGAGTGTTTAAAAAGCAAAGATTTTCGGGTTTTTTAATTTTTTTTGGCATACTTTAAATCAATAAGATTAAAAATAATGATAATAAAATTTCTCGTCCCGCCCTCGGGTAAAGCAATTTCGGTTCAACGACCTAGTTTTCAACTCACGACGAATTTTAAAAATCATATTTTTAACTTAGTGAAATAAAGTAAATTTTTGTTTTTAAATTCACACCAAACTTAGATTTAAAATGCATAAAATTAAAAATTCATATTATTAAAATTTTTAAAAATTCACACCAAATTCATATTATATTTTTGTTTTTATACATACAAACTTATATTAAAAATATTAATTTTTTAAATATTTATAAACTTAATTATATTCATTTTAAAAAGTTTACAATAATAATTTAATATTAATTTTAAAAACAAAGTAAAAATAAAATTAAAAATCTTTTTGGTCTTTTATCCCACTTTAATCAATCAAATATTATCAAAAATATACTCCCCTCTTTTCGGTAAAGTAATTTCGGCTATATTACCTAGTTTTACTCCTGACGAATTTCTAAAATATTTTGGGTTGATTGATTAAAGATATTTATACCTTAAGAATAAACGGTAAATTTCGCAGTGATGTAATAAATTTTTGTATGATATCAATAATTTCGGTTACGCATTCCTAATTTTATTGAATACCAATTTAGTACTTTATAGCGAACGATTCAGCGTTTATTATCAAAAGGTTAAAAGCAATAAAAATAAAAACTGTACATACTTACCTATGAGAAAGAATTCTCAGAGACCTGCTTTAGCCGACTCATAGGAGAGTCGTGTGATTTGGTTCTCCATAGCTACGTAAGCATAACCTCGAATCTTCAATATCTTTTCTTCTAAACATATAAACGGTCCTTCTCTGCATAGAGTAACAAATTCGGTATTTGAATATGTTTGATTATTTGAACATTTACCTTCGTGTGACCATTTTCCGCATTTATAACATCTTTCAAGGTGTCGTGCTCTTCTCTTTGTTGCGGATTTTGATTTTCCTTTACCAAAATGTATCTTATGATGATCTTTTCTGAGTTCTTTTCTTACTCTGTCCATTTTGCCTCTTATGAATGATACCAGTTCACTCGGAAGTGTGTCATTATTACGTTTAGTAATCATAGCGTGTAGCATTAGATCATGGTTCAGATCAAAGGAATTTTTCATCTCGTAAAACCTAAAAAAAATAAAAATTCAGAATGGGGGGAGAAGACTAGTTCTTTAGGGTCTGCTAGGGAAAGACCATTCGGATTCCATTCTCGGAAACTACACGAAAACAGAATATCTAACTCTAACAGAAATATATATTAACCTAAAAAGATTCGAACCTTCCCACACTTAGTTAGCTGTGGTGTCGAAATTGTGATTAATTTCATCTTCAACTTCCATTGGATTATATATGTAATGTTTAACTCTGTGACCATTAACCTTAAATTCAATCCCATTTGAATTTATTAACTCTATTGTTCCATATGGGAAAATTCTTTTGACTATGAATGGTCCAGACCATCTTTATTTCAATTTTCCAGAAAATAGCTTGAATCGTGAATTGAAAAGAAGAACTCTGTCTCCTTCTTTAAATTCTTTTGAACTTCTGATTCATTTATCATGCCATTTCTTCGTTCTTTCTTTATAGATCAACGAATTTTCATATGCTTCATGTCTTAATTCTTCTAATTCGTTTAATTGACTTAACCGTAGACGTCCAGCTTCATGTAAATCAAGATTACATGTCTTCAAAGCCCAAAATGCTTTGTGTTCAATTTCTACTGGAAGATGACATGCTTTTCCGTAAACGAGTCTGAAAGGTGTGGTTCCAATTGGAGTTTTGTAGGCTGTTCTAAAAGCCCAGAGTGCATTCTCCAATTTCATGGACCATTCCTTCTGATTTGATCCTACGATTTTCTCTAGAATATGTTTTAATGCTCGGTTGGTATTTTCAACTTGTCCACTTGTTTGTGGATGATAAGCGGTTGAGATTTTATGAGTTACTCCATATCTTTTGAGAACTTTCTCAAGTTGATTATTACAAAAATGAGTACCCCGATCACTTATTAAAGCTTTTGGTGTTCCAAACCTAGCAAAAAGACGTTTTAAAAAGTTGACTACAACTCGTGCATCGTTAGTCGGGAGAGCTTGTGCTTCTACCCATTTAGATACATAATCAATGGCAACAAGAATGTAGAGATTATTATGAGATTTTGGAAATGGACCCATAAAGTCAATACCCCAAACGTCAAATACTTCACATACTTGAATGACCTTTTGTGGCATTTCATCACGTTGACTTATTTTTCCGGCCCTTTGACAAGCATCACAGGATTTTCAAAGAAGGTGTGCGTCTTTGAAAATTGTAGGCCAATAGAATCCAGCATCGTAAACTTTTTTTGTTGTGAGTTGAGGCCCATAATACCCTCCTGTTGGTCCTGTGTGACAATGGTTTAAGATTTGACTGGCTTCATCCCCGAATACACATCGGCGTATTATTCCATCGGGACAACTTTTAAACAAATGTGGATCTTCCCAGAAATAGTGTTTAAGAATGGTCTTCCTAATATGAGAGGAACTCGAGAATCTTCTTCCATGTCCAGAATAACAAAATCTACTGGAAATACTAAAGTACCAACTTTAACTAGCATGTTCTCCATTATCCCTCTAGGATATTTTACTGATCGATCTGCTAGTTGTATGCTTATTCGTGTTGGTTTCAATTCTCCAAGGTCTAGTTTAGCGTATAGTGAATATGGCATTAGATTTATACTAGCACCTAAATCTGCCAATGCTTCTATTGAACTAAGGCTACCCAGAAAACATGGAATTGTGAAACTTCCTGAATCTGATAGTTTTTCTGGTATCTTATTCAACAGCACTGCAGAACAATTTGCATTCATAGTAATAGCCGAGAGTTCTTCCATTTTCTTTCTATTTGTGATTAGATCTTTCAAGAATTTAGCATATCTAGGCATTCCTGAAATCACATCAATGAAAGGAAGATTTACATTTATCTGTTTAAACATATCCAAGAATTTGGATTGCTCGGCTTCAAGTCTCTTTTCTCATTTTACTCGGGTAAGGAAGTGGTGGTTGGTATGGTTTGTCATAACCCGTCCTTAACCATAAGAACGTGTTAGATAACGTATGATTTCATTGCGAGGTATTGACCTCTATATGCGACATTTTTTTTAAAAAAAAAAAAGAAAACTGCATATATTATACATTACAAACCAAACCATTATTTTTGTTACAAGCTTTAGACAATAAAAAGATGATTATCGTTTAACGATAATCTTCGACTTACAAACTTTACAAATGATAATAACAACACGATTTCTAGCATATTTTACAACACACGTCCTCGGATATGCAGTTTTATTTTTGACACAAATATGAGTACGCATGATCCTGCTAAGATTCAACATAATGCAGCGGAAGCTTTAATTATCACCTGAGAATAAACATGTTTAAAAACGTCAACATAAAGTTGGTGAGATATAGGTTTAGTGCGCAGCAATATATATATATAGACCACAAGATTTCGTATATAAACAGTTTAATAAAAGTATTCTAAGTGGTTGAGCACTTGGTAACCATACTTAACATTTTCACGTCGCATATTCCCTTTAATATGAAATCTTACTACACCGTACCAAGTGTAGTCACAAAACGAAGTACTGTGCAACCGTTGAATACTGGTCGTCCAGTCCGGTTGGGGTTGTCAGGCCCGATAGATCTATCAACAGGATTCGCGTTTACAATACCGCTGTAAATAACAGTTACCAAGCTACAGGGAAGTATGCCAGTGGTACAACTCAACGTAGAATATATTTTTCAGTTACTTGTGTCCATATCGTAAAACATAAAATACATGTATTCTCATCCCGAAATATTTAGAGTTTAAAAGTGGGACTATATACTCACTCTTGTCTTGATGATATATATATTTTGACTCGGTCTTCCGGTTGATATCACGAACCTATCCATATATAATATATCAATATGTTTTCATTTTAAAACAAACGTTATATATATATATACTTGTTATACTTTTAATATTTTGAATATTTCCTTAGTCCGTAGTTAGCATTTCGATGTTAGTAATTCAATTTTAATGGTTCATTTTTAGATGTTTAATATACCCGCAATAAACAAAACCCCCAACGAAATAAATAAAACCCCATCGTATATGTATTGGTCGAGATTAATCTTGACCCATGGTACCGGTGTTGTCAAATGACGTGTTGCGTACATAAAGTACCGGTGTTGTCAAATGACGTGTTGCGTACAATCATGGAATCTTATGATTAATCTTCTCGTGTTGTTTACGGGTGATCCTGAACCATATAAAATTGAATTATAAGTACATATATATAAAATATCATGTTATCTTATAAATATGTGATTTATATCATTTTTTTCCAATTGATCCCGTAGTTGAAATGATCTAGGATAACCAATTTTGTTTCGGTCATAGTTTCTTCGTTACAAATCCGTTTTCGTTGATTCAAATTGCCATCTTCTTGGATCGAGTTCTTCTTTAAGACTATGAACTGTAAATACCTTGGTTTGTATTCAAAATCATACGGCATAAGTGAAACATTAGTGAAACATATGAAGTTAAACATTTTTGTTACAACAAAATCATTTAATGACCATTTTTCTAAAAATACTTATACTTTGAAAAACCAAGTTTTACCTTGTTAAATTAGCATATACATAAGTTATATTACAGGTCTTGAAGTATTTTAAAAGTTAAGTTAGAAGGATCTATTTAGTTTGCAAACAAGTTTGAAAACATTCAAACTATGTTCTTGTTGTTAAACTTTTGTACCACAAAATAAGATAGCTATATATATATGAATCGAATAAGGTTATGAACATAGATTCTACCTCAAGTTCCTTGGATAAGTTTGCTGTAAAAGAGGAGTAAGAAGCTAGAATCAAAAGGGTGATAGAAGTGGATGAAAGATTGGAAGTAAGTTGGTGTTCTTGGAGGGTTTTCTTGAAGTGTTTTTGTATGGTTTTCTTATGGTGTTTTAGTATGGTTTTTGAAGCTAGATCTTCTTGGAAACTTTGCTGAATTGATTAAGGGTTTTAAGGCTTCAAAGTATGTGTGTGTTTTGCTAGAGAATTTGAGATAAAATGAATCAAAATGATGATACATATATACACCATAAAAAACGTGTTTCATGGGCATACATGGACAAATTTTAGTTTGTAATCTTGCTAATTAGTCTTGCAATCATACAAAAGTAATTACCTAGCTCTAAGGGCATGAATAATGGCTGGTTAGGTGGTGATGTTGATGTGTATTTACTATTAGTAAATACGTATAGGAGCTAGGTATGATACGAGTACAAATACTCTAGGTATACGTATAGAAATTTTGTGAAAAATGAAATGAGGATTCAAATATAGCTATCTTTTGTGAATACACTTATATGGTTTTATGTATTTAAGTTCTTTAGAAGTAATTAAATACATTACTTATACAATATATGTATAACATTATAAGTCTTAAGTATATATGTCAAATAACGTTACGTATTGTTATCGTTTTGAAAACTTAAGTTAGTAGTTTCAAAATACACATATAACTTGTTGTTATTAATATAAAATGAGATATTAAAACATTCTTTAATCATGTTAAATATGTATATATACATATATATACACAAACGTATAATTATCATATATTGTATAGTTCGTGATATCATCGGTCAAACTAGACGGTCAAACGTTGTGTAAAACTCTTTTCGGAAATATAAATCTCGACAATTTGGATTGCTTATCATGTTGGCAAGGTTTAATTTATGTAAATATTAATCTTATAAGTATAGTATGATCGAAAAAGTGCGGGTCGTTACATTACCTCCCCGTTAAATAAATTTCGTCCCGAAATTTTAAAATTGTACCTATTTTGCGTCATCGAGAAACAAGTGTGGATACTTTTGCTTCATCTGATCCTCTCGTTCCCAAGTAAACTCGGGACCTCTTCTAGCATTCCAACGAACCTTAACAATCGGTATATTGCTCTGTTTGAGCTTTTTAACTTCACGGTCCATGATTTCGATTGGTTCTTCGACGAATTGTAGTTTCTCGTCGACATGGATTTCTTCAAGAGGAATGGTAAGGTCTTCCTTTGCAAGACACTTCTTAAGGTTCGAGATGTGAAAGGTATTATGTACTCCGGCGAGTTGTTGCGGTAACTCGAGTCGATAAGCTACCGGTCCAATGCGTTCGATGATCTTGAACGGGCCTACGTACCTTGGGTTCAGTTTACCCCTTTTGCCGAAACGTATTACACCTTTCCAAGGTGACACCTTTAGCATAACCATGTCCCCAACCTGAAACTCTAATGGTTTCCTTCGAACATCGGCGTAGCTCTTTTGGCGACTACGGGATGTTTTCAATCTCTCCTTGATTTGTACTATCTTCTCGATCGTTTCGTGTATGATCTCGGGACCAGTTAAATGTCGATCTCCTACTTCATTCCAACAGATAGGAGATCTACACTTCCTTCCGTACAATGCTTCGAATGGCGCAGCTCCAATGCTCGCATGATAACTATTATTATACGAGAATTCTGCTAACGGTAGATATTTATCCCATCCGTTTCCAAAATCGATCACACATGCCCTGAGCATGTCTTCGAGAGTCTGAATCGTTCTCTCACTCTGTCCATCGGTTTGTGGATGATATGCGGTACTCATATCCAACCGAGTTCCTAGTGCCTCCTGTAGTGATTGCCAGAATTTTGAGGTAAATCTACTATCACGATCGGATATAATGGAAATAGGTATTCCATGCCTTGAAACAACTTCCTTTATATACAATCGTAATAGTTTCTCCATTCTATCCGTTTCCTTTATAGGCAAGAAATGTGCAGACTTGGTGAGACGATCAACAATCACCCAAATGGTGTCGTATCCCCAGGCAGTCTTTGGTAACTTCGTGATGAAATCCATGGTAATACCGTCCCATTTCCATTCTGGAATTTCTGGTTGTTGAAGTAACCCTGACGGCTTCTGGTGTTCTGCTTTAACCTTGGAACAAGTTAAACACTCCCCAACATATGTTGCAACGTCTGTTTTTAAATTAGGCCACCAATAATGCGTCTTAAGATCTTGGTACATCTTTCCAACTCCAGGATGTATCGAATATCTTGTCTTATGTGCCTCGTTCAATATCAACTTCCTTAATCCACCCAACTTCGGTACCCAAATACGATTTGCAAAATATCGAATTCCATCTTCCCGCATAACGAGTTGCTTCTCATACTTCTTCATTATTTCATTTCCTATATTTTCTTTAGTAAGTGCTTCTCGTTGAACTTCTTTGATTTGTGAGTTGAGATTCATGCGAATTTTTATGTTCATCGCTCGTACTCGAATTGGTTCTCGTTCCTTTCTGCTTAGAGCGTCGGCCACCACGTTCGCTTTCCCGGGATGATAACGAATTTCACAATCATAGTCATTTATTAACTCAACCCACCTACGTTGCCTCATGTTCAGCTGTTTTTGATCGAAAATATGTTGAAGGCTTTTATGATCAGTAAACACAGTGAATTTAACCCCATACAAGTAATGTCTCCACATCTTCAATGCAAACACGACTGCTCCCAGTTCTAGATCATGCGTCGTATAATTCCGCTCGTGAATCTTCAATTGTCGGGATGCAAATGCAATTACTTTCTTTCGTTGCATAAGAACACAACCAAAACCTTGTCGCGAAGCGTCACAATATATTTCAAAATCATCGTTCCCTTCAGGTAACGATAAAATAGGCGCCGTAGTTAACTTCTTCTTCAATAATTGAAATGCGTTCTCCTGCTCCGAGGTCCATTCGTATTTCTTCCCTTTTTGCGTTAATGCTGTCAACGGCTTAGCTATTCGAGAAAAATCTTGAATAAACCTTCTATAATAACCGGCTAAACCCAAAAATTGGCGTATCTGCATTGGTGTCTTAGGAGTCTCCCTTTTTTCAATGGCTTCAATTTTTGCTGGATCAACCTGAATTCCTTTGCTACTAACAACGTGGCCAAGAAATTGTACTTCTTTCAACCAGAAAGCACACTTAGAAAATTTAGCATAAAGTTGTTCTTTTCTCAACAACTCCAGTATCAACCTTAAATGCTCTTCATGCTCTTGCTCACTCTTGGAATAGATAAGAATATCATCAATGAAAACGATAACAAACTTATCTAAATACGGACTACAAACTCGATTCATGAGGTCCATGAATACAGCTGGCGCATTCGTCAATCCAAACGGCATAACCAAAAATTCGTAATGACCATAACGTGTCCGAAAAGCAGTTTTCGGAATGTCCTCTTCTTTGACGCGTAGTTGATGATAGCCCGATCTTAAGTCGATTTTTGAATAAACACATGATCCTTGCAATTGATCAAATAAGTCATCAATTCTCGGTAGTGGATACCGATTCTTGATAGTTAACTTATTTAATTCACGATAGTCTATACACATCCTAAAAGATCCATCTTTCTTCTTAACAAACAAAATTGGAGCTCCCCACGGTGAAGTACTCGGTCGTATGAATCCACGGTCCAGTAATTCTTTTAACTGACTTTGAAGTTCTTTTAACTCGGACGGTGCAAGTCTATATGGAGCACGAGCCACTGGTGCAGCTCCTGGTACTAAATCTATTTGAAATTCTACCGATCTAAATGGAGGTAATCCCGGCAATTCTTCCGGAAAAACTTCAGGAAAATCTCTTGCCACAGGCACGTCGTTGATGCACTTTTCTTTCTTTTCGACTTTATTAACATGTGCTAAAATAGCGTAACATCCCTTTTCTAAACACTTCTTGGCTTTCAAACAGTTAATGAGTTTTAGCTTTGAATTACCCTTCTCTCCATAAATCATCACCGGTATTTTATCCTTACCAGGAATACGAATTGCCTTCTTGGCACAAACAACTTCCGCTCCTATTTTAGTCATCCAGTCCATGCCGACTATTACATCAAAACCTCCTAATTCTACGGGTATTAAGTCGATTTTAAACGTTTCTCCGGCTAGATTTATTTCACAATCACGACAAATTTTATCGGCTTTAATTAGTTTACCATTAGCTAACTCAATCAAGTACTTAGCATCTAGAGGTAATGATGAACAATTCAATTTAGTGTAAAAATTTATACACACGTAACTTCTATCGGCGCCAGTATCAAATAAAATAGACGCTGATAAGTTATTAATGGTAAACGTACCCGTAACAAGCTCCGGGTCTTCTCGTGCCTCTCTAGCATTAATAACAAACGCTCTTCCACGTGCAGGTCCGCCATTCTGATTCGGGCACTGGCTCTTATAGTGACCTTGTTTTCCACACCCAAAACAAGTAATGTTAGCCAAAGCAGTTCTATTTGCGTTGGTGGCAGGAGTCTTGTTGCCATTTGTAACGAGAGCCTTACAATCTTCCGCAAGATGACCTTGTCGATTACACTTGGTGCATAACACACTACAGTAACCAAAGTGATGTTTGTGGCAACGGTTGCATAAAGGATTTTGTCCTTTATAACCAAAGCTTAAACCACTACCCGCACCTTTCGGGGTTTCTGGTTTCTTAAAAGATTGCTGTTGGTAACCTCGATCATAATTTCCGTTCCACTTCCTTTTGTTACTCGATACCTTCACCTCAGTAGTGAATGCTTTCTTATCCAGAATGACCTGATCCATTAACTCGTTCGCCATGGTTATAGCTTCATGAATTGTCTTAGGTTTCGACGCCGTAACGTTTGCCTTGACCTTTTTGGGCAAACCACCTTTGTACATTTCAATCTTCCGTTCTTCGGTTGGAACCAATTCAGGACATAGCAAAACTAATTCCATGAATTGCTGGTTGTAGTTGGTGATTTCAGTACCAACCACCTTCAAACTTCGTAACTCATCTTCTAACTTAATAACCTCATTCCTTGGACAATACTCGGTGATTATCATTGCTTTGAATTCTTCCCATGGAGTATCATAAGCTACATCTCCTCCTACCGCCTTCACATAATTCTTCCACCATGTGAGTGCACTATCTTGTAAAGTGCACGATGCAAACTTGGTCATGTCTTTTTCATCACAACCGCTGATTTTGAACACCGTCTCCATCTTTTCTATCCATCGGGTTAAACCGATAGGTCCTTCCGTTCCACTGAATGATGATGGCTTGCAAGCTTGGAACGTCTTGTAGGAGCATCCTACACGAGGATTTGGATTAACTGCAGCAGCTCTTGCAGCCTCAACCCATAACATTCTGTCGTTCACTCGCTGGTTGATGAGTTCCTCGAGTTCTTGTTCCGTCATTCGATTCAATCGCGCCATTTCCTAATGAAAGAAAATAATTATTCACATGGATTATTATAGATGTAGTGTGTATTTATAGTACATTATAGCTTATTAATAATATGAACTAGGTATTATTATAAAAGCCTTTTCTTCTTATTAGCGTTTTATAATTATATCTTGGGTAGTACCTACCCGTTAATGTTCATACTTAATAGCTTAGTACAGAATCAATTACTACAATCTAAATAATACTTAACCATGGAAAATTATTGCATTTCATACTTCAATATTTTACATATGCTTATCTTACATCGAACATTAAGCAAACCACACTATTAATATTATACAAAACATTATTCGGTTCCATGGTTTGACACAGCAGCGCATCGTTTGATCTATTTTCTAGGACGTTTAGACACAAAGATTTGCTTAACGCTTATCCTAACTGTCTGCCTATATTTTGGCTGTGGGACTGAAGAACTGGATGCCGGGACAGAACGAACAGGAATAGCGGGGATAGGGGTGGTAGTGTTGAGTGGAATTGGTGCCACATCATTCTCATTAAACTCGGGATTTGGATTTTCTAATTCATTAGCCTTTCGTTTCTTTCCTAGTTCGAACTCGTCTTTTGTAATTTCCTGTATTTCTTCCTCGGGTTCACTTTCCTCCTCGGGTTCACTTTCCTCCTCGGGTTCACTTTCCTCCTCGGGTTCACTTTCCTGGTTCTCTATAGTTGGTTCATCCGGAATTTGTGAGTCTTCCCCAAGGATATCATTTTCGTCATCGGACAGGTTAATGACTGGAACGCCATCTGAAGATTCTGATTCGGAGTCGTTGATTGTGATAACAATTTTTGAGCTCGACATCTATCACACAACAACTAACCCATTAGTACTTATATAATATTTACATATAAATTTTAACCAACAGTGATAAGCAATGGTTTTTTTTTTTTTTTTTTTTTCAGACCCGGTCAAAGTCCAGACTTACTAATGTATCCTAACGGCTTCTCGGTTAGACACACTAATGCAGACCTGGTTCGCTAAGACCAACGCTCTGATACCACATGTCATAACCCGTCCTTAACCATAAGAACGTGTTAGATAACGTATGATTTCATTGCGAGGTATTGACCTCTATATGCGACATTTTTTTTAAAAAGAAAAAAGAAAACTGCATATATTATACATTACAAACCAAACCATTATTTTTGTTACAAGCTTTAGACAATAAAAAGATGATTATCGTTTAACGATAATCTTCGACTTACAAACTTTACAAATGATAATAACAACACGATTTCTAGCATATTTTACAACACACGTCCTCGGATATGCAGTTTTATTTTTGACACAAATATGAGTACGCATGATCCTGCTAAGATTCAACATAATGCAGCGGAAGCTTTAATTATCACCTGAGAATAAACATGTTTAAAAACGTCAACATAAAGTTGGTGAGATATAGGTTTAGTGCGCAGCAATATATATATATAGACCACAAGATTTCGTATATAAACAGTTTAATAAAAGTATTCTAAGTGGTTGAGCACTTGGTAACCATACTTAACATTTTCACGTCGCATATTCCCTTTAATATGAAATCTTACTACACCATACCAAGTGTAGTCACAAAACGAAGTACTGTGCAACCGTTGAATACTGGTCGTCCAGTCCGGTTGGGGTTGTCAGGCCCGATAGATCTATCAACAGGATTCGCGTTTACAATACCGCTGTAAATAACAGTTACCAAGCTACAGGGAAGTATGCCAGTGGTACAACTCAACGTAGAATATATTTTTCAGTTACTTGTGTCCATATCGTAAAACATAAAATACATGTATTCTCATCCCGAAATATTTAGAGTTTAAAAGTGGGACTATATACTCACTCTTGTCTTGATGATATATATATTTTGACTCGGTCTTCCGGTTGATATCACGAACCTATCCATATATAATATATCAATATGTTTTCATTTTAAAACAAACGTTATATATATATATACTTGTTATACTTTTAATATTTTGAATATTTCCTTAGTCCGTAGTTAGCATTTCGATGTTAGTAATTCAATTTTAATGGTTCATTTTTAGATGTTTAATATACCCGCAATAAACAAAACCCCCAACGAAATAAATAAAACCCCATCGTATATGTATTGGTCGAGATTAATCTTGACCCATGGTACCGGTGTTGTCAAATGACGTGTTGCGTACATAAAGTACCGGTGTTGTCAAATGACGTGTTGCGTACAATCATGGAATCTTATGATTAATCTTCTCGTGTTGTTTACGGGTGATCCTGAACCATATAAAATTGAATTATAAGTACATATATATAAAATATCATGTTATCTTATAAATATGTGATTTATATCATTTTTTTCCAATTGATCCCGTAGTTGAAATGATCTAGGATAACCAATTTTGTTTCGGTCATAGTTTCTTCGTTACAAATCCGTTTTCGTTGATTCAAATTGCCATCTTCTTGGATCGAGTTCTTCTTTAAGACTATGAACTGTAAATACCTTGGTTTGTATTCAAAATCATACGGCATAAGTGAAACATTAGTGAAACATATGAAGTTAAACATTTTTGTTACAACAAAATCATTTAATGACCATTTTTCTAAAAATACTTATACTTTGAAAAACCAAGTTTTACCTTGTTAAATTAGCATATACATAAGTTATATTACAGGTCTTGAAGTATTTTAAAAGTTAAGTTAGAAGGATCTATTTAGTTTGCAAACAAGTTTGAAAACATTCAAACTATGTTCTTGTTGTTAAACTTTTGTACCACAAAATAAGATAGCTATATATATATGAATCGAATAAGGTTATGAACATAGATTCTACCTCAAGTTCCTTGGATAAGTTTGCTGTAAAAGAGGAGTAAGAAGCTAGAATCAAAAGGGTGATAGAAGTGGATGAAAGATTGGAAGTAAGTTGGTGTTCTTGGAGGGTTTTCTTGAAGTGTTTTTGTATGGTTTTCTTATGGTGTTTTAGTATGGTTTTTGAAGCTAGATCTTCTTGGAAACTTTGCTGAATTGATTAAGGGTTTTAAGGCTTCAAAGTATGTGTGTGTTTTGCTAGAGAATTTGAGATAAAATGAATCAAAATGATGATACATATATACACCATAAAAAACGTGTTTCATGGGCATACATGGACAAATTTTAGTTTGTAATCTTGCTAATTAGTCTTGCAATCATACAAAAGTAATTACCTAGCTCTAAGGGCATGAATAATGGCTGGTTAGGTGGTGATGTTGATGTGTATTTACTATTAGTAAATACGTATAGGAGCTAGGTATGATACGAGTACAAATACTCTAGGTATACGTATAGAAATTTTGTGAAAAATGAAATGAGGATTCAAATATAGCTATCTTTTGTGAATACACTTATATGGTTTTATGTATTTAAGTTCTTTAGAAGTAATTAAATACATTACTTATACAATATATGTATAACATTATAAGTCTTAAGTATATATGTCAAATAACGTTACGTATTGTTATCGTTTTGAAAACTTAAGTTAGTAGTTTCAAAATACACATATAACTTGTTGTTATTAATATAAAATGAGATATTAAAACATTCTTTAATCATGTTAAATATGTATATATACATATATATACACAAACATATAATTATCATATATTGTATAGTTCGTGATATCATCGGTCAAACTAGACGGTCAAACGTTGTGTAAAACTCTTTTCGGAAATATAAATCTCGACAATTTGGATTGCTTATCATGTTGGCAAGGTTTAATTTATGTAAATATTAATCTTATAAGTATAGTATGATCGAAAAAGTGCGGGTTGTTACATGGTTTAACATAAGGTTTAGCCTTAACTGTGTTATTTTCATTAACCTTCTCAACTACCGGTTCTTTTTTCTTTTCTTGATCAGGTTGTGGTTCTTGTGGAGTAGGAATAGTGAAATGTCCCGTTCTTATTGATTAAAAACGTTCCATATTAATTGATTTCGTTGCGAGGTTTTGACCTCTATATGAGACGTTTTTCAAAGACTGCATTCATTTTTAAAACAAACCATAACCTTTATTTCATAGATAAAGGTTTTAAAAAGCTTTACGTAGATTATCAAATAATGATAATCTAAAATATCCTGTTTACACACGACCATTACATAATGGTTTACAATACAAATATGTTACAACAAAATAAGTTTCTTGAATGCAGTTTTTACACAATATCATACAAACATGGACTCCAAATCTCGTCCTTATTTAAGTATGCGACAGCGGAAGCTCTTAATAATCACCTGAGAATAAACATGCTTAAAACGTCAACAAAAATGTTGGTGAGTTATAGGTTTAACCTATATATATCAAATCATAATAATAGACCACAAGATTTCATATTTCAATACACATCCCATACATAGAGATAAAAATCATTCATATGGTGAACACCTGGTAACCGACATTAACAAGATGCATATATAAGAATATCCCCATCATTCCGGGACACCCTTCGGATATGATATAAATTTCGAAGTACTAAAGCATCCGGTACTTTGGATGGGGCTTGTTGGGCCCAATAGATCTATCTTTAGGATTCGCGTCAATTAGGGTGTCTGTTCCCTAATTCTTAGATTACCAGACTTAATAAAAAGGGGCATATTCGATTTTGATAATTCAACCATAGAATGTAGTTTCACGTACTTGTGTCTATTTTGTAAATCATTTATAAAACCTGCATGTATTCTCATCCCAAAAATATTAGATTTTAAAAGTGGGACTATAACTCACTTTCACAGATTTTTTACTTCGTCGGGAAGTAAGACTTGGCCACTGGTTGATTCACGAACCTATAACAATATATACATATATATCAAAGTATGTTCAAAATATATTTACAACACTTTTAATATATTTTGATGTTTTAAGTTTATTAAGTCAGCTGTCCTCGTTAGTAACCTACAACTAGTTGTCCACAGTTAGATGTACAGAAATAAATTGATAAATATTATCTTGAATCAATCCACGACCCAGTGTATACGTATCTCAGTATTGATCACAACTCAAACTATATATATTTTGGAATCAACCTCAACCCTGTATAGCTAACTCCAACATTCACATATAGAGTGTCTATGGTTGTTCCGAAATATATATAGATGTGTCGACATGATAGGTCGAAACATTGTATACGTGTCTATGGTATCTCAAGATTACATAATATACAATACAAGTTGATTAAGTTATGGTTGGAATAGATTTGTTACCAATTTTCACGTAGCTAAAATGAGAAAAATTATCCAATCTTGTTTTACCCATAACTTCTTCATTTTAAATCCGTTTTGAGTGAATCAAATTGCTATGGTTTCATATTGAACTATATTTTATGAATCTAAACAGAAAAAGTATAGGTTTATAGTCGGAAAAATAAGTTACAAGTCGTTTTTGTAAAGGTAGTCATTTCAGTCGAAAGAACGACGTCTAGATGACCATTTTAGAAAACATACTTCCACTTTGAGTTTAACCATAATTTTTGGATATAGTTTCATGTTCATAATAAAAATCATTTTCTCAGAATAACAACTTTTAAATCAAAGTTTATCATAGTTTTTAATTAACTAACCCAAAACAGCCCGCGGTGTTACTACGACGGCGTAAATCCGGTTTTACGGTGTTTTTCGTGTTTCCAGGTTTTAAATCATTAAGTTAGCATATCATATAGATATAGAACATGTGTTTAGTTGATTTTAAAAGTCAAGTTAGAAGGATTAACTTTTGTTTGCGAACAAGTTTAGAATTAACTAAACTATGTTCTAGTGATTACAAGTTTAAACCTTCGAATAAGATAGCTTTATATGTATGAATCGAATGATGTTATGAACATCATTACTACCTTAAGTTCCTTGGATAAACCTACTGTAAAAGAGAAAAATGGATCTAGCTTCAATGGATCCTTGGATGGCTCGAAGTTCTTGAAGCAGAATCATGACACGAAAACAAGTTCAAGTAAGATCATCACTTGAAATAAGATTGTTATAGTTATAGAAATTGAACCAAAGTTTGAATATGATTATTACTTTGTATTAGAATGATAACCTACTGTAAGAAACAAAGTTTTCTTGAGGTTGGATGATCACCTTACAAGATTGGAAGTGAGCTAGCAAACTTGAAAGTATTCTTGATTTTATGAAACTAGAACTTTTGGAATTTATGAAGAACACTTAGAACTTGAAGATAGAACTTGAGAGAGATCAATTAGATGAAGAAAATTGAAGAATGAAAGTGTTTGTAGGTGTTTTTGGTCGTTGGTGTATGGATTAGATATAAAGGATATGTAATTTTGTTTTCATGTAAATAAGTCATTAATGATTACTCATATTTTTGTAATTTTATGAGATATTTCATGCTAGTTGCCAAATGATGGTTCCCACATGTGTTAGGTGACTCACATGGGCTACTAAGAGCTGATCATTGGAGTGTATATACCAATAGTACATACATCTAAAAGCTGTGTATTGTACGAGTACGAATACGGGTGCATACGAGTAGAATTGTTGATGAAACTGAACGAGGATGTAATTGTAAGCATTTTTGTTAAGTAGAAGTATTTTGATAAGTGTCTTGAAGTCTTTCAAAAGTGTATGAATACATATTAAAACACTACATGTATATACATTTTAACTGAGTCGTTAAGTCATCGTTAGTCGTTACAGGTAAATGTTGTTTTGAAACCTTTAGGTTAACGATCTTGTTGAATGTTGTTAACCCATTGTTTATTATAAAAAATGAGATGTTAAATTATTATATTATTATGATATTATGATATATAATATATCTTAGTATGATGTATATACAGTTAAATGTCGTTACAACGATAATCGTTACATATATGTCTCGTTTCGAAATCATTAAGTTAGTAGTCTTATTTTTACATATGTATTTCATTGTTAATACACTTAATAATATATTTACTTATCATTTAACATAATTAACCAAGTGTATCAATATCTTAATATGATTCATATGTACCTAGTAAGACGTTGTTATAACGATAATCGTTATATATATCGTTTTCGAGTTTCTTAAATTAATAGTCTCATTTTTATGTATATAACTCATTGTTAAAATACCTAATGAGATACATACTTATAATAAAAACATTTTAACTATATATATAACCATATATATGTCATTGTATAGTTTTTACAAGTTTTAACGTTCGTGAATCACCGGTCAACTTGGGTGGTCAATTGTCTATATGAAACATATTTCAATTAATCAAGTCTTAACAAGTTTAATTGCTTAACATGTTGGAAACATTTAATCATGTAAATATCAATCTCAATTAATATATATAAACATGGAAAAGTTCGGGTCACTACAGTACCTACCCGTTAAATAAATTTCGTCCCTAAATTTTAAGCTGTTGAAGGTGTTGACGAATCTTCTGGAAATAGATGCGGGTATTTCTTCTTCATCTGATCTTCACGCTCCCAGGTGAACTCGGGTCCTCTACGAGCATTCCATCAAACCTTAACAATTGGTATCTTGTTTTGCTTAAGTCTTTTAACCTCACGATCCATTATTTCGACGGGTTCTTCGATGAATTGGAGTTTTTCGTTGATTTGGATTTCATCTAACGGAATAGTGAGATCTTCTTTAGCAAAACATTTCTTCAAATTCGAGACGTGGAAAGTGTTATGTACAGCCGCGAGTTGTTGAGGTAACTCAAGTCGGTAAGCTACTGGTCCGACACGATCAATAATCTTGAATGGTCCAATATACCTTGGATTTAATTTCCCTCGTTTACCAAATCGAACAACGCCTTTCCAAGGTGCAACTTTAAGCATGACCATCTCTCCAATTTCAAATTCTATATCTTTTCTTTTAATGTCAGCGTAGCTCTTTTGTCGACTTTGGGCGGTTTTCAACCGTTGTTGAATTTGGGTGATCTTCTCGGTAGTTTCTTGTATAATCTCCGGACCCGTAATTTGTCTATCCCCCACTTCACTCCAACAAATCGGAGACCTGCACTTTCTACCATAAAGTGCTTCAAACGGCGCCATCTCAATGCTTGAATGGTAGCTGTTGTTGTAGGAAAATTCGGCTAACGGTAGATGTCGATCCCAACTGTTTCCAAAATCAATAACACATGCTCGTAGCATGTCTTCAAGCGTTTGTATCGTCCTTTCTCTCTGCCCATCAGTTTGTGGATGATAGGCAGTACTCATGTCTAGACGAGTTCCTAATGCTTGCTGTAATGTCTGCCAGAATCTTGAAATAAATCTGCCATCCCTATCAGAGATAATAGAGATTGGTATTCCATGTCTGGAGATGACTTCCTTCAAATACAGTCGTGCTAACTTCTCCATCTTGTCATCTTCTCTTATTGGCAGGAAATGTGCTGATTTGGTGAGACGATCAACTATTACCCAAATAGTATCATAACCACTTGCAGTCCTTGGCAATTTAGTGATGAAATCCATGGTAATGTTTTCCCATTTCCATTCCGGGATTTCGGGTTGTTGAAGTAGACCTGATGGTTTCTGATGCTCAGCTTTGACCTTAGAACACATCAAACATTCTCCTACGTATTTAGCAACATCGGCTTTCATACCCGGCCACCAAAAATGTTTCTTGAGATCCTTGTACATCTTCCCCGTTCCAGGATGTATTGAGTATCTGGTTTTATGAGCTTCTCTAAGTACCATTTCTCTCATATCTCCAAATTTTGGTACCCAAATCCTTTCAGCCCTATACCGGGTTCCGTCTTCCCGAATATTAAGATGCTTCTCCGATCCTTTGGGTATTTCATCCTTTAAATTTCCCTCTTTTAAAACTCCTTGTTGCGCCTCCTTTATTTGAGTAGTAAGGTTATTATGAATCATTATATTCATAGATTTTACTCGAATGGGTTCTCTGTCCTTCCTGCTCAAGGCATCGGCTACCACATTTGCCTTCCCCGGGTGGTAACGAATCTCAAAGTCGTAATCATTCAATAATTCAATCCACCTACGCTGCCTCATATTCAGTTGTTTCTGATTAAATATGTGTTGAAGACTTTTGTGGTCGGTATATATAATACTTTTGACCCCATATAAGTAGTGCCTCCAAGTCTTTAATGCAAAAACAACCGCGCCTAATTCCAAATCATGCGTCGTATAAATTTGTTCGTGAATCTTCAATTGTCTAGACGCATAAGCAATCACCTTCGTTCGTTGCATTAATACACAACCGAGACCTTGCTTTGATGCATCACAATAAATCACAAAATCATCATTCCCTTCAGGCAATGACAATATAGGTGCCGTAGTTAGCTTTTTCTTCAATAACTGAAACGCTTTCTCTTGTTCATCATTCCATTCAAATTTCTTCCCTTTATGCGTTAATGCAGTCAAGGGTTTTGCTATTCTGGAAAAGTCTTGGATGAACCTTCTGTAGTAACCAGCTAGTCCTAAAAACTGGCGTATGTGTTTCGGAGTTTTCGGGGTTTCCCACTTTTCAACAGTTTCTATCTTTGCCGGATCCACCTTAATACCTTCTTTGTTCACTATGTAACCGAGGAATTGAACTTCTTCCAACCAAAATGCACACTTTGAAAACTTAGCGTACAATTCTTCCTTCCTCAATACTTCTAACACCTTTCTCAAATGTTCACCGTGTTCTTGGTCATTCTTTGAGTAAATAAGTATGTCATCAATGAAAACAATGACAAACTTGTCAAGGTATGGTCCACACACTCGGTTCATAAGGTCCATGAACACAGCTGGTGCATTAGTTAAACCAAACGGCATGACCATAAACTCGTAATGACCGTAACGTGTTCTGAAAGCAGTCTTTGGAATATCATCTTCTTTCACCCGCATTTGATGATACCCGTAACGTAAGTCAATCTTTGAATAAACAGACGAGCCTTGTAGTTGATCAAATAAGTCGTCGATTCTCGGTAGTGGGTAGCGGTTCTTGATGGTAAGTTTGTTCAACTCTCGGTAGTCGATACACAACCTGAATGTACCATCTTTCTTCTTGACAAACAAAACAGGAGCTCCCCACGGTGATGTGCTTGGTCGAATGAAACCACGCTCTAAAAGTTCTTGTAATTGGCTTTGCAGTTCTTTCATCTCGCTGGGTGCGAGTCTGTAAGGAGCACGAGCTATTGGTGCAGCTCCTGGTACAAGATCTATTTGAAATTCAACATATCGATGTGGGGGTAATCCCGGTAATTCTTTCGGAAATACATCGGGAAATTCTTTTGCAATGGGAACATCATTGATGCTCTTTTCTTCAGTTTGTACTTTCTCGACGTGTGCTAGAACAGCATAGCAACCTTTTCTTATTAGTTTTTGTGCCTTCAAATTACTAATAAGATGTAGCTTCGTGTTGCCCTTTTCTCCGTACACCATTAAGGGTTTTCCTTTTTCTCGTATAATGCGAATTTCATTTTTGTAACAAACGATCTCTGCTTTCACTTCTTTCAACCAGTCCATACCGATTATCACATCAAAACTCCCTAACTCTACTGGTATCAAATCAATCTTAAATGTTTCGCTAACCAGTTTAATTTCTCGATTCCGACATATATTATCTGCTGAAATTAATTTACCATTTGCTAATTCGAGTAAAAATTTACTATCCAAAGGCGTCAATGGACAACTTAATTTAGCACAAAAATCTCTACTCATATAGCTTCTATCCGCACCCGAATCAAATAAAATGTAAGCAGATTTATTGTCAATAAGAAACGTACCCGTAACAAGCTCCGGGTCTTCTTGTGCCTCTGCTGCATTAATATTGAAAACTCTTCCGCGGCCTTGTCCATTCGTGTTCTCATGGTTCGGGCAATTTCTAATAATGTGGCTCGGTTTTCCACATTTATAACAAACTACATTGGCATAACTTGCTCCGACACTACTTGCTCCGCCATTACTCGTTCCGACACCATTTATTCCTTTCGTTCTATTAACCCCTGGTCCGTAGACCTCACACTTCGCCGCGCTATGACCATTTCTTTTACACTTGTTGCAAAATTTGGTGCAGAACCCCGAGTGATTCTTTTCACACCTTTGGCATAGCTGCTTCTGATTGTTGTTGTTGTTGAGGTTATTATTGTTATTGGGATGATTGTTGTAGTTGCTGTTGTTGTTGTTGTTGTTGGGCCGTTTGTTGTAGTTGCGATTGATGTTGCGATTGTTGGGATAATTGTTGCGATTATTGTTGTAATTGCTGTTGTTGTTGTATTGGTGATTCTTATCACCGTTTTCCTCCCACTTTCTTTTGACTTGCTTCACATTGGCCCCTTCAGCAGTCTGTTCTTTAATTCTTTCTTCAATCTGGTTCACTAGTTTGTGAGCCATTCGACATGCCTGTTGTAAAGAGGCGGGCTCGTGTGAACTTATATCTTCTTGGATTCTTTCCGGTAATCCTTTCACAAACGCATCGATCTTCTCTTCCTCATCTTCGAATGCTCCCGGACACAATAGGCACAATTCTGTGAATCGTCTTTCGTACGTGGTAATATCAAATCCTTGGGTTCGTAACCCTCTAAGTTCTGTCTTGAGCTTATTGACCTCGGTTCTGGGACGGTACTTCTCGTTCATCAAGTGCTTGAATGCTGACCACGGTAGTGCGTACGCATCGTCTTGTCCCACTTGCTCTAGATAGGTATTCCACCATGTTAACGCAGAACCTGTGAAGGTATGCGTAGCGTACTTCACTTTGTCCTCTTCAGTACACTTACTTATGGCAAACACCGATTCGACCTTCTCGGTCCACCGTTTCAATCCGATCGGTCCTTCGGTTCCATCAAATTCCAAAGGTTTGCAGGCAGTGAATTCTTTGTAGGTGCATCCTACACGATTTCCTGTACTGCTAGATCCAAGGTTATTGTTGGTATGTAGCGCAGCCTGTACTGCGGCTATGTTTGAAGCTAGAAAAGTACGGAATTCCTCTTCATTCATATTCACGGTGTGTCGAGTAGTCGGTGCCATTTCCTTCAAAATAGTCAAATGGAACAAGTTAATCATACAGAATATTAAGAGTAGTTAATAGTATTTCGTAGCATAATATGAACTCATTTATAAAAGCTTTTTCTTCATATTAGCATTTTATAAGTTTAAATTCGGGTAGTACCTACCCGTTAAGTTCATACTTAGTAGCTAATATACAATTCAACTACTACAATTCTATATGAAAAACTGATTATAATAATATTTCGCGTTCAAACTTTTACACAATATTTTACAAACTTACAATACCGCTTATTTTACATATAGCATGAAATATAGCACACAATAAATTTGATACAAGATGGTTGTGAAGATAATTCTAGCTAGTACACAAGTCGTTCAGCAAAGGCAATAAAGACACGTAATTCATACATCCAGAAACAAGTCATGCATTCTGGTTTTACTAGGATTACTTCCCATCCTTGGTCTTGTGGAACATAACCGTTATGGCCGTTGATAAGACAGCGTGTTGTAACGTCGTCAAAGGGACGAGGGTTACGTAATGTCCAACAGTCCCGTAACAATCTAAAAACCTCATTTCTTACCCCAATTACCGACTCCGTGACTTGTGGGAACGTTTTGTTTAATAGTTGTAGCCCGATGTTCTTGTTCTCACTTTGGTGAGAAGCGAACATTACTAATCCGTAAGCATAACATGCTTCTTTATGTTGCATGTTAGCCGCTTTTTCTAAATCACGAAGTCCAATATTCGGATATATTGAGTCAAAATAATTTCTTAACCCATTGCGTAAAATAGCATTTGGGTTCCCCGCAATATATGCGTCAAAGTAAACACATCGTAACTTATGGATTTCCCAATGTGATATCCCCCATCTTTCGAACGAAAGCCTTTTATAAACCAAGGCATTCTTGGAACGTTCTTCGAATGTCTTACAAACTGATCTCGCCTTAAATAGTTGTGCCGAAGAATTCTGACCGACTCTAGACAAGATTTCATCAATCATGTCTCCGGGTAGGTCTCTTAAAATATTGGGTTGTCTATCCATTTTGTGTTTTTATACTGTAAAATAGACAAGAGTTAGATTCATAAAAAAATACTTATTAATACAAGCAATTTTTACATATATCATAAAGCATAAGCACACTATATTACATATATTACACCACACGAATACAACTATCTTATTCCAACTCGCTTGTTTCTTCTTCTTCGGTTTTGGTTCGTTTTGCCAAGTTTCTAGGGATATATGATGTTCCCCTAATACGAGCCGTAATTTTCCACATTGGTTTAGAAAAACCTGGTGGTTTAGAGGTTCCCGGGTCATTGTTACAACTTAAGGACTTCGGGGGTTGACGATACATATAAAGTTCATCGGGGTTGGAATTAGATTTCTCTATTTTTATGCCCTTTCCCTTATTATTTTCCTTTGCCTTTTTAAATTCAGTTGGGGTAATTTCTATAACATCATCGGAATTCTCGTCAGAATCCGATTCATCGGAGAATTGGTAATCCTCCCAATATTTTGCTTCCTTGGCGGAAACACCATTGACCATAATTAACCTTGGTCGGTTGGTTGAGGATTTTCTTTTACTTAACCGTTTTATTATTTCCCCCACCGGTTCTATTTCTTCATCCGGTTCCGATTCTTCTTCCGGTTCCGATTCTTCTTCCGGTTCCGACTCTTCTTCCGGTTCCTCTTCGGGAACTTGTGAATCAGTCCACGAATCATTCCAATTTACATTTGACTCTTCATTATTATTAGGTGAGTCAATGGGACTTGTTCTAGAGGTAGACATCTATCACATAATATCAAACGCGTTAAGAGATTAATATATCACATAATATTCACATGTTAAAAATATATAGTTTCCAACAAAATTTGTTAAGCAATCATTTTTCAAGTAAACACGGTCGAAGTCCAGACTCACTAATGCATCCTAACAAACTAGATAAGACACACTAATGCAAAATTCTGGTTCTCTAAGACCAACGCTCGGATACCAACTGAAATGTCCCGTTCTTATTGATTAAAAACGTTCCATATTAATTGATTTCGTTGCGAGGTTTTGACCTCTATATGAGACGTTTTTCAAAGACTGCATTCATTTTTAAAACAAACCATAACCTTTATTTCATAGATAAAGGTTTTAAAAAGCTTTACGTAGATTATCAAATAATGATAATCTAAAATATCCTGTTTACACACGACCATTACATAATGGTTTACAATACAAATATGTTACAACAAAATAAGTTTCTTGAATGCGGTTTTTACACAATATCATACAAGCATGGACTCCAAATCTCGTCCTTATTTAAGTATGCGACAGCGGAAGCTCTTAATAATCACCTGAGAATAAACATGCTTAAAACGTCAACAAAAATGTTGGTGAGTTATAGGTTTAACCTATATATATCAAATCATAATAATAGACCACAAGATTTCATATTTCAATACACATCCCATACATAGAGATAAAAATCATTCATATGGTGAACACCTGGTAACCGACATTAACAAGATGCATATATAAGAATATCCCCATCATTCTGGGACACCCTTCGGATATGATATAAATTTTGAAGTACTAAAGCATCCGGTACTTTGGATGGGGCTTGTTGGGCCCAATAGATCTATCTTTAGGATTCGCGTCAATTAGGGTGTCTGTTCCCTAATTCTTAGATTACCAGACTTAATAAAAAGGGGCATATTCGATTTCGATAATTCAACCATAGAATGTAGTTTCACGTACTTGTGTCTATTTTGTAAATCATTTATAAAACCTGCATGTATTCTCATCCCAAAAATATTAGATTTTAAAAGTGGGACTATAACTCACTTTCACAGATTTTTTACTTCGTCGGGAAGTAAGACTTGGCCACTGGTTGATTCACGAACCTATAACAATATATACATATATATCAAAGTATGTTCAAAATATATTTACAACACTTTTAATATATTTTGATGTTTTAAGTTTATTAAGTCAGCTGTCCTCGTTAGTAACCTACAACTAGTTGTCCACAGTTAGATGTACAGAAATAAATTGATAAATATTATCTTGAATCAATCCAAGACCCAGTGTATACGTATCTCAGTATTGATCACAACTCAAACTATATATATTTTGGAATCAACCTCAACCCTGTATAGCTAACTCCAACATTCACATATAGAGTGTCTATGGTTGTTCCGAAATATATATAGATGTGTCGACATGATAGGTCGAAACATTGTATACGTGTCTATGGTATCTCAAGATTACATAATATACAATACAAGTTGATTAAGTTATGGTTGGAATAGATTTGTTACCAATTTTCACGTAGCTAAAATGAGAAAAATTATCCAATCTTGTTTTACCCATAACTTCTTCATTTTAAATCCGTTTTGAGTGAATCAAATTGCTATGGTTTCATATTGAACTATATTTTATGAATCTAAACAGAAAAAGTATAGGTTTATAGTCGGAAAAATAAGTTACAAGTCGTTTTTGTAAAGGTAGTCATTTCAGTCGAAAGAACGACGTCTAGATGACCATTTTAGAAAACATACTTCCACTTTGAGTTTAACCATAATTTTTGGATATAGTTTCATGTTCATAATAAAAATCATTTTCTCAGAATAACAACTTTTAAATCAAAGTTTATCATAGTTTTTAATTAACTAACCCAAAACAGCCCGCGGTGTTACTACGACGGCGTAAATCCGGTTTTACGGTGTTTTTCGTGTTTCCAGGTTTTAAATCATTAAGTTAGCATATCATATAGATATAGAACATGTGTTTAGTTGATTTTAAAAGTCAAGTTAGATGGATTAACTTTTGTTTGCGAACAAATTTAGAATTAACTAAACTATGTTCTAGTGATTACAAGTTTAAACCTTCGAATAAGATAGCTTTATATGTATGAATCGAATGATGTTATGAACATCATTACTACCTTAAGTTCCTTGGATAAACCTACTAGAAAAGAGAAAAATGGATCTAGCTTCAATGGATCCTTGGATGGCTCGAAGTTCTTGAAGCAGAATCATGACACGAAAACAAGTTCAAGTAAGATCGTCACTTGAAATAAGATTGTTATAGTTATAGAAATTGAACCAAAGTTTGAATATGATTATTACCTTGTATTAGAATGATAACCTACTGTAAGAAACAAAGTTTTCTTGAGGTTGGATGATCACCTTACAAGATTGGAAGTGAGCTAGCAAACTTGAAAGTATTCTTGATTTTATGAAACTAGAACTTTTGGAATTTATGAAGAACACTTAGAACTTGAAGATAGAACTTGAGAGAGATCAATTAGATGAAGAAAATTGAAGAATGAAAGTGTTTGTAGGTGTTTTTGGTCGTTGGTGTATGGATTAGATATAAAGGATATGTAATTTTGTTTTCATGTAAATAAGTCATGAATGATTACTCATATTTTTGTAATTTTATGAGATATTTCATGCTAGTTGCCAAATGATGGTTCCCACATGTGTTAGGTGACTCACATGGGCTGCTAAGAGCTGATCATTGGAGTGTATATACCAATAGTACATACATCTAAAAGCTGTGTATTGTACGAGTACGAATACGGGTGCATACGAGTAGAATTGTTGATGAAACTGAACGAGGATGTAATTGTAAGCATTTTTGTTAAGTAGAAGTATTTTGATAAGTGTCTTGAAGTCTTTCAAAAGTGTATGAATACATATTAAAACACTACATGTATATACATTTTAACTGAGTCGTTAAGTCATCGTTAGTCGTTACAGGTAAATGTTGTTTTGAAACCTTTAGGTTAACGATCTTGTTGAATGTTGTTAACCCATTGTTTATTATAAAAAATGAGATGTTAAATTATTATATTATCATGATATTATGATATATAATATATCTTAGTATGATGTATATACAGTTAAATGTCGTTACAACGATAATCGTTACATATATGTCTCGTTTCGAAATCATTAAGTTAGTAGTCTTATTTTTACATATGTATTTCATTGTTAATACACTTAATAATATATTTACTTATCATTTAACATAATTAACCAAGTGTATCAATATCTTAATATGATTCATATGTACCTAGTAAGACGTTGTTATAACGATAATCGTTATATATATCGTTTTCGAGTTTCTTAAATTAATAGTCTCATTTTTATGTATATAACTCATTGTTAAAATACCTAATGAGATACATACTTATAATAAAAACATGTTAACTATATATATAACCATATATATGTCATTGTATAGTTTTTACAAGTTTTAACGTTCGTGAATCACCGGTCAACTTGGGTGGTCAATTGTCTATATGAAACATATTTCAATTAATCAAGTCTTAACAAGTTTAATTGCTTAACATGTTGGAAACATTTAATCATGTAAATATCAATCTCAATTAATATATATAAACATGGAAAAGTTCAGGTCACTACAAATAGCGTCATCAGAAATTACAGGCATTTCAGGTGGTTTAAGTGTGATACCACTTCTTGTGGTAATGGCTTTAGCTGTTTCATTCCGGGGGTTAGCATTTGTATCACTAGGTAGACTTCCTGGTTTTCTTTCACCTATCAACCTTGCTAGGTTGCTTACTTCTTGTTCAAGTTTTTGAATAGAAGTTTGTTGATTTCTAAATGCTTGAGCATTTTGTTCATTGGTTTGTTTCTGAGATGTGAAAAACTGAGTTTGAGATTCAACTAGCTTCGACATCATGTCTTCTAAATTTGGCTTTTTCTCATCCGTTTGTGGTTGTTTGTTTTGAAAAATAGGTCTTTGTTGATTGTGAGTATTATTAGATACTTGCTGATTGCTAGGACCTTGTTGGTTGTTGTATGGAACATTTCGATTATAATTCTGGTTTTGATTGTAGATCGGTCTTGACGATTGATAATTATTCTGATAATTATTTCCACACTGCTCACAACTAATTCGTATTGAGTGGATATCTTTAGTCATCTTTTCTATTCGTCTCTAGACAGCATCTATCTTTGCAGAAATGGAATCAAAGTCATGGCTAGAATCGGCTCTAGCTACTTTAGATGATCTAACGATATCTTTTTCTTGATGCCACTCATGTGAGTGGGAAGCAGTGTTATCAATAATTTTATAAGCGTTAGTTGCGATTTTCTTCATAATGGAACCACCAGCTGCTATATCTATGTCTTTTCTTGTAGTGATGTCACATCCTTAGTAGAATATTTGTACTATTTGACAAGTGTCTAAACCATGTTGCGGACATCCTCTTAACAATTTTCCAAATCTTGTCCACGCCTCATATAGAGTTTCATTTGGCTTTTGCGTGAACGTAACAATTTCTCCTTGAAGTCTCACAGCTTTAGATGCCAGAAAGAATTGTTTAAGATAATTTTCAACTAAAACGTCCCATGTATCAATCGCCCCTTCAGGTAACGATTCTAACCAATCTTTGGCTTCTCCCTTTAAAGTCCAGGGAAATAACATGAGATATATCTGTTCATCCTCCACTTCCCTTATTTTAAATAAAGTACAGATCCTATTAAAAGTACGAAGATGTTCGTTTGGATCTTCCTTCGGTGCACCACTAAATTGGCATTGATTAGTTACCATGTGTAGAATTTGTCCTTTGATTTCATAATCTGGCGCATTAATGTCGGGTTGAGTAATTGCATGACCTTGGCCAGTGCGTTTAGCTCGCATTCGGTCTTCCATACTTAGAGGTTCCAGATTTTCCATGATTGAATTTGTTGAATCTAAATCACTATAGGATTCTGATTTAATGGGTTGTTCCTCTACAATCTCTGTTTGAATGATTGGTGGTTCTGGAGGAAAGATTAGTGGTTCAGGATCTCTGAATTGTCCCTGAATATCCTCCGGATTCTCAATTGTGAGGTCGGGTTCAAAAAATGGATTATCGAAAATTTGAATTGGAGTACTTGGTTGACTGGATGACGATTCTAAAGAAAAATCAACGGCGACAATATTTGCTAGATGTCTTGATCGAGTTACAGGTGGTGAACGTATAAAAGGTGGTGAACGTTTTGCTCGGTGCATTCACTGAATATCCTATTAGTTATAAAAGATAAAAATTATATAAGTTATCAAATTAATAGACTTTTCTGCTTTTGCCCACGTTTCGAATAGCCAAAAGATGTAGCAGGGAGCCAGAACCCTTTAAATCGGAAGCTCACAACTCAGCCACTAACAAATCCAACTATTACTACGAACCAGAAAATTTAGGATGTCTATCAATTTAATCACTTAAAATAATTTTTTGTTTTGAATTATTAGAGAAGAAGTAGAGAAAATTCTAAGTCCTAAAGACTAGAGCGGCGAGAAATAAGAAAGAAAAAGAGTGCGTCGAAAAACGTCGAAAAATAAAATGTCGAAAAATAATAAAAAGAACGTAGCGCGTCGAAACTTAAAAGTCTAAAAACTAAGAATTAAAAGTTGCGTCTAAAAATATTAAAGCTTAAAAGGAATTCTATATTCAAAACAGTATAAACTTAAAAAGTACTAAAATATTAAAACGACGTCGCAAAATTCTAAAGCACCTAAATCTTAGTCTAAAGAAAAAGCACTTAAGGGATTTTACGGCAAAGCCTAAGAATCTAGAAATAAAAATAACTATGGCAAAAACTATGACTTAGAACTAAATACGAACGAAAAATACAAATATTACTAATAAACGATTAAAAAGGTACAAAATTTTAAAAATAAAACTTAAAGTTGTAAAAATACAATTTTTATAAAAATATTATTTTTAAATTAATATTTTATAAAAGTATTAATTTTATAAGTAATAAAACTAATTAAAACCTAAAAATACAAATTTAATTAACTAAAACTAATTAATATTTTAATTAAACCCTAATTAATAATAATAATTAATTAAATAACCCTAATTTCGTAATTAATGCTGCAATGTGTGACCTGTCAGATACCTCCGCGAGTGCGGATGCTAACTGACAAAACGTACCGCAAGTGCAGATACCACAGATTCAGATGAGATGCAGGTCGAATTTTGCAGGCTCAGTTTCTATTTTTTTTTATGAAAAAAAATAAATATAACTTATTACTTTTTTATAACTTTTTCACAATAAATAAAAAAAAATATATAAAAACTTTTTAATTTAACTAAACTTAAAAATATAGATATATTTTTATTTTTCTTGTATTTTTAATATTTAAAACGTATATTTTTACAAAAATAGATTACGACTTAATAAAAAAAATTATAGCGTTGCGCTTTCGGCGTTTAGGATTCCCCAGCAGCGGCGCCAAAAATACTTGATGTTATGCGAGGTGTATACAAAATAGTTATTATTTTTACTAGGAAATACTATTAAATACGATACAATTTTACACAAGTTATTTATTTATTTATTTATTTATAGAGTGGATATACCTAAACCTTGCTACAACACTTATAGACAGTGTACCTAATTGTACAGTAGTGTAGTTTTTAGTACGTCCGGTTTGTCCACAGGGAACTTGCCAAGTTTAACGCTATATTTTTAACTTATAATTGTAAAAATACAAAAATATATATAAGTAGTATTATTATTATAAAAGGGGGTTTTTACCGTTTAATGACCGGTTTGTCGATTTTAAAACTTTAGTCGCAGTTAAAACCTAATGTAAAATATTAAAAATAAATACAACTTAATTTAAAGCGTAAAGTAAATAACGATAATGAAATTGCGATAAATAAAAGTGCGATAAATAAAATGACAATAAATTAAAGTGCGATAATTAAAAAGTATGATAATTAAAATGGCAATAAATTAAAGTGCGATAATTAAAAGTGCAATTAAATATTAAATAAAGGAATTATGCTTATTTAAACTTCCGTAATCATGATGTTTGACGTGTTGATTTTAGTTTATTCTCATGGGTTAATTGTCCTTTGTCCTGGATTATTCAATATGTCCGTCTGTTTTTTGTCCATAACAGTCCATCAGTCATAAATATAAAGTGCGAGTGTCCTCGTCAAATTATCCTTATATCCGAAGTCAAATATTCCAACTAATTGGGGACTTAAACTATAATTACACCAAGTGTCCTTGTATATATTCACCCCTTTTTTAATAAGTCCATTAACTATTAATTCATTCCCGTGTCCGGTTAAATGAACGATTATTAGTACTTATAAATATCCCGCCCATCGTGTCCGATCGAGTGTATATGGTTATTTATAGGTACGTCCAATTGTAAATCTTTATATTAAATTAACAAACTATCATTTAATTAAACAAATATAAAGTCCATTAATAGCCCATAGTCTAATTTTCACAAGTGTCGTTCTTTTGTCCAAACTCCAATTATGGTACAAAGCCCAATTACCCCGTCTTTAATATTTAGCCCAACATCATGATTACTTCAATTTAAATAAGCATAATAATAACTTAGCTACGAGACATTAATTTAACAACAAAATTAAACATAACTTACAGTGGGTGTTATTAGCGTAGCGGTACACGGACAGAGTTTCGACTTACAAAACCTTAAAACATTCGACTAACCTAACCTTATTATTATCACTAACTTAAAATTAAAATTACAAATTGAGATTAATATTTGGAGTGATAATTGATACATATATTATGTATATAGAGTAGGAAATAGAAAAAGATGTAAAAAATTCGATCAGAATGCGCGACTTTTATAGCCCCACATTTCACTGTAGACCTCCGCGAGTGCGGATATTTTGTTCACAAAAGTTCCGCGAGTGCGGAGGTATGGATTACAGCTCATCTCTTGATTTAAACGTGGGCTGCTGTATTTTTAATATATATATATATATATATATATATATATATATATATAATTTATATAATTATATATATATATATATATTATATTATATTCTTGTGCATATTTGACTTGTAATTTTTGGTCCGTTGCGTTGCGCACTGAAAGTTGGTTCATGTCTCGGTTCCGGATTTTCGAACGTCCTTGCGTACTATTTAATATCTTGTACTTTGCGTTTTGCGTTTTGTACTCTTGTAATTTTGAGACGTTTCTCATCAATAATTTGAACCACTTTGATTGTACTTTGTACTTTTTAGCTTTTTGGTCGTTTGCGTCTTCAAATCGTCGAGTCTGTCTTTTGTCTTCACCTTTTATTATTTAAACGAATATTACTTGTAAATAGAACAATTGCAACAAAAAGTTTGTCTTTCTTGAGAGATAATGCTATGAAATATATGTTCGTTTTTAGCATTATCAACTTGTTTTGCCTATAATGAAAATAATTTATGACGTGGCTTCTAAGTATTCATGACACGTCGATGATACTCAGAAAAAAAAACTGAATGTATATAGCCTACATCGGAACACAACTGAAAGTATATGACCTATTTGTAGCCATATATAATGAAAAAATCTTAAATGATTAACTTTACCGGTTCAACATGTAACCGGTAATGAAATGTTGACATTGGTACACTTTTTGAAAGTAATAACCGACAGTGAGACGCAAATGGGTATATGGGCGACATCATGACATTTGAGAAAATATATAGCCTATTTGTTGGTCCCTTAATTAACAACAGGAGTATTGTAGAGGAGGGGGGAGGTGAATACAATTCTTTTAAATTAACTTAACAGTTCAAGCAATTTAGTATTCAAACAAGTAATATAATTAAGAGTCAAAGGTAATTTTCAACAGTTATTCTTTATTGATAAAAATCACAACGAATTACAACTATCCTTGGCGGAATGATAGTTGGTTGATACATATTTACCTAAGTTGTAGCTATCGAGGTTATCTGAAGCTATTACACGTTTGGACTCTTAATAAATAAAACCCACACCACTAGTTACGTGACGACTCAAAAATTTTCGACCAAATTTAAACTTAATCTTAATATGATTTCGACACGATAAGCAAAAGTCTGTAATATTAAATAGTAAAATTTGTAGACTATTTTCATGTAATCATTTACCTTTGGACTGTGCCCGACGATTCACGAACAATTGTGTGTAAATAAATATGTAAATAAATAATTATATATATATATATATATATATATATATATATATATATATATATATATATATATATATATATATATATGTATGTAAATATAAATATAAGTGTATATATATTAATTTGAATTAATATTATACCATTTAATCATTTGGATTAAATATGTAGAGTAATATACAAAATAAATAAGATGTTATTAAAATAAATATATAAATATATATATAAATTCTGTACACCATTAATATTGTATGTATGTTGTAATATGCATAATATATATAAATACTAAATATTCAAATATGTTATTATATAATATGAGTATTACATAATTAATGAAATGTAATATTATTATATTAAATTTAATTATAAGTTAAAATATAGTTATTATATTACTTTCATTATTAATATTGATATTTTTATTATTAATATTATTAATTTAATATATAATATATAAATATGAGATTTGATAAGCATAATATGTTATATCATTATTATAAGTATTACTCCCATTATTATTAATATTAGTATTAATATCTGTATTGTTAATAATAATATAATATATAATATATTGATATAAAAACTTAAAAATATGTAACTTGTTATTACTAGTAATATTATTATGTTTTGTCATTAAGAATCATTATTATTATTATTATTATTATATATTATTTTTATTATTATTATTATTATTATTATTATTATTATTATTATTATTGTTATAAAAATAATATAATTTATTAATATTATTAAAAATATCATTATTATGATAAATATTATTATTATTAGAATAATTATTATTAATTATATTATTATTATTAGTTAATTTTAGTAATAATTATTAAACTTATATATATATAATCTATAAAACATGTACGATCTATGGAAATCAACATCGGGAATTGTAATTCAGTTAAAATACAAAAATTATTGGATGTTAAACAGATAAAGTATCGATTTAGTTTAGCATCCACATCAGGTATCTTTTTATATTAATTAAAACCGTCCTTCCTGTCTTCAAAATTTGTACCCGAAGAAATTAGTTTCTCAATGCCAACAAAATGATCAAATCATCTTTACCAGCTCAATTATATAATTACTATCTATATAAAGTGTTAGTACTCACTGCAGGTTAAAATTAAAAACAGAAACACAAGTTATACATTATACAGCTCGACACTCTGTACGGGTCCAAATTTTTAAAATGCTCGAATTTAAAAGAAATTACAAAATCTATAAATGTAGCTTTGTTAGGAATCCAATACTCAAACTATCTGTAAAATTTCACGTTCCAATTTCTTTTATTGATCTCAAATTTTGGAGTCAAAGTTTCAAAACAAAAAGTCAAACGATTTGTTTTTCATAAAATTCGAATTTGTTTTAGTGTTTTTGGATCAATGGATGATTTTAGAAGTTTATAGAAGTGAATTACAATCTATTTCAAGTAGAAATTATAAACTAAAAACGTCCAAAGATTTAAATCGATGTTTGAGTTTGGTGTTCTTCACGAAAACTGTTTCAAAGATTTAATTTTTTTCCTCTTATCTGTTAATCAAAAACCCCCACTACAGGTCGTTTCCATTTCAATTTCAAGCTGTAAATTAATCTAAGTAATTCATTGTTATGATTAATTGGGTTCCAGTCGGTTTATTTTTGTGAAGAATATGATGAATAGCAGAAACGGGTTATATTAATTGGGTTGGGAATTAAATCAGAAAAACAGTCGGCAGTGCTATGGTTAAGGGTGTTTTCGGGTAATGGGAGGTCGCGGGTTCGAGTCCCGTCTGGAGCATTCTTTTTGGACAAAGCTTTAAAGGTATACACAATTACTTTTATTTCTAATATTATTATTATCATTAATTATTATGATTATTATTATTATTGTTATTATCATTAGTTATTATTATTATTACTAGTATTATAATTATAATTATTATCATCTTAATTATAAGTATCATAACCATTATTAGTAATATTATTGATATTATGAGTATTATTAATTATTGTTATTGTATGTTAATATTAATATTATGATTGCTATATTTATCATTTTAGTTATTATTATGAAATATCACTAAGTATTACTAGTATTATTATTATTATTATTATTATTATTATTATTATTATTATTATTATTATTATTATTATTATTATTATTATTATTATTATCATTGATATAAGTATGATTATTATTATTATGAATATGATTATTATTATTATTATTGTTATTACGAAAATAACACAAACTACTATTATTATCATTAATATTAGTATTGTATCAAGTTATTATTATTACTATTATTATTATTATTATTATTATTATTATTATTATTATTATTATTATTATTATTATTATTATTATTATTATTATTATTATTATTATTATTATTAACAACATAAGTATTATTATCAATATTATCATTATATTTATTAATATGATTATTACTACTATTTTTATTAAAACTATCTCCTTATCAAAAATTAACATTTTTAATAAAGTTATTATATTTATTAAAATTTCATTTAGGTTAGTACTATTATCATGAACAATATTTATAAAAATACTTACATATAATAAACTATCGATTTTTAAATATAATACTAAACATATATTTATAGATATATTAATATAACAAGATGAATAAAAATTTATTTTAAATGTATATATACAAAATAGATATATAACATAAAATTTAAGATATAATACATATAAATAAAGTATATGTATTAAATAAAAAATTTAGTATAAAATTTATATAACTACAAACACATAAATATTATATAAGTAATAAATGAAATTATGAGATTTCCATTACATGTTTTAATAAAAATACAATTGATATAGGTTCGTGAATCTGAGGCCAACCCTACACTTGTTCAATGACGTCATATGTATTTTTACTACAAAATACAGTATTGTGAGTTTCATTTGCTCCCTTTTTAAATGCTTTTGCAATATATATTTTTGGGACTGAGAATACATGCGCTGCTTTTATAAATGTTTTACGAAATAGACACAAGTAATCGAAACTACATTCTATGGTTGGATTATCGAATCGAATATCACCCTTTTTAGTCTGGTAATCTAAGAATTAGGGAACAGAAACCCTAATTGACACGAATCCTAAAGATAGATCTATTGGGCCTAATAAACCCCATCCGGGTTACGGATGCTTTAGTACTTCGATTTTATCATGTCCGATGAGAGTCCCGGAATGATGGGGATGTTCTAGACGCATTTTTTTAATGTCGATTACCAGGTGTTCACCATATGAATGATTTTTATCTCTATGCAGTTTGTGCGAAATGCCTGATATGAGATGATGTTTATGAAAAATGAAAATAGAAATCTTGTGGTCTATTAAAATTATGAAAATGATTGATTACGATAAACTAATGAACTCACCAACCTATTGGTTGACACTTTAAAGCATATTTATTCTCAGGTATGAAAGAAATCTTCCGCTGTGCATTTGCTCATTTTAAAGATATTACCTGGAGTCATTCATGGCATATTTCAAAAGATGTTGCATTCAAGTCGTTGAGTCCAATAAAGATTATTATTAAGTAAATGGCAGATTAGGTCATTTATAGTTGAATATTATGAAATGGTATGCATACCTGTCAACTTCCAATGTAATGAAAGTTTGTCTTTCAAAAACGAATGCAATGTTTGTAAAATGTATCATATAGAGGTCAGAACCTCGCAATGTAACCATATGTTAATGTATTCATCCTTATGGATTAGGATGGGTCGTCTCATGTGGTATCAGAGCGGTGGTCTTAGCGAACCAGGTCTTGCATTAGTGTGTCTAACAGATAGTCGTTAGGATACATTAGTGAGTCTGGACTTCGACCGTGTCTGCGTATCAAAAAGTTTTGCTTATCATTTCTTGTCGGAAATTACCTGCTTATCATTCTTAGGGAATCACTTGCTTATCATTCTTAATCTAGACATATCTTACTCTCTGGATTGCATGAATAGTGTATAGACAAAAATTCATATTTTAGCGTATCTACTAAATCATATCTTAGCGTATCTGTTACTATAAACTTTGCCTGACATATTCCGTAAATTCCTTCATAATCTACGAAATCTTTTGTTCTATATATATATAGATATTCTATGTAATTAGAATATCATCCAATATCCGAAAATCATTTCATACTAAAAAAACCCTTTATTCAATCGTACGATATAGAATTCTCCACTAGTTCAAGTCCCTCAGATTCCGATATGGAGTTTCACTCGAGCTCCGAAAGCAGTGTAACCGGAATGGAACAACCAATTAGCCATCATCAATTCGGGATGAATTAGGGATGGGTTCGTAGTCTACTTAATCATTGGAGACAAGAAGAAGGTGATCTCTTCCATCCACCACATTCCCCTATTGGCGAAGAAACTGAAGCACTTACCGGTGAACCTGTTCGAAACACCATTTTCTCTCTCATTTCTAGAGTATCTCGTCACGATTATATACTATCTCAAATTCTAGATCTTATTCATTCGCTCGTTCCTACCAACAATCATTCCGGAGTAATAAGTCAACGAGCTTCGCGCCCGAGTTGTAGTTTTGGAAAATATGGTGCAAAACGTACCAGCTTCAGCAACATCACCAGCACCGGTATCACCAACAACCCAAGTTTCAACATCACACGCCTCAACATCACAATCTATACCTCGAGCATAATCATCGTTCTATGTAACAACCTAACCCATTAACTAACTAAAAAAACGCGGAATAAAAAAAATTTTTGAACAGGGCTGTCCAGATGGGGTGCGCGGCGCGCAGCCCCACCTGTGCGCGGCGCGCACATGGCCTGGCAGCCCGCTGTCCACTTTTTCCATTTTCCGTAAAAAGATCTCCCACTTCCTGACATTTTTAGACGAAACGCTTTTCACAACATGTTCTAATATGAAAAACTAACACGATTCAATCATTAAACGAGTTTTACAAAACGGGGCCCACATCGGCCGTTTTACGAGTTTCATACAAAACATGAGTTTCGACCACATTAGTTTAAATTCCAAACGACAACATGAACATGATGTTTGGGGGTTAAACTACCCAATTCTCGGTCAAACTCCAAAAGCTATCGCCCCAAAAGCATCCCCTATCAAACAAAGCGGGATCTCTAGTCTAAACGAACGCCCTTACCCTTGTCTCCGCCGGAGCCTATAAAAAGATAAACGACGAGAGGGTAAGAAAGGCTTAGTGAGTGCAACAATTATACATACACATATATAACCCATCTATTTGCATTCGCACCCACCAAATACCTCATACGAGAATATAACTCAAATAGCATACCATCTTACTCATAATGCTAACAACTCGTACACTATCACAACAACACATTAGTATATACTCAACACAATATATATATATATATATATATATATATATATATATATATATATATATATATATATATATATATATAGCATGCTAAACAATATCCATCAACATAATATGGCTAACCATAACGCTATGGTGCTACCGGCTCGTTGTTCACACCATACGCATTTGAGTCTCACTCGTTTATAGTGCTACCGGCTCGTGGTTCACACTTGTTTATAGTGCTACCGGCTCGTGGTTCACACTTGATGCTACCGGATCGTGGTTCACATCATGATACATCACATACATGCTATGGTACTACCGGCTCGTGGTTCATACCATAACATTCACAAATAAATACGCCATATATATACGTATAATTATTCCACTCACTTTAACGATTCTGTGACGATTTTAACTTCCGCAAGCCTCAAAGCAAAGTACCTAATACAATAAGTACTCGATTAACACACAAACTAGTTGGGCTAAAAGCCAACAACTTACACATGTGCATTTAATGACTTAATGCATTAAATGCCCCATTTTCGCCAAAACCGACCATTAAGGTCAAAACCACCACATATCACTAAAAGCTAGTGATCTAGGTCTAACACACTAACTAATACATAATTTGGGTGTTTCATACCCATCTATTTCAATTAGGTCGATTATCACCCATTTGACCACTTTTAGATCAACACACCCATTTCGGGTCATCCACATACCCACATAACACCCATTTACCAAACATCTAGATGTGCTAGTAATTAACTAACCAATTTAGGCTTATAAACCAAAATTAACCATTTGAAACCCTAGGTTAGTTACTATTGAGTCTTCATGACTCTATCTTACCCAAGAACACCCAAAATCACCAAATATGAGTTTTGTGTTCATCACTAACCCAAACCCTAACCCTTAGCAAATTAAAATAAGGAAATCAAAGTTAGAACATACCACTATAACCATAACGTAGCTAGTGATTAGAGGAACAACTTCAACACACGCGCTTTGGCCCGAAATCAACTTCTTCCTCTTAGATTTGAGCTTTCTCACTCAAGAACTCTCCTCTCTCTCTAGAATTTAAGTGGAATGGATAAAGGTAGGTGATAGTGGAGTTATGACACTCCAATTACTGATCTGGTAGCCTTTAACTTGTCCCCAAGTGAATTTACCAAAAAGCCCTTCAAAATATCTCATTAAAAGAAACAGAATCCGGCTACAGTAAGTAGTGTTCCACGCGCACCCTTAGGTGTGCGCTGAGCGCACCTTGCTCAGCTCAGTCTCTAACCTCTGTTTAACTGCACAAAATTTCCCACGCTTCAAGTACCCTATTTACACCACTGTACAAACATTATTCGGGTCTTACAACTCTCCCCCACTTGAATCAGAGCGCGTGCTCGCGATCCAAGCCGCATTTCAAGAGGGAAGATAAACTAACACAAACTCTTCGGGCTCCTAAGTAAACTCGGAACCTTTACTACGGCGCCATTGAACTTTAAAAGTTCTCACCTCTTTATTTCTCAATATGTTGACCTTCTCATCGAGTATAGAAATCGGCTCCTCAATATACTATAACTTATTGTTTAGCTCAATCTCGTCTAATGGCACCCATGATGAATCATCCGCAAGACACTTACGGAGATGGGAAACATGGAATGTATTATAGATCCCCGCAAGCTCTTCGGGTAATTCCAAATGGTACGCAATTTCGCCAACACGAGCTAAAACCTTAAATGGGCCAATAAACCGAGGAGCTAACTTTCCCCGTTTTTGAAACCGAATAATACCTTTCCATGGCTAAACCTTAAGCATCACCATGTCACCTTCTTGGAATTCGATCATTCGCCTACGTTTGTCGGCATACGACTTTTGTATATCTCGAACCTTTTTCAAATGAGCCCGAATCATATCAATCTTGTTATTCGTTTCTAAAACCAAATCGGTACTCCCAATTTCCTTTTGTCCCAATTCACCCCAACAAATTGGAGTTCGAAACCTCTGCCCATAAAGCATCTCATAAGGTGGCATCCCGATACTAGTATGATAACTATTATTGTACGATAATTCCACCAAAGGTAAATGCTCATCCCAACTACCACCGAAATCAATAATACACGCCCGTAACATATCCTCCAATGTTTGATTCGTACGTTCGGTTTGACCATCCGTTTGAGGATGATACGCCGTGCTCAATTTCAATTGTGTACCCATATCTTCATGAAACTTCTCCCAAAACCGAGATGTAAAACGGGTATCTCGATCCGAAATAATAGATATAGGAACCCCGTGTCTCGATATCACTTCCTTGATGAACAACTTAGCCAAGGTCTCCGATGATATCGCTTCCCGTATGGGAAGAAACAAAGCACTTTTCGTCAATCGATCAACTATCACCCAAATAGAGTCAAATTGGGTTCTCGCCGTCTTAGGTAACTTTGTGATGAAATCCATGGTAATGTGCTCCCATTTCCACTTCGGGATTTCTAACGGTTGTAACTTACCATACGGCTTTTGGTGTTCGACTTTAACTTGCAAACATGTGACGCATTGCTCAACATACTTAACAACGTCACGTTTCATGCCCGGCCACCAATATTCCTTCCTTAAATCAAGATACATTTTCGTCGCGCCTGGATGAATGGAATACTTTGACTTATGTGCTTCATCAAGTAGCACTCGTCGATAATCCCCCATCTTAGGCACCCACACCCTTCCTTGAAAGGACAACAAACCAAGCGGGCCTGAAGTAATAAACTCCGTTTGCCCAACAATCCGTTCATCATGTTTGTTGTGAACGTAAGCTTCTATTTGAATCTCACCAAGTTTTTCAAGAAAATCGTTAGTAATAATCATACGTAACAATCCCAAACGTAACGCCGGGTGATGACTCTTTCGACTTAACGCATCTGCGACCACATTCGCTTTGCCCGGTTGATAAAGTATTTCACAATCATAATCTTTTACCACATCCATCCACCTACGTTGGCGATAATTCAAATCTCGTTGGTTAAAGAGATGTTTCAAACTCTTATGATCCGAATAAATTGTACTCTTGACACCATACAAGTAATGGCGCCAAATTTTCAACGCATGCACAACCGCCGCCAACTCAAGATCATGAGTCGGATATCTTGTTTCGTGCTCCTTTAATTGTCGAGAGGCGTAAGCGATGACTTTACCTCTTTGCATTAGAACACACCCGAGCCCATTTAGAGAAGCATCACAATACACCGTCATGTCTTCCACACCTTCCGGCAACACTAACACCGAAGCTTGACACAATTTCTCTTTTAACAATTGAAAAGCAATTTCTTGCTCGTTCTCCCAATTAAATCTCACGTTCTTCCTCGTCAATTTCGTCAATGAAGAAGCGATCTTAGAAAAGTCTTGGATAAACCGACGATAATAACCGGCCAATCCGAGAAAACTTTGGATTTCCGTAGGCGTAGTCGGTCGTCTCCAACTCTTCACCGTCTCTATCTTCCCCGGATCTACTTGAATACCGTCTTTGTTCACAATATGACCAAGGAATTGAACTTTCCTTAGCCAAAATTCACATTTGGAGAATTTAGCATACAACTTCTCCTTCCACAACGTCCTTAACACACTTCGCAAATGATGTTCATGTTCCTTCATACTCCTCGAATAATCAAGTATGTCGTCAATGAACACAATTACCGACTTGTCCAACATAGGTTGGCACACTCGGTTCATAAGGTCCATGAATGCCGCCGGTGCATTCGTAAGACCACAAATTCAAAATGCCCATAACGTGTTCGAAAAGCCGTTTTCTCAATATCTTCCTCACGGACCCGCATTTGGTGATAGCCGGACCGTATGTCAATTTTTGAGAAATACGTTACACCTTGGATTTGATCAAACAAATCGTCGATCTGAGTCAATGGATAACGATTCTTGATCGTCACTTTATTCAACTCCCAATAATCGATGCACATCCGCATACTACCATCCTTTTTCTTCACAAATAAAATCGGAGCGCCCCATGGCGAAGCACTCGGTCGAATAAAACCCTTTTCAAGCAACTCTTGGGTTTGATTTAACAACTCTTGCATTTTCGTCGGCGCTAAACGATAAGGAGTTTTAGCAATGGGGGTAGCCCCCGGAACCAACTCAATGCGAAATTCAACTTATCATTCCGCCGGAACACCCGGTAACTCATCCGAAAAAACGTCTTCAAACTCATTTACCACCGGAATTTCACGAATGGGTAGTGGCTCATCACGAGTATCAACAACATGGGCAAGAAAAGCTATGCCACCACTAACAAGGAAACGACGTGCCCGTGCAAAAGTGCATATCGGCACAAGTCTTCTTCGCTTATCACCATGAATAATTAACTCTCCCCCACTTGGGGTCTTCACACGAATAGATTTTTCATGGCATGCAATATCGGCTCTATTATGATCGAGCCAATCCATACCAACAACGATATCAAAATCGCCCAAAGTCATCGAAATGAGATCAATTTTAAAGTTTTCGGCACCAAACACAACATCACAATTTTTACACACATCAACCACTAGCACCGTCTTGTCGTCCACTATTTCGACTTCTACCGGACGACTTAACTTAGCTAATGGTTTATTAAGTTTAGGCACAAATTTTGGTGACACAAACGACAAGTTAGCACCACTATCAAAAAGTATCCTCGCCGGATTAGAATTAACCGTGAAAGCACCTGAAACGACTTCATTGGATTGTTTGGCTTCATCATTCGTCATAAAATAGTTACGACCCCTAGCCGTATCCGACGCCTTCTCGAACTTCTTAACATGATCATTATTCAAATCGGGACATTCTAGCCTCTTGTGCCCTTCTTTACCACAATTGTAGCAAGTAAGCTTGGTCGACGCCTTGGTACAATCACGGGCCATGTGTCCTCTTTGATTACAATTATAACACGTGGGTCCGAAACCCCCGGAAGCACCCTTCTTCACACTATTAACACTTTCGGAGCCTTTCTTGTTCTTTTTGTTCGAAAAGTTTGAATGACTCGAACCTTCAAAATTCCTCTTAGAAAAGAGAAATCACTTCTTTTCGGAACCTCCGGTTCAAAACCCCGAGCTAATTTAAATAACTCTTCAAAAGACTTAGCCATTCCCAGACTAATCTTACCCTTCAACTCATCATTCATGGTACGGTAGAAATCCTTCATCAACTTATGATCGTCACCAACATATTCCGGACAAAAACGAGTCTTTGCCAAGATGGTAGACTTGAGAGTAACCAAGTCCATTGAACCTTTTTGCAAATTGTGCAACTCGTCCCAGATTCTATCAAGGTCGGAAGAAGTTCGGTATTCTTTGAAGAATTCCTTCTTAAACTCCTCCCACGTCAAGCTCATGCGTTGCTCTTCACCATATAATTGGATTTTATCATCCCACCACAACTTCGCCTCTTCTCGTAACATGCTAGAACCATACCTCGCCTTCTTCTCGGGAGGACATTCCGTGATACGGAAAGCTCCCTCGATATCGGAAATCCAACATGTGATTTTCAATGGATCTCGTACCCCATTAAACATCGGGGGTTGAGCATCCTTGAAATTTTTGTAATGAAAGTCCCGCCTTCCATTCCCACCGTTACCATCACCCCCTTCGCCACGAGGATGAATGTTTCTAGCTTCTAATGCCTCCTCGATCGCGGCATTCATTCGCTCATTGATCATTTGAGTTACTTGCCTATCAACCGATTCTTGGAAAACCTTTCGGACATCGTCAAGAAATTCCGTTTCTAGTTTTTTAAAGATGGCCTCAACCTTGGCCGTGAGTTCAATGTCCTCGCTCGTGCCTCCTTCATTGGTATCATGTCCATTTCTCATCTTCATTCTATAAAACGAAGTAAATTGAATAACGAACGAAAAGACATGACACAATATACATGAACACCTCACCGCCCCATCTTTCTCAACAATCGTCGTACATCGCTTGTTCGACACGATTTGAACCCGTAACAATGGTAGCTAATCATTGTTACGCGATCACGTCGCATTAACTCGTTAGTACAACGTTTATCTCGCTTGATGATTGCAAAACACAACACAAAACAATTATTTCATAGTTAGTTCACCTAAAACTAGGCACTAACCAATCCCCGATCCGACCCGTCTCCTACAAGTCCCGCATAACGCGCATACACAATAAAGTCTAAGTCTAGGCACCTATCTCAAGTCGCCTAAATCCCTTAGACCATGCTCTGATACCACTTGTAACAACCCAACCCATTAACTAACCAAAAAATGCGGAATAAAAAACAAATTTTGAACAGGGCTGTCCAGATGGGGTGCGCGGCGCGCAGCCCTACCTGTGCGCAGCGCGCACAGGGCCTGACAGCCCGCTGTCCACTTTTTCCATTTTTCGTAAAAAGATCTCCCACTTCCCGACATTTTTAGACGAAACGCTTTTCACAACATGTTCTAATATGAAAAACTAACACGATTCAATCATTAAACGAGTTTTACAAAACGGGGCCCACATCGGCCGTTTTACGAGTTTCATACAAAACATGAGTTTCGACCACATTAGTTTAAATTCCAAACGACAACATGAGCATGATGTTTGGGGGTTAAACTACCCAATTATCGGTCAAACTCCAAAAGCTATCGCCCCAAAAGCGTCCCCTATCAAACAAAGCGGGATCTCTAGTCCAAACGAACGCCCTTACCCTTGTCTCCGCCGGAGCCTATAAAAAGATAAACAACGAGAGGGTAAGCAAGGCTTAGTGAGTGCAACAATTATACATACACATATATAACCCATCTATTTGCATTCGCACCCACCAAATACCTCATACGAGAATATAACTCAAATAGCATACCATCTTACTCATAATGCTAACAACTCGTACACTATCACAACAACACATTAGTATATACTCAACACAATATATATATATATATATATATATATATATATATATATATATATATATATATATATATATATATATATATATATATATATATATATATATATATATATATATATACTAAACAATATCCATCAACATAATATGGTTAACCATAACGCTATGGTGCTACCGGCTCGTGGTTCACACCATACGCATTTGAGTCTTACTCGTTTATAGTGCTACCGGCTCGTAGTTCACACTTTGTTTATAGTGCTACCGGCTCGTGGTTCACACTTGTTTATAGTGCTACCGGCTCGTGGTTCACACTTGTTTATAGTGCTACCGGCTCGTGGTTCACACTTGATGCTACCGGCTCGTGGTTCACATCATGATACATCACATACATGCTATGGTACTACCGGCTCGTGGTTTATACCATAACATTCACAAATAAATACGCCATATACATATACGTATAATTATTCCACTCACTTTAACGATTCGGTGACGATTTTAACTTCCGCAAGCCTCAAAGAAAAGTACCTAATACAATAAGAACTCGATTAACACACAAACTAGTTGGGTTAAAAGCCAACAACTTACACATGTGCATTTAATGACTTAATGCATTAAATGCACCATTTTCGCCAAAACCGACCATTAAGGTCAAAACCACCACATATCACTAAAAGCTAGTGATTTAGGTCTAACACACTAACTAATACATAATTTGAGTGTTTCATACCCATATATTTCAATTAGGTCGATTATAACCCATTTGACCACTTTAAGATCAACACACCCATTTCGGGTCATCCACAAACCCACATAACACCCATTTACCAAACATCTAGGTGTGCTAGTAATTAACTAACCAATTTAGGCTCATAAACCCCAATTAACCATTTGAAACCCTAGGTTAGTTACTATTGAGTCTTCATGACTCAATCTTACCCAAGAACACCCAAAATCACCAAATATGAGTTTTGTGTTCATCACTAACCCAAACCCTAACCCTTAGCAAATTAAAATAAGGAAATCAAAGTTAGAACATACCACTAAAACCAAAACGTAGCTAGTGATTAGAGGAACAACTTTAACACACGCGCTTTGGCCCGAAATCAACTTCTTCCTCTTAGATTTGAGCTTTCTCACTCAAGAACTCTCCTCTCTCTCTAGAATTTAAGTGGAATGGATAAAGGCAGGTGATAGTGGAGTTATGACACACCACTTACTGATCTGGTAGCCTTTAACTCGTCCCCAAGTGAATTTACCAAAAAGTGTGACGCCCCGTACAAATCCATCGTGTACGGATCATCAACAACAGGATCATCACAAGGTCAAACACTATATGCTGTTTGAAAACCGATTTGCATTCATTAAAAAGATAATGTTTTACAAAGATAACATGTCATAAGACTTATTACAAACCATTGTTCCAAAATAACATAAGTTTACGAATGCAAAACATAAGTTTCATAATTTGAGACATCTCTAGCAATGCAGCGGATAACTAGTACAGCAGGTCCTTAACAGCAATTCAATAACAGCAAATCTAACAGCATGACATCAAGTCTAACAGCGGAAGCAATAAACCTCTAGGCACCTGAGAAATACACGCTTAAAAAGTCAACACGAATGTTGGTGAGCTATAGTTTAAGTTGTAATAGTAACGTAAGATAGGCCACGAGATTTCAGTGCTGCAACAGCGTATCAAAACAGTATGAAAAGTATATGCATAACCGTGGGCACCCGGTAACTAGACTTAACGTTTATAACCCCCTGAAAGTACACTTGGCGAGTGCGTATGTTCAGGAAGTATTAAACACCCGTTAAATGCTAGCGCGACTAGCCCGAGTGGGGATGTCAAACCCTATGGATCCATATCTAAGATTCGCGTTCACCGGTTCAAAAACCAATGACTAAACATTACCGTGCTAAGGGGAATGTTTATGCCGTTGTGTAACCCACACACATATAAAGTTTAAGTACTCGTGACTAACATGTAAAACGTAAAAAGCGCATGTATTCTCAGTCCCAAAAATAGTAAAAGTGGTAAAAAGGGATACTATAACTCACAGTGATAAAAGCGGTAAAGTCGGTAATGAAAGTACGCAAGTAGTAAGTCGGTCCGAAAGGTCGTCAACCTAAATCAAAAGTTACTAGGTCAGTAGGTTGTCTTTATAAATTCTAATAGTGCATAAAATAATTTTAAGTGTCATCATCATCGTCGTTCATCATAATAAAAGCTAAGAAAGTTTGACAAGAATAGAGATCGAAACAATAGGCTGACTTCGGTCAGCTTCTACGACCTCTACGTAAATCGAAACGACACATAGTCAGTGGCTATGGCTCCATATATGAGTCCCCTAACCACTGACCAATTTACAGAACCTAACTCGTCTTCGTTTGACCATGGCGACGGTTTAAGTGCGAGTAGGTCAGAAATTTCAGCATAACGTTAATAGGGTGTGGTGACTCTCGGAGGGCCATAAATCCTAAACCGTAACTCGGATTAAGACGAGGCCTAAACGGAAAATCATCTACTCAAACCGAAATAACTGAAAATCAACTTTCCAGTAGCCCAGGTGATCTGATCAGATACGAAAATCAGTGGACAAGTGCTCCGGTGGGGTTCTTGGTGCTTGATGCTCATCACGGTTCTCATCCTTGATGCTTGTAGCTTCAAGTGTACAACTCGTTGATGCTTTAGCATCACTTTTGACCAAGATTCACCATCAATACACAATATGTTAAGACCAAGTAAGAACACAACTCATTCATGAGTCTTATATGGATGATGAACCAAGGTTACATCATATCCTTAGTCTTAACACAATTTCAATTCACAATAACAACTAAAGTTACAAACTTTACATCAATTCAACAAGTATAAGCACAATCTAAGTCAAATGAGGTGATGGAACCCTAAGCTAGAGAGCTTGGATCCATTTCACACAAGTTACAAGGTTGCAAAGCTAGAAAGTTTGAACCTTTAAGTGTTCTTGAAGATCTTGAAGCATAAAGCTTGGATCTTGAAGATACATGAAGATTACAAATAAAAGTTTGAATCTTTTCAACAAAATAACAAGATCAAAGCAAAAAGAACTTAGATCTAACAAAAAGATATGAAGATTCAAGCTAGAAAGCTTGCATCTTATTTGTTCTTGAAGATCTTGAAGCATAAAGCTTGGATCTTGAAGATGTATGAAGATTACAAACAAAAGTTTAAATCTTTATCATAAAATAGAAAGATTAAAGTATAAAAGAAGTAGATCTACAAAAGATATGAAGATTAAAGCTAGAAAGCTTGAATCTTCCATGTTCTTGAAAGATTCATACTTGAATCAACAAGATATAAGTAAGATCAAAGCTACAAGGAACTTGATCTCCATAAGAATGATGATGATGTACACGAAATTGATGAAGAAAAGAGGAAGAAAAAGAAAACTTACAAGTATGGAAAGAAAGAAAGAACAAGTGTGTGAAAAACCAAAATGAGAGTAAGTGTTAAATGAATGGGATTAGGCTAGTATTTATAGGCATAATTTGACTTGGATAGGTGACATGGAAGGCCATATGGCCGAAATTTTTGAGGGGGGAGGGGGAGACACCATGTTGCTTTTTGGTTAGTGGTTGTCTAAAGTGTGTCCTTTTGCTAGAATCCCATGTGACAATTAGATAAACCTTATCCATTATGCTAGTATGACTCACTAATTTATTTATTTATTTATTTATTATTATAGGTCACTAGTAATAATACTTGAGCTAATTAATTGGGTCACTAGCTAGAGTAGGGTGGACTTGAGCCCAACAAGGTAGAAAGTCCAACAAGACTAACTATTGGGCTTTAGCAATTAAATAAATAAAATTAAGCATCCAAAGGCCCAAGTAATTATTATTATAAAATAATAATCAATATTTCGCTGCCCAAATATTCCAGTTACGACAAAAGTCAAACGTGCGCGCAGTCCGCGGTTTATTCGTAACGGCAAGTAACACTAACGGTTATAAAGCATCCAATGGACAAGTTAAGCATTCCACATACACCAAGGCATGTTTTAAAGTATATATGAATATAAAACATGTGTGTCAAGGTTCCGGAGTAATAAAGTAACACAGTACGCACAAATACGCAATTTCGCTAAAATACAAGGCACAAAAGCAAGTCGAAAAAGTCGGGTCGTTACATTACCCACCTGTTATTGGAAATTTCATCCTGAAATTTAAGCTGAGGCAGGTGTTGGAGTCGAGAAAAGGTGAGGATACTTCTGCATCATTTGATCCTCTCATTCCCAGGTGAACTTAGGTCCACGCTTGGCATTCCATCGAACTCGGATAATTGGAATCTTATTGCGTTTCAAGGTTTTGACCTCACGGTCCATAATTTCAACAGGTTCTTCCACGAAGTGGAGTTTGTCATCAATCGTAAGTTCCTCCAGGGGTATGATAAGTTTCGGTGGAGCAAGACACTTTTTCAAATTTGATACATGGAAGGTAGGATGAACAGCACTCAACTGAGTCGGAAGATCCAAATGGTAAGCAACGGGTTCAACACGTTCCAAAATTTCAAAAGGACCAATGTATCGCGGGTTTAACTTTCCGCGCTTTCCAAAACGAATTACACCTTTCCAAGGTGCGACCTTCAACATTACTCAGTCACCCACGTTGAATTCGAAGTCTTTACGTTTAAGATCAGCATAACTCTTTTGGTGATCGCGGGCCGTCTTAAGTCTTGCCTGAATATGAGAAATCTTCTCCGTCGTTTCATGGACTATCTCGGGTCCGGTGATTTGTACTTCACCTAACTCAGCCCAACAAATAGGAGAACGGCACTTGCGACCATACAACGCTTCAAAAGGTGCGGCTTTAATACTCGAATGATAACTGTTGTTGTAAGAGAATTCAGCTAACGGCAGATGTCTTTCCCAAGATTTTTCGAAGTCAATAACACAGGCACGCAACATGTCCTCCAAAGTCTGAATCGTTCATTCGCTCTGACCATCAGTCTGGGGGTGATACGCGGTGCTCATGTCGAGACGAGTTCCCAAGGCTTCTTGCAAAGAACGCCAGAATCTGGAAGCAAAACGGGGATCACGATCTGAGATAATTGATAGAGGCACACCATGACGAGATACAACCTCTTTAATGTACAGTTGAGCAAGTCTCTCCATTGTATCTGTTTCTTTCATCGCTAGAAAATGAGCAGATTTGGTAAGACGGTCAACGATAACCCAGATTGTATCGTATCCACCCACCATCTTTGGTAGCTTTGTGATGAAATCCATTGTAATTGCTTCCCATTTCCATTGTGGGATTTCTGGTTATTGAAGTAATCCAGATGGCCTCTGATGTTCAGCCTTAACCTTCGAACAAGTCAAACACCTTCCAACATAAGTTGCAACATCCTTCTTAAGATTTGGCCACCAATACTGTTCCTTAAGATCGTGGTACATTTTTCTGGCTCCTGGATGAATCGAATATCTCGACTTGTGGGCTTCATCAAGTAAAAGGCTTCGTAAATCTCCATAACGATGTACCCAAATTCTTTCGGCATAACATGGGAGTCCAGACTCCTTAACCTCGAATTTAGAGACGAGAATGTTCAGGTATTCGCGAGGTATGTCCTCCTCTTTGAGAGCCTCTTCTTGGGCTACTCGGATCTGGCTGTGAAGATTCGAATGGATGGTGATGTTCAGAGCCCGAACGCGAAGAGGTACCGTCCTCTCCTTTCGACTTAATGCGTCAGCTACAACATTGGCCTTGCCCGGATGGTAGCGAAGTTCACAATCGTAGTCGTATAGCGTCTCAATCCATCGACGCTGTCTCATGTTCAGTTGCTTCTGATCGAAGATGTGTTGGAGACTCTTGTGATCGGTAAAGATAGTACTCTTTGTCCCATAAAGATAGTGTCTCCACAGCTTCAATGCGAAGACAACGGCTCCAAGTTCGAGATCGTGAGTAGTGTAGTTTCGCTCGTGGACCTTCAGTTGACGAGAAGCATAAGCAATGACCTTCGTTCTTTGCATCAACACACAACCAAAACCATTCTTCGAAGCATCGCAGTACACAACGAAGTCATCACTGCCTTCGAGAAGAGATAAGATAGGTGCGGTGGTTAACTTCTGCTTCAGGTTTTGAAATGCTGCTTCTTTTTCTTTTTCCCAAACAAACTTCTTCCCTTTATGAGTTAACGCAGTCAAAGGACGCGAAATCAAAGAGAAACCTTCAATGAACCTTCGGTAATAACCGGCAAGACCTAGAAATTGGCGGATGTGAGTCGGAGTAGTGGGGGTTTCCCACATGCTGATAGCCTTGATCTTTGCGGGATCAACTTTGATACCTTGGTCACTCACAACATGACCCAGAAATTGGACTTCCTTCAGCCAAAATTCACACTTGGAGAATTTGGCATAAAGTTGCTCTTGTCTCAAGAGTTCAAGCACTAGTCGGAGATGATGCTCATGTTCTTCTTCACTCTTGGAGTAGATGAGGATATCATCTATGAAGACGATAACGAATTTATCCAGATAAGGTTTTCAGACACGATTCATGAGGTCCATGAACACGGCTGGTGCATTGGTTAATCCGAACGGCATCACGAGAAACTCATAATGACCATAGCGGGTTCTAAACGAAGTCTTCATCACATCACTCTCTTTCACCCTCAATTGGTGATAACCTGATCGCAAATCGATCTTAGAATAAACGCTTGATCCCTGCAGCTGATCAAAAAGATCGTCAATTCGGGGAAGAGGATATCGATTCTTGATCGTCAATTTGTTGAGTTCGCGGTAGTCGATACACATGCGGAAAGATCCATCCTTCTTCTTCACGAATAAAACAGGTGCGCCCCAAGGCGACGAGCTCGGTTGGATAAACCCTCGGTCGAGCAATTCCTGCAGTTGACTCTGCAACTCTTGCAGTTCTGAAGGTGCCAGATGATAGGGCGCACGAGCTACGGGTGCAGCTCCCGGCACTAGATCGATTTGGAACTCCACTGCTCTGGGTGGCGGTAATCCAGGCAATTCTTTCGGAAAGACGTCGGGGAATTCATTCACAATTCGCACATCATTCACACTCTTCTCTTCTGTTTCTAAAACCTTCACGTGTGCTAAAACAGCAAGACGTCCTTTCTTCATGATCTTCTGCGCTTTCATACAACTAATGAGGTTCAGTTTCGAACTACATCTCTCTCCGTATATAACCAGTAGCTCACCATCTCTTTATGGAATACGAAGAGCTTTATCTCCACAGATAACATCGGCCCTTACTTTAGTCAACCAGTCCATGGCGATAATCACGTCAAAGCTTCCCAATTTGATGGGTATCGAGTCAATTTCGAAATCCATGCCAGCTATGTTGATAATAGCTCCTCGGCCAATTTGGTCAACCTTTTCAAGTTTACCGTTGGCTACCTCGACAAGCATACTTTCTTTTAAAGGAACTAATGACCAATTTATCTTATCACAAAAGTGTCTACATACATAACTTCTATCGGCACCAGTATCAAATAGGACAGAAGCTAAAAGATTGTTGATAGTGAATATACCTGTCACCAAGTTGGGGTTCTCACGTGCATCCCTTGCATTAACATTAAAAGCTCTACCACGCGGTGGTCCGCCGTCCTTCTTCTTATTGGGACAATCATTCCTAAAGTGGCCCTGCTGTCCACACTCGTAGCATTTTCTTGGCCCGTTTGGGTTTGGGTTTGTCCTTGCAGCTGGGACGGGAATCTTGCAGTTCTTGCCAACGTGTCCGATCCTGTTGTACTTTTTACAGACCGCATTACAATACCCAGTGTGGTGTTTGTTGCACCTTTTGCATTGCGGTAGTGTACCTTTGTAGTTCGGGTTTGAACTTGTGCCGGGGTTGGGGTTTCCACCGTTGTTGTGTCTCTTAGCGGGGGTTTGATCATAGGTCCTCCCCTTACTGTTATCCCACTTTCGCTTGTCACTACTACCCGCTTCAGATTTGGACTTCTCTGGTTCATCGATGAGAATCTGATTCATGAGTGTATGCATCATGCGCATTGCTTCGGGAACATTCGGTGGCTTGGACGAGGTGACATTACCCTTGATGGACTTAGGGAGTCCCCAAAAGTATCTCTCCATACGCTTGAATTCTGGGGTGACCATGGTAGGACACATAAGAGCTAACTCAAGAAACATCCGATTGTAACCATCGAGATCGTTGCCAACAGCTTTCAATTGCATAAACTCCATTTCCATCTTTTGTATCTCGGTTCTCGGACAATACTCATCGATCATAGCCGCTTTGAACTCCTCCCATGGCGTAGCATACGCCTCACCAATACCTTGTGCCTGAGCCATGGTGTTCCACCACGTGAGGGCACCATCAGATAGCATGCAGGAAGCAAATTTGGTTTTGTTGGACTCGGAACAGTTGCTGACTCGGAATACTGATTCAAGCTTTTCAAACCATCTTGTGAGACCAACAGGCCCCTCAGTTCCGCTGAAGTTATGTGGCTTACAGCTCTGGAATTCCTTGTAGGTGCACCCGTTTCGAATGGGTTGGATAACCGGCGGTGGTTCAGGTTGAGGGTTCATTTCCGCCAAGGCTGCGGTGACTCGTTCATTAATCATCTCTTCGATTTGAGCTGCTGTGGGTGTTGTTCGTGTGTTTGCCATTGCCCTTCGAATCAAAAGTTTTGACTTAAGTCAAAATCCAGCATACAACATACAATAATACAGTATATAGTAAACAGGGAAACAACACAACGCATGCCAATATAGTAACGCAACCAGGTATAAATACCGCAAAACCAACGTACAGTAAAGTAAATAGAACACTATGCAAGGATTAAACAACGCAAAGTTCCATTAACTAATAAAGAGTTGTATACACTCGCTTAGGCTCGCACATTACATAAGGAAAACATGGAACTACAAACGAGATTACAAAATAAAACCTACTACAAAGCTCTATGGTGACGGTGGGTAAAGGATGTCCAGCACATGGGACATCTGCTCCTCGAGCTCAGTCACTCGATCACGGAGGATCTCCACCTCCCTTGTCAGTTCCTCGACAGAGGGAGGGGCTGGCAGAGCAGGCGGTGCTGCTGGTGCAGGTGGTGCTGGTGGTGCAGATGGTCCGGCTCCGGAAGTAGATGCTGCACGGCGGTAAGGCTTACGCACGAACGGATCAGCCGGGTAAGGCACGACCCGCTTACGGGCGGTAACCCTACAACGCTGGCCACGTGCATCAGTGAATGCTCGTCCTCCGTTGATCCCCGAAATAACGGTGCCGTCGAAACGGTACCGCTTCTTCGGTGGGGTGGAGGGTGGCTGCACATGTGCATCATCAAGGTCCTCATCGTCGGAGTCATCATCGCTAGAGTCGTCTGTGGATGAGTCGTCGGATGATGAATCAGCTGGGGGTGGCGGCGATCGGCGACCGGTAGTCATGATCCGGTATCTGAAAGTTGGGATCGGTATGACACGTCCATCAGGAAGGCGTCGGCACCAATGGTTATGCTCATTACGGAACAGAACATCCCCGTATTCCCCGGGAATCACAACACCACCAGGGAGGGGCTGTGGCTCCTGAGGTACCGGGGCGACTGGAGCTGAAATCTCCGGAGGGTCCTGGGCTCCGACTGCGGTAACCACTGGTACAGGTGTATGGCTGCTGGTTCCGGAGGATGAAGCGCCGGGGTCACTGGTTAACAAGATCTGTGTGTCAGTAGCAGCAGTAGGTGAGGTGGCTGACGAGTCTGAATCGCTGTCCAAAATGATGACAGGTGGAATATCCGACATCTGAACAAGGAAAATAACTTTTCCATATCAGTAAGTCATAAGCAAGCAAGCATTAGGCACTATAGCTACCTAGCATGGCAATCAGTACTAATCAGAGATAACATGTGAAAGCAGATAGTAATCATGCAAAGGCAGAAATAGGCATACAGCAAGTTCGCATGGCAGTAAAGATAAGCAATAGCATGCAGTAAGATCATACAGCAGAAAGTAGGCAAAGCATGCAGTAAGTCTCGCAGAAACAAGTAAACAAGCTAGTTGTAGATTAGTCCTATTAGTGAATCCTACTTGGTCCGGTTCTAGACTCACTAATGCAACCTAATTCTCTACAACCAATGCTCTGATACCAACTGTGACGCCCCGTGCAAAACCATCGTGTACGGATCATCAACAACAGGATCATCACAAGGTCAAACACTATATGCTGTTTGAAAACCGATTTGCATTCATTAAAAAGATAACGTTTTACAAAGATAACATGTCATAAGACTTATTACAAACCATTGTTCCAAAATAACATAAGTTTACGAATGCAAAACATAAGTTTCATAATTTGAGACATCTCTAGCAATGCAGCGGATAACTAGTACAGCAGGTCCTTAACAGCAATTCAATAACAGCAAATCTAACAGCATGACATCAAGTCTAACAACGGAAGCAATAAACCTCTAGGCACCTGAGAAATACACGCTTAAAAAGTCAACACGAATGTTGGTGAGCTATAGTTTAAGTTGTAATAGTAACGTAAGATAGGCCACGAGATTTCAGTGCTGCAACAGCGTATCAAAACAGTATGAAAAGTATATGCATAACCGTGGGCACCCGGTAACTAGACTTAACGTTTATAACCCCCTGAAAGTACACTTGGCGAGTGCGTATGTTCACGAAGTATTAAACACCCGTTAAATGCTAGCGCGACTAGCTCGAGTGGGGATGTCAAACCCTGTGGATCCATATCTAAGCTTCGCGTTCACCGGTTCAAAAACCAATGACTAAATGTTACCGTGCTAAGGGGAATGTTTATGCCGTTGTATAACCCACACACATATAAAGTTTAAGTACTCGTGCCTAACATGTAAAACGTAAAAAGTGCATGTATTCTCAGTCCCAAAAATAGTAAAAGTGGTAAAAAGGGATGCTATAACTCACAGTGATAAAAGCGGTAAAGTCGGTAATGAAAGTACGCAAGTAGTAAGTCAGTCCGAAAGGTCGTCAACCTAAATCAAAGGTTACTAGGTCAGTAGGTTGTCTTTATAAATTCTAATCGTGCATAAAATAAGTTTAAGTGTCATCATCATCATCGTTCATCATCATAAAAGCTAAGTAAGTTTGACAAGAATAGAGATCGAAACAATAGGCTGGCTTCGGTCAGCTGCTACGACCTCTACGTAAATTTAAACGATGCATAGTCAGTGGCTATGGCTCCGTATATGAGTCCCCTAACCACTCACAAATTTCCAGAACCTAACTCGTCTTCGTTTGACCATGGCGATGGTTTAAGTGCGAGTAGGTCAGAAATTTCAGCACAACGTTAATAGGGTGTGGTGACTCTCGGAGGGCCATAAATCCTAAACCGTAACTCGGATTAAGACGAGGCCTAAACGGAAAATCATATACTCGAACTGAACTAACTGAAAATCAACTTTCCAGTAGCCCAGGTGGTCTGATCAGATACAAAAATCAGTTGACAAGTGCTCCAGTGGGGTTCTTGGTGCTTGATGCTCATCACGGTTCTCATCCTTGATGCTTGTAGCTTCAAGTGTACAACTCGTTGATGCTTTAGCATCACTTTTGACCAAGATTCACCATCAATACACAATATGTTAAGACCAAGTAAGAACACAACTCATTCATGAGTCTTAGATGGATGATGAACCAAGGTTACATCATATCCTTAGTCTTAACACAATTTCAATTCACAATAACAACTAAAGTTACAAACTTTACATCAATTCAACAAGTATAAGCACAATCTAAGTCAAATGGGGTGATGGAACCCTAAGCTAGAGAGCTTGGATCCATTTCACACAAGTTACAAGGTTGCAAAACTAGAAAGCTTGAACCTTTAAGTGTTCTTGAAGATCTTGAAGCATAAAGCTTGGATCTTGAAGATACATGAAGATTACAAACAAAAGTTTGAATCTTTTCAACAAAATAACAAGATCAAAGCAAAAAGAACTTAGATCTAACAAAAAGATATGAAGATTCAAGCTAGAAAGCTTGCATCTTATTTGTTCTTGAAGATCTTGAAGCATAAAGCTTGGATCTTGAAGATGTATGAAGATTACAAAAAAAAGTTTGAATCTTTATCATAAAATAGAAAGATTAAAGTATAAAAGAAGTAGATCTACAAAAGATATGAAGATTTAAGCTAGAAAGCTTGAATCTTCCATGTTCTTGAAAGATTCATGCTTGAATCAACAAGATATAAGTAATATCAAAGCTACAAGGAACTTGATCTCCATAAGAATGATGATGATGTACACGAAATTGATGAAGAAAAGAGGAAGAAAAAAAAACTTACAAGTATGGAAAGAAAGAAAGAACAAGTGTGTGAAAAACCAAAATGAGAGTAAGTGTTAAATGAATGAGATTAGGCTAGTATTTATAGGCATAATTTGACTTGGATTGGTGACATGGAAGGCCATATGGCCGAAATTTTTTGAGGGGGGAGGGGGAGACACCATGTTGCTTTTTGGTTAGTGGTTGTCTAAAGTGTGTCCTTTTGCTAGAATTCCATGTGACAATTAGATAAACCTTATCCATTATGCTAGTATGACTCACTAATTAATTTATTTATTTATTTATTATTATAGGTCACTAGTAATAATACTTGGGCTAATTAATTGGGTCACTAGCTAGAGTAGGGTGGGCTTGAGCCCAACAAGGTAGAAAGTCCAACAAGACTAACTATTAGGCTTTAGCAATTAAATAAATAAAATTAAGCATCCAAAGGCCCAAGTAATTATTATTATTATAAAATAATAATCAATATTTCGCTACCCAAATATTCCGATTACGACAAAAGTCAAACGTGCGCGCAGTCCGCGGTTTATTCGTAACGGCAAGTAACACTAACGGTTATAAAGCATCCAATGGACAAGTTAAGCATTCCACATACACCAAGGCATGTTTTAAAGTATATGTGAATATAAAACATGTGTGTCAAGGTTCCGGAGTAATAAAGTAACACAGTATGCACAAATACGCAGTTTCGCTAAAATACAAGGCACAAAAGCAAGTCGAAAAAGTCGGGTCGTTACAAAAAGCCCTTCAAAATATCTCATTAAAAGAAACAGAATCCGGCTACAGTAAGTAGTGCGCCACGCGCACCCTTAGGTGTGCGCTGAGTGCACCTTGCTCATCTCAGTCTCTGACCTCTGTTTAACTGCACAAAATTTCTCACGCTTCAAGTACCCTATTTACACCATTGTACAAACATTATTTGGGTCTTACATTCTACATGACGTTCTACATCATTTATCTTCGTTCGACATGGAGATTATGTAATCTCTAATGTTTTAGAGATTATATATTCTTGTTCTAACGGTAAATCAAATGAGTTTAATATCATATTAACTCATTAAATCCATGGTTACATCTGAAGAAAATATATATGTATATATGTTTTCATAAAGATTGTAAATAAAAATTCTTTTGTACAAAATGTTAATGGTGAAAATATTTTAACGGTAGGTAATACCCGAGGAATATTTAGATTTCACATTAATAAGTTACACTGTACATTCTTTCAATTCCGATTCAACAGTCATTTACTATCCTACCTACATCCACAGATATACGTATTCGTTCACCACAGAATAACTATTTTCACTCAATTTCATATTTAGATTTTGACCTATCAGAATCCAACAAGTGGCATAATGAAGAAAACATTGGACAAAATAAAATTTGTTAGAAACAAAAAAATTAACTATGAGATATTCTGTTAAGAATCCACGCTAACAAAATCCTAGCTAACTGTTCCTAACTAACTGCTAATTCCTTATTACATTTATTTATCGCAATTTTAATTCTCGCAATTTTATTTATCGTCATTTAATTTCTGTTATTTATGTTACGCACTTTAAATATCGTCGGATAAATCGGGACACGTATACAATGTTTTGACATATCATATTGACGTCATCTATATATATTATTTGGAATAACCATAGACACTCTATATGTGGTAATGTTCGAGTAAGCTATACAGGGTTGAGGTTGATTCTCAAATAATATATATACTTTGAGTTGTGATCGAGTCTGAGACATGTATACAATGGGTCACGACATGTATTAATTAATTTGAATATTATATATTAAACAATATATGAATTATTGAATTACTAACTGTGGACTATTAACAGTGGACTACTAATATTGGACAATTAAAATAAATTAAAATATTGATTATAACATATAAAACTAAGCATTTCTTCAAGTTTGCCACTTGATTTCATCTTAAAACTCATTTGTATCTTGACGATTACAATCTGCGTTCAAACCTTTCATGATTCTTGAAACCACCTCAATCGAAAGAATGAACCAACTGCACTTCATCTACGGAAGGAAAGATTTATGCATATAGTTATGCACCTGAAAACACTCGGAACCTGAGTAAACGTTTAACACGTATCTGTACTAGCTTCTTTGGCATTATTATTATCAAAAATAACTTTGCAATCCCTTTCCAAAGTAGCCAATTTTGTCACAGCTCCAGCAATCAACATCGACCTTTCATTCGAATAAGTCTTATTGTAACTTTGATATATACGTTTGCCTTTCGTTATCATTACCGGAGAACCGTTTATATTCCACCGCATTAGCAGTAAACTTATCAGCAACATCATTATTCATTGGCTTAAGTCTCTCCGAAAAACCATTACTTTTGTTCATTAAAACTCTATCATATACTCATCCGCATCTTGTAACGAGAACTGCCATACCAATTACCGGGAATCAGCAATCAGTACTTTGAATCTCGCAACGTTCTACATCAACAGTTATATGTATACATATAACAATTTTCTCTTAGAATTATGAACTTTCATTCTGAAATTCTGAAAAGCACCCAGTCTACGAACTAATACTTCAAAGTTTGAAAAAGCTTAATGAAGCAGCAGAAACTGCAGACAATCGTAAAAAGTTTGATGATAAAGAACAGTATGTTAGTAAAGCTCAGAAAAGTTGGAATTGGAAAACGCATTGAGCAAACCATAAAGGAGGCTGTAGACGAATCACAAAGACTAAAAAGAATCCAAATGATTCAGTATCTGCTGAAGTCATTAACGAATATCTTGCTCCTAACTTTACACTTTTACGGACAATCTTCATCATCATCCATCGATATTAGAAATTCTAAGATATCATCGTATCTTCCATTATAAATATCCTCGATATTTTCGAAGATATTTTCATAAATATTCTTATCTGAAATCATCTATCTTTTCGCAATATCAGTGTTACATCAGAAAGGAAACTATTTTAGTTTCTAGATTCTAAAAAAAAAAATCGAATTTAAAATTTGAATGCTTTGAAGTAGTGTTGGGAACTGAAGCATGAGTTAGTACAATATAATGACACTTGATCAACGTGATTATATTACAGTAAGTCATACTGAGTTTCTAATGGATTGTGATGATTCACAGACCATAACGTCATCATGTGCCATTTTACACGACTCTTACATTCTACCTAATCTCCAAACATATTGAGAACATATCTTCCTGATAGTTCTATCTTTTCTCTTGAATTCTGGTAATTTAACCAATCAAGCTCGTACTATTACAATTTCTCTCTTGGAACGTTAGTTATGTTCATTTCGAATTTCATATCTATGAAATCTGGACCATTATTCGCTTGACTTAAAATCGGGAAGAGGAAAACAAAAGGATGGAACTCCAAAATATAAAGGAAATGAAGGGAATGGATTTATAGTGAAATATCAGACAGAGCAACCAAAACAGATTATCGTATTTAACCAAAGAGGATCCTAATTTCCTTAATTACCAAAGAATCAAATCTTATTACGAAGATTTTCTCTAAATCCCTTAAATTCCGGAAATCAACCGTGACTACGTCACTGGTTAAGACGAACCTGCATTTATTCATTTCACTCTTTTATGATAGCTTCACTCGTACTCTTCACATAAATGAATTGTTTTATCCAAATTATTCGCTGATGATAAAACTCTAATTTTTAGCTCGTATGCGTCATGAAAACATACTTATTGTCAGCCATGACCATCCCAATCAAATTTTGGGGACGAAATTTCTTTAACGGGTAGGTACTGTGACGACCCGGAAATTTCTGAACAAATTTAAACTTAATCTTAATATGATTTCGACACGATAAGGAAAAGTCTGTAATGTTAAATATTAAAATGTGTAGACTATTTTCATGTAATCATTTACCTTTGGACTGTGCCCGACGATTCACGAACAATTGTGTGTAAATAAATATGTAAATAAATAATTATATATATATATATATATATATATATATATATATATATATATAAGTGTGTATATATATTAATTTGAATTAATAATATACCATTTAATCATTTGAATTAAATATGTAGAGTAATATACAAAATAAATAAGATGTTATTAAAATAAATATATAAATATATATATAAATTATGTGCACCATTAATATTGTATGTATGTTGTAATATGCATAATATATATAAATACTAAATATTTAAATATGTTATTATATAATATGAGTATTACATAATTAATGAAATGTAATATTATTATATTAAATTTAATTACAAGTTAAAATATAGTTATTATATTACTTTCATTATTAATATTGATATTTGTATTATTAATATTATTAATTTAATATATAATATATAAATGTGATGACTCGGAAATTTCTGACCAAATTTAAACTTAATCTTTAACGTTTCTGACACGATAAGCAAAGTCTATGAAGTTGAATCTCAAAATTTTGAACTATTCAATTACCCTTCGATTGTTCTCAACAATTCGCGAACAATTATATGTAAACAGATACATATACTATAACTTGAAAACGTAACAAAGTGTTAAGTAAATAATACTGTGCATTAAACTTACTGGTTTGATTATCTGATTGATTTATTTAACTAGGGAGTTAAAAGATTATGCCAAACGATTGAATTAAAAGATATTTATTGAGTCCCTTAAGGATTATAATATTATTATGAGTCTCTGTTGTGAGGTCCACATTGATTTGGGAAATCGTTCATTTTTAACGATATTCGAAATAAATGTTAAAGTGTTTGTTTAAATAACGTAATTTGAACACATACAATAATAAAGAATATTAACTGTTCGAATTAGATATATGAATAAATTGTAATATGTATTTTAAAACGTGTTTATTAATATTGAAAATATATATTTAACAATACGATAAAATATAATATTAACTTGGTTATAAAACGATTTGTTATTATATATATATATATATTAACAAATAACGAGAAGATAATTTATAGAAGTAAATGACCAAAACACTCAAATGTATAAGTTATATTTCGAGTGGTATAGTTTATGGATAATTTAAGTCTATAATTTGGCAAAGGTATGAGTCACGAAACGTAAAGAGCGAGTTTTCTCAGCGTACGAAGGGACATTCGAAAAATCGGAACCGGGACATAAGTCGAGTGACGACGTACGACTTATCGGAATAAAAATTACAAGTCACCTATACACGAGAATATAATATAATATATAATTAATTAATTTAAATTATAAATTATATATAATATATTTAAATATGTCGACGAACTACAAAACAAATCAAATGTGAGCTGTCATTTAAGCTCATGCGATCACATGAGCATACCAAAGAAACTCCATGCGATCGCATGGAGGCTGGATCCAGAAAACATCTATAAAGCAAGTCGATTTCTGGTTCATTTTGTCATCTGTTTTCTCTCGCACTCTCTCACAGAAATATATATATATATATATTTATATTTATTATATAATTATTATTATTATTATTATTAAGATTAATATTATTATTATTATTATTAATCGTATTATTATTATTATTATTAGTTGTATTATTATTAGTATTATACATAAAATACTATGACGAGGTTATGAGCGTGTCACTTTCAAAAATGGGTTTTCGAGCGGGATAGAGCTAAGGAAACTATGGGTTATAACTATGGAGGTTATGGGTAATGTTCATGGGTATTATTGGCAAGTCAAACCTAGTGTTTATCATCTCCGTTGTGTCTACGTACTTTCCTGCAATATTGAATCACAATATTGATACGTGAGCATTCATATCTTATCTTTTATATATTAATAGTGTATACATGTCTAGTGCTCGAGTATATATGTTTAGGCATGCTTGTATGCTAAATTTCGTCGTTAAACAGTTTATGATGAATCACGAATTAAATACATATATTACTAATAAAAGGTATATGATATGCATGTTTTTCGAAAGCTGGCGAAAAATCAATAACTTTTCATTTAGATATCGAATAGTTTCGATGAACGAATCAAAAGATATGGTCAACTGAATTATAATTGATGTTAATTGGATTTGCTTTTAAATCTGCAATTAATATTTAAACAACTTGTTTGTAAGATTGATAAATTGAATTTTTGAATATTACCAACCGAGTAAATGAATCCTTAAATAAGGTACGTCTCGTTTTTTTGAACTATTTTCAAAATTGACTTTTTTGAAACGACTTTGGATAACTTTTGTATGTCGATCTCGAGCATTAGGATTGATACACCATGACCAGACCTAGCTTGTTAAACATTTATTGACCAACATATGTTCTCTAGGTTGAGATCTACGGTTATTTGGTAATCCGAGTTTCAGTCACATTTTGGTGAACGACTTTATATGCTGCTAAGGTGAGTTTCATTTGCTCCCTTTTTAATTGCTTTTGCAATCTATATTTTTGGGCTGAGAATACATGCACTTTATTTTATATGCAATGGACGCAAGTACATACAAAATTCTACACTGAGTTTGAACCAAAAATCCCTTAGCTTTGGTAACTAGTAACTGCCGGTTATAAGAACTGGTGGGCGCGAGTAGTTGTATATGGATCCATAGGGCTTGACATCCCCGTATGTTCCAGGTATAGAAACCCTAGCCTGAACTATAAAACATACGTATGCTATTTGAGGTTAGTACACGTTGATTTGCGTGTATTGTACATGTTGGTTGCATGTATGTTAAAACAGGGGTACTTATTATAACGTTAAAGTTTAGTTACCAGGGTGCTCAATCTTGTAGAATCTTTTGATAAACGTTTCAGGTGAAACAACTGAAATCTTGTGATCCACCTTTATATACAGATTATACGAAACATTAAAACTATGAACTCACCAACCTTTGTGTTGACACTTGTTAGCATGTTTATTCTCAAGTTCCCTAGAAGTCTTCCGCTGTTTGCTTATATGTTAGACAAGCTATGTGCATGGAGTCTTACATGGCATATTTTTAAACGAAATGTTGCATTCACCAAACCATCACCATGTATCTTATTTTGACTGCATTGTCAACGGAAGTACTATTGTAAACTATTATTTACGGTGATTGTCTATATGTAGAAATCATCAGATGTCAAAAACCTTTGATTTAAATATTCATTTATGGTGTGCCTTTTCAAAAGAATGCAATGTTTACAAAACGTATCATATAGAGGTCAAATACCTCGCAATGAAATCGATGAATGTCGTGTTCGTCCATATGGATTTGGAGCGATCGTAACAGTTGGTATCAGAGCGTTGGTCCTAGTGAACTAGGTCTTGCACGAGTGTGTCTAACTGATAGTTGTTAGGATACATTAGTAAGTCTGGACTTCGACTGTGTCTGCATGTCAAAAGTTTTGCTTATCATTTCTTGTCAGAAATTACCTGTCTATCATCTTAAGTCTAAATGCGTCTTATTGCATTGATTGCATAGATAGTGTATAGATAAAATTCATATCTTAGCGTATCTATTACTGTAAACTTTTCCTGACATCTTCCGAAAATTCCTCCGTGATTTATGGAATTTTGGTATTATATATACATATGTAAATTATGTATTGAAGAGTACCAATCTAAATTCTATAATCCATTTTATATCAAAAATCATCTCTCTAATTATACAAGATGGATCCCGTAGCTAGTTCAAATTCCTTAAACTCCGACAGCTATTCCGATATGGATATTCACCTGAATTCCGAAGACAGTGTAACCGGAATGGATCAACCAATCAGCCATCACCTATTTTGGATGAATTGGGGATGGGTTTGTAGCCTACTTAATTATTGGAGACAAGAAGAAGGCGATCCCTTCCATCCACCACATTGCCCTCTTGGCGAAGAACCTGAAGCACTTACCGGCGAACCTGTTCGAGACACCATTTTCTCTCTCATTTTCAGAGTATCTCGTCACGATAATATACTATCTCAAATTCTGGATCTTATTCATCCGCTCATCCGAACCGCCAATCATCCCGGTGTAGTAGAAGAAGAAGTCAACGAGCTTCGCGCTCGGGTAGTGGCTTTGGAGAATATGGTGCAAAGGTTACAAGCACCAGCAGCATCACCGACATCAACAGTACCACCGACAACAACACCAACAGTACCATTACCACCACCAATAACAGCCGCACCGCAAACCTCAACTTCACAATCTGTCCCACGAGCATCAACGTCATACGCCCTATAAATACCAAGGAATATCAACAACAACAAATGATGAAGTATTGATTCATAACTTCATCGAAGAAATATTCTGCAGAGAATATGTAGTTTCTAAAAGTTTTAGAGATTATATATTGTAAATTAGTAGTGGGCGGATAGAAACAATAAAGTGAAACCCTGACAGGAATAGTGCACAATTTACAAGCTAGACTTGTTATACAAGCAGCATCAACAGTACCGTCAGCATCACTAGCAAGTCAGTACTATCAGCATCGTCAGCACTAGCAGCACCTATAACATCACGATTTCCACTAGTTCCATAATTACCAACATCATCACAAATCAACAACGCATATATTGTATCAACGAGTTATAAAGTATTAACTCATTTCCCCTGAAGAAATTATATGTATATTTTATATATATATGTGAAATTTGAAATCAAAATAAATCTTTTTGTACTAAGCTATTACATGTGAATCATAACTGGTAAGGTACTACTCGGTTAGTTCATGTTACTAATATGCTATACATCCTTCGTTAATGAATTAACAATCGTTAATTATAATCTCTGCTTCGACGTAATAGATTACATTTCATAATAAATCAAGTGTATTATTCAAATACATGATTGATTTTAACACTTTCATTTTCGATGTACTTAAAACTTTCCAGAAAACATCATTCGTACCTTGCGAAGTTAGCAAGAGTTCCATAAGCACCAACATGATTCACTGAGGAAATATCAATAATACTGAATAACGAAGTATTGATTATATTAGTGAAATACTCCGAGAAGATTATGAAATCTTTAATGTTTTAGAGATTATTCATTTATAATCCAGCCGAAAATTAAATGAGCTTAATATGATATTAACTCATAAAATCTGTATTACATCTGAAGAAAATATTCATACATATATTTTCATAAAGACTGTAGTAAAATTCTTCTGTACAAGATATTACTTGTGAAATTTTTAACGGGTAGGTAATACCCGGGAAATATATGAATTCCCAATTAATATGTTACACAGTACATTCTTCAATTTTGATTCAAAAATTATTGGTTATACCCACTACTTTCACAACGCTATACATTCGTTCATAGAAATCTGAACAACTATTCTTATTCAAATTCAATTACATATTCTGACATAACAGAATCCAAGTCAAGATTTAACAAGTGACATCATTCTTAGATCTCTACATCTTTCAAAGTTATACTTTGACTTTAAATTTGTGCAAGATCCATTAGCATTGTTTTTACCGAAAATAACCTTGCAATTCCTTTTCAAAGTATCCAGTATTATCAACCGTTCAACCAGTCAACGACGACCTTTCAGACTTGTAACTTTGGCATATACGTTTTTGTTACTGGGGAACCTTTCATGTTCCACCACATTAACAGTAAATGTACCAGCAAATTCATTAATCTGTGACTTAAAGTCTCTCTGAAAAACCATTCTAATTGTTCATTGAAACCCTATCATGTACTCATCCACATCTTGTAACGGTAATTGCCATACCAACTACCGGGAATTAGCAATCAGTATTTCGAATTTCGCAGCAATTCTATGCCAACAGTTATATATATACATATAATGTCTATCTCCTAGACTTACTTACTTCGAATGTGAAGTTTCTGAAAAATACCCCAAACTGTGAAACTAGTCCTACGAATTTTGGAAAAATGCTAATGAAGCAGCAAAAACTATAAACGACCTTAATGGTCGAAAGTTGGATGATAAAGAGTAGTGTGTTGGAAAAGCACAGAGAAAGAGAAGGTTTGGAACTGAAAAACGGATTGAGCAAACTATGAAGAAGGCTGTAGACAAATCACAAAGACTAAACGTGTCTTCAAAGAATCCAAATGATTCAGTGTCTGCTGAAGTCATTAATGAATACCTTGCTCCTGACTCTAAACCTTCACAGACAAATCTTCTTCACCATCCGTTGATATTAGAAATTCTAAGATATTATCATATCTTTCATTATAAATATCTTCGATATTTTTGAAGATATATTCATAACTATCATTGTTCGAGATTATTCATCTCTTCGCGCTATCTGTGTTACATCATAAAAGAAATTATTTTAGTTTCTAAAAACTGAAAAATTCGAAAAATGGATGTTTTGAAGTAATGTTGGGAATTGAAGCATGGGTTAGTATAATATAATGACACTTGATCAACGTGATTATATTACAGTAAGTCATGCTGAGTTTCTAATGAAACATGATGATTCACAGCCCATACCGTCATCATGTGCCATGTTACACGACTCTTACATTCTACCCAATCTCCAAACATATTAAGAACATATCTTCTTGATAGTTCTATCTTTCCGGATATTCTGGTAATTTGACAAATCAAGATCGTGCCATTACAATTTTCTTCTTAGAACATTAACTATATTCATTTCAAAATCCATACCTACGAATTCTGGACCATTATTCGCTTGACTTGAAGGCGGGAAGAGAGAACGAAAGCATGAAGCTCCGAAATATAACGGAGAATATAAAGTCCGATAAAAACACATAAATTACAAACCATGTATATCAATAAGTATTGCAACGTAAAGGCACGTGAGAACTAAAAACACTATAAAGCCAAGAGTATAGTAAAAGTGAATAGATTCCTCCGACCGCAGATGAAAAAGAAGAATGATAGATATGAAAGTTAGGAGTATATCAAGAATCAGAACTGGATGAAACATTTTCACAATCTATTGAGATGTATGAAATAATGAAGAAGATTATAGGAGTGGTGAAAATAAATGAAATAGAAGAGGTCAATTTATAGCAAAATATCAGACATAGCAATCGAGGCAGATTACGCATTTAATCAAAGGAAATCTTAATTTCCTTAAATTTCGAAGAATCAAATCTTATTTAGATTATGAAGATTTTCTATTCCTTAAATTTCGGAAATCAATCGTTACTACGTCAAGAGATAAGACGCATCTCTATTCTCTATTTCACTCTATTATGATAACTTTCCTCATACGCTTCGAGTAATTGGATTGTTTTATCCATATGTGATGACCCGGAAATTTCTGACCAAATTTAAACTTAATCTTTGTATGATTAACATTTCCGACACGATAAGCAAAATCTGTAAAACTGAATCTCAAAATTTTTTGAACTATTCAAATACCTTTCAGTTGTTCTCGACGATTCGCGAACAACTATATGTATATAGATACATATATATATATATATACTATAACTTAAAAACATAACAATGTATTAATTGTTTAATACCGTACATTAAACTTATTGGTTTAAATATTTATTTGAATATATATGATAAGTTGGAATATTAATTGTATGAATAAATTACGACGTATATTTAAAACGTGTTTATGAATGTTGAAAATATATATTAACTTGGTCATAAAAAGATTTGTTATTATATATATATATCAACAAATAGCGAGACAATGATTTATAGAAGTAAATGACCAAAACACTTGAAAGTTTAAGATATACTTTGAGTGGTATAGTTTAGGGATAATTTAAGGCTATATTTTGACAAAGGTACGTGACACGAAATGTAAAATGCAAGTTTTCTCAGCGTACGAAAGGACATTTGAAAAACCGGAACCGGGACATAAGTCGAGTGACAACGTACGAGTCATCGGAACGAAAATTACAAGTCAACTATGCACATGAATTTAATATAATATATAATTAATTATTTAAATTATATATATTATATTTAATTATGTCGACAAACAAGAAAAAAAAAATATGTGAGCTGGATCTGACGGCCATGCGATCGCATGAGAAATAGGCATAAAACCCATGCGATCGCATGGGCATCAGAATCAGGCCACATTATAAAGCTCAATCATTCGGTTCAGTTTTGCACACACAATTCACTTCTCTCGATCTCTCAAGCATATAAATACAAATAATATTTATTATTAATTTTATTATTATTATTATTATTATTATTATTATTATTATATTATTATTATTAAGAATAATATTATTATTAATCTTATTAATTATTAGTATTATTAATTATTAATTAGTAATATACATAAAATACTACGACGAGGTTATGAGCGTGTCACTTTCAAAAATGGGTTTTTGAGCGGGATAAAGTTAAGGAAATTATGGGTTATAGCTATGGAGGTTATGGGTAATGTTCATGGGTATTATTTACAAGTCAAACCTACTGTTATCATCTACGTTGCGTCTACGTACTTTTCTGCAATATTGAATCACAATATTGATACGTAAGCATTTATAATTTATCTTTTATATACTAATAGTGTATCCATGTCTAGTGCTCGAGTATATATATTTATGCATGCTCGTATGCAAAATTTCGTCGTTAAACAGTTTATGATGAATCACGAATTAAATACATATATTACTGGTAAAAGGTATATGATATGCATGTTTTTGGAAAGCTGGCGAAAAATCAATGACTTTTCATTTAGATATCGAATAGTTTCGATGAACGGATTAAAAGATATGATCAATTGAATTATGATTGACGTTAATTGAAATTGCTTTTGAATCTGCAATTAAGATTTAAACAACTTGTTTACGAGATTGATAAATTGGATTTTTGAATATTACCAACCGAGTAAATGAATCCTTATATAAGGTACGTCTCATTTTGTTAAACAACTGTCAAAATTGACTTTGTGAAACGACTTTGGATAACTTTTGTATGTCGATCTCGAGCATTAGGATTATGATACACTATGACCTGACCTAGCTTGATAGACATTTATTGACCAACATATGTTCTCTAGGTTGAGATCTACGATTATTTGATATTTTGAGTTTCGGTCACATTACGATGAACAACTTTATGTGCTGCTAAGGTGAGTTTCATATGATCCCTTTTACTCAATACATTTTTGGGCTGAGAATACATGCAATTTATTTTAAAGCAATGGTCACAAGTACATACTAAATTCTACACTGAGTTTGAACCGAAAATCCCTTAGCTTTGGTAACTAGTAACTGTCGGTTATAAGAACCGATGGGCACGAATAGAGGTATATGGATCCATAGGGCTTGATATCCCCGTCCGAGCTAGAGCACTAGCCTTTTAACGGACGTATACTATTTGAGAAGCGTACACGTTGGTTTGCGTGTATTATTAAGATGATTATACAAAGGGTATAAATTATATATACGTTAAGTTTAGTTACCAGGGTGCTCAATTTCGTAGAATATTTTGATAAACGTTTCTGGATGAAACAACTGAAATCTTGTGATCCAACTTTTATATACAGATTATGCGAAACACTAAAACTATGAACTCACCAACCTTTGTGTTGACACTTGTTAGCATGTTTATTCTCAGGTTTCCTATAAGTCTTCCGCTGTTTGCTTATATGTTAGACAAGCTATATGTATGAAGTCTTACATGGCATATTTTTCAAGGAAACGTTGCATTCACCAAATCATCACCATGTATCTTATTTTGACTGCATTGTCAACTGAAGTACTATTGTAAACTATTATTTTAGGTGATTGTCTATATGTAGAAATCATCATATGTTGAAAACCTTTGATTTAAATATTCATTTATGGTGTGCCTTTTCAAAAGAATGCAATATTTACAAAACGTATCATATAGAGGTCAAATACCTCGCAATGAAATCGATGAATGACGTGTCCGTCCATATGGATTTGCAGCGATCGTCACAGTTGGTATCAGAGCGTTGGTCCTAGTGAACCAGGTCTTGCATAAGTGTGTCTAACTGATAGTTGTTAGGATGCATTAGTAAGTCTGGACTTCGACTGTTTCTGCATGTCAAAAGTTTTGCTTATCATTTCTTGTCAGAAATTACCTGTCTATCATCTTAAGTCTAAACGCGTCTAATTGCATTGATTGCATAGATAGTGTATAGACAAAATTTATATCTTGGCATATCTATTACAGTAAACTTTGACTGCCATCTTCCGAAAATTTCTCCGTAATTTACGGGATTTTGGTATTATATATACATATGTAAATTATGTATTGAAAATTACCAATTAAATTCTATAATCTATTTCATATCAAAAATCATCTCTCTAATTATACAAGATGGATCCTGTATCTAGTTCAAATTCCTTAAATTCTGAAAGCTATTCCGATATGGATATTCACCTGAACTCTGAAGAAAGTGTAACCGGAATGGATCAACCAATCAGCCATCACCTATTCTGGATGAATTGGGGATGGGTTCGTAGCCTACTTAATCATTGGAGACAAGAAGAAGGTGATCCCTTCCACCCATCACATTCACCTCTTGGCGAAGAACCTGAAGCACTTACCGGCGAACCTATTCGTAATACTATTTTCTCTCTCATTTCTAGAGTATCTCATCATGATTATATACTATCCCATATTATAAATCTTATTTATCCGATCTTCCGAACCACCGATCATCCCGGTATAATAGAAGAAGTCAACGAGCTTCGTGCTCGGGTAGTGGCTTTGGAGAATATGGTGCAAGGCTTACGAACACCAGCAGCAGCACCCGCAGCATAACCGGTACCACCATCATCCACACCAACAGGATCATTACCACCACCAACAACCACATCCGCATCACACGCCTCAACATCACAATTTGTACCTCAGATATCAACATCATACGCACCATAGGTACCAAGAAGTACCAGCAACGACAAACGATGAAGTATGGATTCATAACTTCATCGGAGAAACATTCTATGGCGATTATGTAATTTCTAAAGTTTAGAGATTATCTATTCTAGCCTTAACCCTAAATCAGATAGAGTAGAAACCCTTATCCGAATGGTGTAAGATACAAGTTAGACTTGTTTTACCAACAGCATCAACAGTACCCTTAGCCTCACCAGCACAGTCAGTGCTGTCAACATCGTCAGAATCAGCAGCACCTCTAACATCACAAGCTCCGTCAGTTCAAGAAAGCACCGTGGACATCATTACGAGTCAACAACGAGTATATTGTATCAATGAGTTATGAAGTAATAACTCAATTCATCTAAAGAATTTATATGTATATCTTATATATATAAATTTTAAAATCATCATGAATCTTTTCGTACTAAGCTATTACGTGTGAATTTTAAGGGGTAGATACTACTCGGTTAATTCATATTACTAATATGCTATGATGTACATCCTTCGTTAACAACTTAACCATCGTTAACTACAAATATCTGTTTCAACTCAATGAATTCTATTTCATAATGAACTTAGTGTATTAATCAATTACATGTTTGATTTTACACTTTTATCTTCGATGTACTCGAAACTTTCTAGAAAACATCATTTATATCTTATAAAGTTCATAAGAATTCCATGAGCATCAACATCCTTCACCGAGGAATAAGAATAAATAATGCAGTATTGATTTCATTAGTGAAATACTCAGCGAAGATTATGTAATCCTTAATGTTTTAGAGATTATTCATTCAATTCAAAAATCAAATGAGCTTAATATGATATTAACTCATCAAATCTGTATTACATCTGAAGAAAATATACATACATATATTTTCATAAAGACGGTAAAAAAAATTCTTTTGTACAAAGTATTAATTGTGAAATCTTTAACGGGTAGGTAATACTCGGGAAATATATAAGTTCACAATTAATATGATATACTGTACATTCTTCAACTTTGATTCAAAAATTATTAACTATGCTCACAGCGATATACAATCGTTTCCATACAAATTCAATTACATATTCTGATTTTGAAAAATCAGAATCCAAGCCAAGATTTAACAGAAAATATCAATCTTAGATTCTTACATCTTTCAAATGATATACTTTGACTTCAAAACTGTGCTAGAACATCACTTCTATTCATAAACCCAGAAAAAAAAAGAAAAAAAATTGTATCGTTCAAAATTCTAGAACATCATATGTATCTTGACAATTACAATCTTCATGCAAACCCTTCAAACTTTTGAAAACACCTCGGATTGATAACCAACGATTCGGTTATGATAACTTTGAATGCTGATGAAGCAGCAAAAACTGTAAACAACCTTAACAGCCAAAAGTTTGATGATAAAAAATAGTGTGTTGGCAAAGCTCAGAAAAAGATAAGGTTTGGAACTGAAAAACGGATTGAGCAAAGTATGAAGGAGGCTGTGGATAAATCAAAAAGACTAAACCTACCTTAAAAGAATCCAAATTATTCAGTATCTGCTGAAGCCATTAACGAATACCTTGCTTCCGAATCTAAACCCTTGCGGACAATATTCTTCATCATCCTCTGATATTAGAAATTCTAAGATATCATCGTATCTTTCATTATAAATATCCTCCATATTTCTGGAGATAATTCCATAATCATTCTTATCGGAAATCAATTTTCTCCTTGCGATATCTGTGTAACATCATAAAAGAAACTATTTTAGTTTCTAAATTCTGAAACCTTCGAGTTTAAAATATGAATATTTTTGAAGCGGTGTTGGGAACTGAAGCATGAGTTAGTATAATATAATGACATTTGATCAACGTGATTATATTAGAGTAAGTCATGCTGAGTTTCTAATGGAACGTGATAAAGGTTCACAGATCATACCCTCATTATAAACCATGTTACATAACTCTTTCATTCTATTTAACCTCTAAACTATCAAGAAAATATTTTCTTAATGATTCGGTCTTTTTCGAGGTATTCTGGTAATTTGACAAGTCAGATTGTGCTATTACCGTTTCTTTTTTTTTAAACATTAATTATGTTCATTCTAAAATCCATACCTACGAATTCTGGACCATTATTCGCTTGATTTAAAGTCGGGAAGATAAAACAAAAGCATGAAGCTTCAAAATATCAATGGGAGTATAAATCACAGTAAATTAGAGAGAGTATTAACTGTGGATGTCAATGATTATGGAAAGACAGAAGCAGAGACATCGAAATATAAGGAAAGATATAAAACCCAACAACCACCCAGAAATTACAAACCGTGTATATCAATGCGTATAGCAATATAAAGACACGGGAGAATGAAAAACACTATAACCCTAAGGTAATGGTAGAAGAAAATAACTTCCTCCGGTGGTAGATGAAAAAGAAGAATGACAGATATGAAAGTTAGGAGTATATCAAGAATCAGAACTGGATGAAGCATTTTTACAATCTTTTGAAAATAGGAAATGAGGAAGAAGATGTAAGAGTGATGAAAATAATGAAACGGAAGAGGTCAATTTATAGCGAAATATCAAACATAACAATCGAGGCAAATTACGCATTTAATCAAAAGAAATCTTAATTTCCTTAAATTCTGAAGAATCAAATCTTATTTAGATTATGAAGATTTTCTATTCCTTAAATTACGGAAATCAATCGTTAATACGTCAAGAGTTAAGACGAATCTCTATTCTTCATTTCAATCTTTTACGATAACTTCTCTCATACGCTTCGAAAAATCGGATTGTTTTATCCATATTATTTAACGGTGATAAAACTCTATTTATCAACACATATACGGCATGAAAACTTTTTATTGTTAGTCATGACGATCTCACTCAAATTTCGGGACGAAATTTCTTTAACGGGTAGGTACTGTGATGACCCGGAAATTTCTGACCAAATTTAAACTTAATCTTTGTATGATTAACATTTCCGACACGATAAGTAAAGTCTGTAAAACTGAATCTCAAAATTTTTTGAACTATTCAAATACCTTTCAGTTGTTCTCGACGATTCGCGAACAACTATATGTATATAGATACATATATATATATACTATAACTTAAAAACATAACGATGTATTAATTGTTTAATACCGTACATTAAACTTATTGGTTTAAATATTTATTTGAATATATATGATAAGTTGGAATATTAATTGTATGAATAACTTGCGACGTATATTTAAAACGTGTTTATGAATGTTGAAAATATATATTAACTTGGTCATAAAACGATTTGTTATTATATATATATCAACAAATAGCGAGACAATGATTTATAGAAGTAAATGACCAAAACACTTGAAAGTTTAAGATATACTTTGAGTGGTATAGTTTAGGGATAATTTAAGGCTATATTTTGACAAAGCTACGTGACACGAAACGTAAAATGCAAGTTTTCTCAGCGTATGAAAGGACATTTGAAAAACCGGAACCGGGACATAAGTCGAGTGACAACGTACGAGTCATCGGAATGAAAATTACAAGTCAACTATGCACATGAATTTAATATAATATATAATTAATTATTTAAATTATATATATTATATTTAATTATGTCGACAAACAAGAAAAAAAAATATGTGAGCTGGATCTGACGGCCATGCGATCGCATGAGAAATAGGCATAAAACCCATGCGATCGCATGGGCATCAGAATCAGGCCACATTATAAAGCTCAATCATTCGGTTCAGTTTTGCACACACAATTCACTTCTCTCGATCTCTCAAGCATATAAATACAAAAAATATTTATTATTAATTTTATTATTATTATTATTATTATTATTATTATTATTATTAAGATTAATATTATTATTAATCTTATTAATTATTAGTATTATTAATTATTAATTAGTAATATACATAAAATACTACGACGAGGTTATGAGCGTGTCATTTTCAAAAATGGGTTTTTGAGCGGGATAAAGTTAAGGAAATTATGGGTTATAGCTATGGAGGTTATAGGTAATGTTCATGGGTATTATTTACAAGTCAAACTTACTGTTATCATCTATGTTGCGTCTACGTACTTTTCTGCAATATTGAATCACAATATTGATACGTAAACATTTATATTTTATCTTTTATATACTAATAGTGTATCCATGTCTAGTGCTCGAGTATATATATTTATGCATGCTCGTATGCAAAATTTCGTCGTTAAATAGTTTATGATGAATCACGAATTAAATACATATATTACTGATAAAAGGTATATGATATGCATGTTTTTGGAAAGCTGGCGAAAAATCAATGACTTTTCATTTAGATATCGAATAGTTTCGATGAACGGATTAAAAGATATGATCAACTGAATTATGATTGACGTTAATTGAAATTGCTTTTGAATCTGCAATTAAGATTTAAACAACTTGTTTACGAGATTGATAAATTGGATTTTTGAATATTACCAACCGAGTAAATGAATCCTTATATAAGGTACGTCTCATTTTGTTAAACAACTGTCAAAATTGAATTTTTGAAACGACTTTGGATAACTTTTGTATGTCGATCTCGAGCATTAGGATTATGATACACTATGACCTGACCTAGCTTGATAGACATTTATTGACCAACATATGTTCTCTAGGTTGAGATCTACGATTATTTGATATTTCGAGTTTCGGTCACATTACGATGAACAACTTTATGTGCTGCTAAGGTGAGTTTCATATGATCCCTTTTACTCAATACATTTTTGGGCTGAGAATACATGCAATTTATTTTAAACGCAATGGTCACAAGTACATACTAAATTCTACACTGAGTTTGAACCGAAAATCCCTTAGCTTTGGTAACTAGTAACTGTTGGTTATAAGAACCAATGGGCGCGAATAGAGGTATATGGATCCATAGGGCTTGATATCCCCGTCCGAGCTAGAGCACTAGCCTTTTTACGGACGTATGCTATTTGAGAAGCGTACACGTTGGTTTGCGTGTATTATTAAGATGATTATACAAAGGGTATAAATTATATATACGTTAAGTTTAGTTACCAGGGTGCTCAATTTCGTAGAATATTTTGATAAACGTTTCTGGATGAAACAACTGAAATCTTGTGATCCAACTTTTATATACAGATTATGCGAAACACTAAAACTATGAACTCACCAACCTTTGTGTTGACACTTGTTAGCATGTTTATTCTCAGGTTTCCTATAAGTCTTCCGATGTTTTCTTATATGTTAGACAAGCTATGTGCATGAAGTCTTACATGGCATATTTTTCAACGAAACGTTGCATTCACCAAATCATCACCATGTATCTTATTTTGACTGCATTGTCAACTGAAGTACTATTGTAAACTATTATTTTAGGTGATTGTCTATATGTAGAAATCATCATATGTTGAAAACCTTTGATTTAAATATTCATTTATGGTGCGCCTTTTCAAAAGAATGCAATATTTACAAAACGTATCATATAGAGGTCAAATACCTCGCAATGAAATCGATAAATGACGTGTCCATCCATATGGATTTGGAGCGATCGTCACAGTATTCTGTAACACCCCAGCTTAACATGACCACAATATTGTCCGCTTTGACCGCAGGCGCACGGCTTTTTCTTGGCGACCACACACGATAAGCACTTTCCCAGGAGGTCACCCATCCTGGTAGTGCTCTCGCCTGAGCACGCTTAACCATAACGTACTCGCACTTTTACTCAGCCTGTGATCCCAAAACACGTTGTGTCATTTAAGCGTGGGTATTACCTTATAATCCCATGATCACTCATGTATGTGGGTGATGTGGGATTTGCCTAGGGTGTTACATTCACCCCCCCTCAGGGACTCATCGTCCTCGATGAGGTTTGCCCCACCACCCCCAACGGCACATGAGTGGCTCTGATACCATTCTGTAACACCCCAGCTTAACATGACCACAATATTGTTCGTTTTGCCCGCAGGCGCACGGTTTTTTCTTGGCGACCACATACGATAAGCACTTTCCCAGGAGGTCACCCATCCTGGTAGTGTTCTCGCCCGAGCACGCTTAACCATAACGTACTCGCACTTTTACTCAGCCTGTGATCCCAAAACGCATTGTGTCATTTAAGCGTGGGTATTACCATATAATCCCATGATCACTCATGTATGTGGGCGATGTGGGATTTGCCTAGGGTGTTACGCCATATTATTCAACGGTGATAAAAATTTTAATTATCAACTCATATTCGTCATGAAAAAATTTTTATTGTTATCCATAACGACCTCACTCAAATTTCGGGACGAAATTTCTTTAACGGGGAGGTACTGTGATGACTCGAAAATTTCTGACCAAATTTAAACTTAATCTTTAACGTTTCCGACACAATAAGTAAAGTCTATGAAGTTGAATCTCAAAATTTTGAACTATTCAATTACCCTTCGATTGTTCTCAACAATTCGCGAACAATTATATGTAAACAGATACATACTCTATAACTTGAAAACGTAACAAAGTGTTAAGTAAATAATACTGTGCATTAAACTTACTGGTTTGATTATCTGATTGATATATTTAACTACAGAGTTAAAAGATTATGCCAAACGATTGAATTAAAAGATATTTATTGAGTCCCTTAAGGATTATAATATTATTACGAGTCTCTGTTGTGAGGTCCACATTGATTTGGGAAATCGTTCATTTTTAACGATATTCGAAATAAATGTTAAAGTGTTTGTTTAAATAACGTAATTTGAACACATACAATAATAAGGAATATTAACTGTTGGAATTAGATATATGAATAAATTGCAATATGTATTTTAAAATGTGTTTATTAATATTGAAAATATATATTTAACAATACGATAAAATATAATATTAACTTGGTTATAAAACGATTTATTATTATATATATATTAACAAATAATGAGAAGATGATTTATAGAAGTAAATGACCAAAACACTCAAATGTATAAGTTATATTTCGAGTGGTATAGTTTATGGATAATTTAAGTCTATAATTTGGCAAAGGTATGAGTCACGAAACGTAAAGAGCGAGTTTTCTTGGCGTACGAAGGGACATTCGAAAAATCGGAACCGGGACATAAGTCGAGTGACGACGTACGACTTATCGGAATAAAAATTACAAGTCACCTATACACGAGAATATAATATAATATATAATTAATTAATTTAAATTATAAATTATAAATTATAAATTATATATAATATATTTAAATATATCGACGAACTACAAAACAAATCAAATGTGAGCTGTCATTTAAGCTCATGCGATCGCATGAGCATACCAAAGAAACTCCATGCGATCGCATGGAGGCTGGATCCAGAAAACATCTATAAAGCAAGTCAATTTCTGGTTCATTTTGTCATCTGTTTTCTCTCGCACTCTCTCACAGAAACATATATATATACATATATATATATATATATATATATTATATAATTATTATTATTATTATTAAGATTAATATTATTATTATTAATCGTATTATTATTATTATTATTATTATTATTAGTTGTATTATTATTAGTATTATACATAAAATACTATGACGAGGTTATGAGCGTGTCACTTTCAAAAATGGGTTTTCGAGCGGGATAGAGCTAAGGAAACTATGTGTTATAACTATGGAGGTTATGGGTATTGTTCATGGGTATTATTGGCAAGTCAAACCTAGTGTTTATCATCTCCGTTGCTTCTACGTACTTTCCTGCAATATTGAATCACAATATTGATACGTGAGCATTCATATCTTATCTTTTATATATTAATAGTGTATACATGTCTAGTGCTCGAGTATATATGTTTAGGCATGCTTGTATGCTAAATTTCATCGTTAAACATTTTATGATGAATCACAAATTAAATACATATATTACTAATAAAAATTTATATGATATGCATGTTTTTGGAAAGCTGGCGAAAAATCAATAACTTTTCATTTAGATATCGAATAGTTTCGATGAACGAATCAAAAGATATGGTCAACTGAATTATAATTGATGTTAATTGGAATTGCTTTTGAATCTGCAATTAATATTTAAACAACTTGTTTGTAAGATTGATAAATTGAATTTTTGAATATCACCAACCGAGTAAATGAATCCTTAAATAAGGTACGTCTCGTTTTGTTGAACTATTGTCAAAATTGACTTTTTGAAACGACTTTGGATAACTTTTGTATGTCGATCTCGAGCATTAGGATTGATACACCATGACCAGACCTAGCTTGTTAAACATTTATTGACCAACATATGTTCTCTAGGTTGAGATCTACGGTTATTTGGTAATCCGAGTTTCAGTCACATTTTGGTGAACGACTTTATATGCTGCTAAGGTGAGTTTCATTTGCTCCCTTTTTAATTGCTTTTGCAATCTATATTTTTGGGCTGAGAATACATGCACTTTATTTTATATGCAATGGACGCAAGTACATACAAAATTCTACACTGAGTTTGAACCGAAAATCCCTTAGCTTCGGTAACTAGTAACTGCCGATTATAAGAACTGGTGGGCACGAGTAGTTCTACATGGATCCATAGGGCTTGACATCCCCGTCTGTTCCAGGTATAGAAACCCTAGCCTGAACTATAAAACAGACGTATACTATTTGAGGTTAGTACACGTTGGTTTGCGTGTATTGTACATGTTGGTTGCATGTATGTTAAAACAGGGGTACTTATTATAACGTTAAAGTTTAGTTACCAGGGTGCTCAATCTTGTAGAATCTTTTGATAAACGTTTCAGGTGAAACAACTGAAATCTTGTGATCCACCTTTATATATACAGATTATACGAAAAATTAAAACTATGAACTCACCAACCTTTGTGTTGACACTTGTTAGCATGTTTATTCTCAGGTTCGCTAGAAGTCTTCCGCTGTTTGCTTATATGTTAGACAAGCTATGTGCATGGAGTCTTACATGGCATATTTTTCAATGAAACTTTGCATTCACCAAATCATCACCATGTATCTTATTTTGACTGCATTGTCAACGGAAGTACTATTGTAAACTATTATTTACGGTGATTGTATATATGTTGAAATCATCAGATGTCGAAAACCTTTGATTTAAATATTCATTTATGGTGTGCCTTTTCAAAATAATGCAATGTTTACAAAACGTATCATATAGAGGTCAAATACCTCGCAATGAAATCGATGAATGACGTGTTCGTCCATATGGATTTGTAGCGATCGTCACAATAAATATGAGATTTGATAAGCATAATTTGTTATATCAGTATTATAAGTATTACTCCCATTATTATTAATATTAGTATTAATATCTGTATTGTTAATAATAATATAATATATAATATATTGATATAAAAACTTAAAAATATGTAACTTGTTATTACTAGTAATATTATTATGTTTTGTCATTAAGAATCATTATTATTATTATTATATATTATTATTATTATTATTATTATTATTATTATTATTATTATTATAAAAATAATATTATTTATTAATATTATTAAAAATATCATTATTATGATAAATATTATTATTATTAGAATAATTATTATTAATTATATTATTATTATTAGTTAATTTTAGTAATTATTATATATATATATATATATATATATATATATAATCTAAAAAACATGTATGATCTATGGAAATCAACATCAGGAATTGTAATTCAGTTAAAATACAAAAATTATTGGATGTTAAACAGATAAAGTATCGATTCAGTTTAGCATCCACATCAGGTATCTTTTTATATTAATTAAAACCGTCCTTCCTGTCTTCATAATTTGTACCAAAAAAATTAGTTTCTCAATGCCAACAAAATGATCAAATCATCTTTACCAGCTCAATTATATAATTACTATCTATATAAAGTGTTAGTACTCACTGCAGGTTAAAATTAAAAACAGAAAAACAAGTTATACAGCTCGACACTCTGTACGGGTCCAACTTTTTTAAAATGCTCGAATTCAATAGAAATTACAAAATCTATAAATGTAGCTTTGTTATGTGATGACCCGAGAATTTTCGACCAAATTTAACCTTGAATCTTATATGGTTTCGACACGATAAGCAAAGTCTGTAATGTTGAGTCTTAAAACTTTTGAACTATTTACATGGCTTCAGTTAACCTTTGACTACTCCCGACGATTCGCGAACAATTGTGTGAATGTAAATAGGAATATATATATATATATATATATATATATATATATATATATATATATATATATATATATATATATATATATATATATATATATAATACAATTATTAGATATAAAATAACTAAAGATATAATTATTATATTAATATTGATGTTATTATTTTCGTTATTATCATTAATATTAATATCAATATTATTATATATATAATATATATATATATATATATATATATATATATATATATATATATATATATATATATATATATATATATGAAAATTTGATACATGTAATTAATAAGGATATGGTTATTATTAGTAATAGCATTATTATTTTAATTAGTGGTAGAAATATGAATTTTGTTATTATTAAGATTATTAATATTATATTTTTTTTAATACTCATTATCATAAAAATTATTATTAATATTATAAAATTACCATTAATAATATTATTTTTTTTATATTATTATTATCATTGTTGTTAATGTTATCATTTATTAATATTTTTATTGTTATTAGTATCATTAATATTAATATATTTATTAATGTTAAATACATAATTCAAATAAAAGAAAGAAAAGAGATAGGATTCTGTTGAAGGTTATTTTCAACCTGTTGGAAATTGGTACTACTGTCCCTTGATTGTGCTGAATGACAAAAACGAGATTGAATACCAACAAATGCAGTTTAGGGTCACTATCTTTTTATTTTATTTTATTTTCCTCTTGAATTATTCTTCTGCGTACATATTCCTGTTAACCCAAAAATCCTTATAAAGCAAACGATTTATTCTTGTTATTGGAAGATCATTCGGTTACTCACCAACAAAATCAACTATAATTACTTTCAGCCTCAAATTATAGTGGAAGTATTATATTACAGCTCGATATCTCGGTCACTTCAACTTTTTTTGCAAAATATCGAATTCAACTCAATCTTCAAAATCCAAAAATGCAGATGTGTTAGGATGCTTATAGCTAAACTATCTCCAAGATTTCAAGTTCCAATTTTTGATATCAAATTCGAATTCGGAGGTCAAAGTTTAATTTCAAAAAGTCAAACAATTTGTTCTTCTCAAAATTCGAATTCCAGTTAAAGTTTTTAGATCAATGGATGATTTGAAAAGTTTCTAAGAAGGATTTAAAACCTATTTCATGTAGAAATTATTGTCTAAAAACGTATAGAATTCAAAATCAATTTTTTTTTCTTTTAAAACCGCGAACAGCAACAGCAGTTTGTTAATATATATATATATATATATATATATATATATATATATATATATATATATATATATATATATATATATATATATATATATATATATATATATATATATATATATTTTGATTAGTGATTTATTTAATCACCCAATAGATCGTGTTCTATTTCTCAAAAAGCCTAATTAAAACTGGTTAATAGTGTTGGAATGGGATAGGGTTCTGATCGATTGAAATGGTGAAGGAAGAAGAAGAAACCGAAAACAAGATTAAATAAAATTAGTTTATGTGTTATATCAGAAAAGCAAAGTCAGTCGAGTGGCTGGGGGTGTTAACGGGTGTGCGAGAGGTCTCGGGCTCGAGACCAGGCGTGGGCTGTTTTCTATTTTTTTTGGGATTCATTATATTTGAGGTAGTTTTCTAAACTTGTTATTTTTATTTTTAATATTATTATTATTATTATTATTATTATTAATTATATTATTGTTATTATGTTAAGTATTATTATCATTAATATAAATAAATATTACTAATGTTATTATCTTTAATATTAAAATTAGTATCACTAAAAATTATTATTATTATTAATAAGTATGACTATTATTATTACGATTTGAAATACCAATTGAGGTTATAGAAGCTTTAGTTATTCGTTCACAAATTAAACATGAAGATCTTGATTAGGATTAACATAAGTTTCGATATTAATATTACCACTAGTAATGAAATTGCTATAATAATAATTATTATTAAGTATTATGTAAAAATTATTATTTTCATTATTATTATTAATAAACTGTTCATTTCAATAAGAATTATTGTTATTAACATTATTATAAGATTTATCATTAATATTATATTTAATAAAATCATTAATATCTATATCATTATTATTAACACTTGTATTATCATTATCTTTATTTTAATCACTACTAATATTATTTTAGTATCATTATAATTACTATTTTAACAAACAAATTAATTATATACATATAAAATATATCAACTAATATATACATATGTATTTTATCATATGGAAACTCTAATATATATTATTATTATTAACAAGTTATAATGAAAGATAAACACTAGTTAAATAAAATATGTAAATAAAATATATCTACATCTATATAACAAAAAAATTAACAAGCATATTATTAATAATAATATATATCTATTCGATTCCAATTATGTGTGTTAATATATATACAAATAATATAGGTTCGTGAATCTGAGGCCAACCCTACATTGTTCAGTTGTTTAATGTCGTTATATGTACTTTTACTACAAAATACATTAGGTGAGTTTCATTTGCTCCCTTTTACTCTTTACATTTTTGGGACTGAGAATACATGCGCAGCTTTTACAACTGCTATATTAAATGCTTTTGAAATACATTTTAAACTGAGAATACATGCAAATACTTTATTAACTGTTTTAAAATATTTATATGGGTGAGTTTCATTTGCCCTTTTTACTCTTTACGTTTTTGGACTGAGAATACATGCAAATGCTTTATTAACTGTTTTACAATATTTATATGCGTGAGTTTCATTACTCCCCTTTTTTAATGCTTTTGCAATATATATTTTTAAGACTGAGAATGCATGCGCTTTTATAAATGTTTTACGAAATAGACACAAGTAATCGAAACTACATTATATGGTTGAATGATCGAAATCGAATATGCTTTTTTTTATTAAGTCTGGTAATCTAAGAATTAGGGAGCAGACACCCTAATTGACGCGAACTCTAAAGATAGATCTATCGAGCCCAACAAGCCCCATCCAAAGTACCGGATGCTTTAGTACTTCAAAATTTATATCATGTCTGAAGGAGGATCCCGGAATGATGGGGATATTCTAATATACATATTGTGAATGTCAGTTAACAGGTGTTCAATCCATATGAATGATATTCTTGTCTCTATGCATTGGACGTATGATTATGAGAAATGGAAGTATGAAATCTTGTGGTCTATTAAAATTCTGAAATGATTCTTTATGATAAACTAATGAACTCACCAACCTTTTGGTTGACATTTTAAAGTATGTTTATTCTCAGGTACGAAAGAAATCTTCCGCTGTGCATTTGCTCATATTAGAGATATTACTTGGAGTCATTCATGACATATTTCAAAAGATGTTGCATTCGAGTCGTTGAGTTCATCAAGATTATTATTAAGTCAATTATATTTGGATATATTATGAAATGCTTTACATGCCTGTCAACTGTCGATGTAACGAAAGTTTGTCATTTAAAAACGAATGCAATGTTTGTAAAATTTATCATATAGAGGTCAATTACCTCGCGATGTAATCAACTGTTGTGAATCATTTGTAATCGATATGGACTTCATCTGAATGGATTAGGACGGGGCATTTCAGTTGGTATCAGAGCGGTGGTCTTAGAGAACCAGGTCTTGCATTAGTGTGTCTAACTGATAGTCGTTAGAATGCCTTAGTGAGTCTGGACTTCGACCGTGTCTGCATGTCAAAAGTTTTTCTTATCATTTCTAGTCGGAAATCATCTGCTTATCATTTTTAGTCTAGACACATCTTACTGCATTGATTGCATGAATAGTGTATAGACAAGATTCATATCGTAGCGTATCTGTTACTGTAAACCTTACCTGGCGTATCCCGTAAATTCCTCCGTGATCTAAGAAACCTTTTGTTCTATATATATGGATATTCTATGTAATTAAGAATACCATCCGTTAGCCAGAAAATCATTTCATATCTAAAAATTCTTTATTCAATCGTACGAAATGGAATTCGTCATTAGTTCAAGTCACTCGGATTCCGAAATGGAATCCCATTCAAGCTCTGAAAGCAGTGTAATCGGAATGAATCAACCAATCAGTCATCATCTATTCTGGATGAATTGGGGATGGGTTCGTAGCCTCCTCAATCATTGGAGACAAGAAGAAGGTGATCCTTTCCATCCGCCACATTGCTCTATTGGCAAAGAACCTGAAGCACTTACCGGTGAACCTGTTCGAAATACCATCTTTTCTCTCATTTCCAGAGTATCTCGCCACAATTATATACTATACCATTATATTTATCCGCTAGTCCGAACCGAAAATCACCCCGGTGTAATAGAAGAAGTCAACGAGCTTCACGCTCGGGTAGTGGCTTTAGAGAATATGGTGCGAAGGTTACAAACACCAGCAGCAGCACCAGCAGCATAACCAGTACCACCACCAATGTCAACAGTACCATCACCACCACCAACATCAACATCCGCATCCCATACCTCAACATCTTAATCTATACCTCGAACATCAACGTCATACACACCATGGATACCAAGGAGTACCAACAATAACAACATCATCACACGTCTCAACCTCGCAATCTATACCTCAAGCATAATCATCGTTCTACGAATTGTTTTATGAATCGTTCTACATAAACTATCTTCGTCCTTCATGGTGATTATGTAATCTCTAATATTTTAGAGATTATGTACTCTAGTTCTAGCCGTAAATCTGATGAGTTTAATATCACATTGACTCATTAAATCCATAATTACGTCTGAAGAAAATATATATGTATATATGTTTTCATAAAGATTGTAATTAAAATTTTTATTGTACAAACTGTTAATGGTGAAAATATTTTAACGGGTAGGTAATACCCGAGGAATATTTTGATTTTGCATTAATAAGTTACACTGTACATTCTTCGAATCTGATTCAACAATCATTTACTATCCTACTTACATCCACCGATATAAGAATTCGTTCACCACCGAATAACCATTTTCTTTCAATTTCATATTTGGATTTTGATCTATAATAATCCAACAAGTGGCATAATGAAGAAAACATTTGACATAATAAAATTTGTTAGAAACAAACAAATTAACTATGAGAAATTTGTTAAGAATCCACGCTAACTGTTCCTAGCTAATTGTTCCCAACTAATTGATTACACTTTATTTATCACAATTTAATTATCGCAATTTACATTCTCGCAATTTTATTTATCGTCATTTAATTTCTGTTATTTACTTTATGCATTTTATTTATCGTCATTTAGTTTCTGTATTTATTTCACGCACTTTAAATATCGGGACACGTATACAAGGTTTTGACATATCATATCGACGCATCTATATATATTATTTGGAATAACCATAGACACTCTATATGCAGTAATGATCGAGTTCTCTATACAGGGTTGAGGTTGATTCTATAATAATATATATACTTTGAGTTGTTATCGAGTCTGAGACATGTACACGGGTCACGATACGTATTAATTAATTCGAATATTATATATTAAATTATATATGAATTATTGAACTGTCAACTGTTTACTATCGTCTGTGGACGAATATTATTGGACAATTAAAATGAATTAAAATACTGACTATAACATATGAAACTAAATAATTCTTCAAGTTTGCCACTTGATTTCATCTTAAACCTCATTTATATCTTGACGATTACAATCTGCGTTCAAACCTTTCATGATTCTTGAAAACACCTCAATCGGGAGGATGAATCAACCACAACTTCATCTACGGAAGAAAAGATTGATGCATATAGTTATGTACCTGAAAAACTCTCGAAACCAGAGTCATAGTTTAACACGTATCTACGCTAAATCTTTTGGCATTTATTAGCAAAAAATAACTTTGCGATTCCTTTTCAAATTAGCCAATTTTGTCACAGCTCCAGCAAATCAACTTCGAATTTTCATTCGAATAAGCTTTATTATAACCTTGATATATAAGTTTCCTTTCGTCATCGTTACCGGAGAACTTTTTATATTCCACCATATTACCATCAGCGTTTAATCATCTAAAAACACAATTCTCTGAAAACACCTCAGATAGATAATCGACGATTTAGATATGATAGCATTAAATGCAGAGGAAACAGTAAAATCGTAGATGGCCTAAACGGCCACGAGTTTGATAACAAAATAATGGAGTGTTTGGAAGGCTCGATAGAAAATTTGGTACTGAAAAACGGATTGAGCTAACCATGAAGGAGACCAAGGACAAATACAAGGACCAAACCCTATATTCAAAGGATTCGGATAATTCTGGATCCGTTGAAATCTTTAGAGAATATCTTGCTCCGAAGTCATGTTAAAATCTTGCGGAAAATCTTTCTCCATCAACCATCGAACTTAGAAATTCCAAAATATCATAATCAATATCTTCGATATTTCTGAGGATATTTTCATAAATATTCTCGTCCGAAATTATATACCTCTTCGTGCTTCCTGTGTATCATTATATTGGAAACATTCAATAGAAAATTTAGTACCGAAAAGCAGATTATGTGAAACTATGAAGAAAGCCGTGGACAAATCACAAAGAAAAGGTTTGACTTCAAAGAATCCAAATGATTCTGTTTCTGATGAAATCTTTAGCGAATACCTTGCTTCCAAATCTAAACCCTTACGGATAAATCTTCTTCATCATCCATCGATATTAGAAATTCCAAGATATCATCGTATCTTTCATTATAAATATCCTCCATATTTCTGAAGATATTTTCGTAACTAATCATATCTGAAATCATTAATCTCTTCGTGCTATCAGTGTTACATCATATAGAAACTGTTAGTTTCTATATTCTGTAAACTTTTGAGTTTAAAACACGAATGTTTTGAAGTAGTGTTGGGAACTGATGCATGAGTTAGTATAATATAATGACACTTGATCAACGTGATTATATTATAGTAAGTCATGCTGAGTTTCTAAATGGAACATGATGATTCACAGATTATAACGTCATTATGTGCCATGTTACACGACTCTTACATCTTATCTGATATATAAACATATCAAGAAAATATTTTTCTTGATAGTTATATCTTTTCCGTGATATTCTGGTAACTTGACAAGTCAAGATCGTACCATTACAATTTCCTTCTTAAAAACATTAACTATGATCATTCCGAAATTCATATCTATGAATTCTGGACCGTTGCTCGCTTTACTAGAGGTCGAGAGGATAATAACAAGGCAAAGAGATCCAAAATATAAGAGGAAATATAAAGCCCAATGACAACACCAATATTACAAACCGTGGATATCAGTACGTATGGCAATATAAAGACACGGGAGGATTATAAATACAATAATCCCTAGAGCATAGTAGAAATAAACAGATTCTTCCGGTGGGAGTAGGAAAAGAAGAACGATCATTGCGATAGTCAGAATAAGAACAAAGATTAGAACCGGATTAAGCATTATTATAATCTTTTGGATATATGAACTGAGAAAGAAGGTATAGAAGTGGTGGAAACTAATGGAACGAAAAAGATAAATTTATAATGGAAATATCAGACAGTGTAATCGAGGCAGATCTCCGCATTTAATTATAGAGATCTTAATTCCCTTATTCGCCGAAGAATCTAATCTTGTAAATTTCGAAAATTTTCTTTTAAATCCCTTGAATTCCGAAATTCAACCAAGGCCACGTCATAAGTTAAAATGAAACTTCATTTATTCATTTCACTCTTTTGTGATAGCTTCATTCGCGCTCTTCGAATAATCGAATTATTTTATCTGTATTATTCAATAATGATAAAAACTCTATTTATCAGCACATATTCGTCAGGAAAACATATTTATTGTTAGCCATGACGACCTCACTCAAATTTCGGGACGAAATTTCTTTAACGGGTAGGTACTGTGATGACCCGGGAATTTTCGACCAAATTTAACCTTGAATCTTATATGGTTTCGACACGATAAGCAAAGTCTGTAATGTTGAGTCTTAAAACTTTTGAACTATTTACATGGCTTCAGTTAACCTTTGACTACTCCCGACGATTCACGAACAATTGTGTGAATGTAAATAGGAAAATATATATATATATATATATATATATATATATATATATATATATATATATATATATATATATATATATATATATATATAATACAATTATTAGATATAAAATAACTAAAGATATAATTATTATATTAATATTGATGTTATTACTTTCGTTATTATCATTAATATTAATATCAATATTATTATATATATATATAATATATATATATATATATATATATATATATATATATATATATATATATATATATATATATATATATATATATATGAAAATTTGATACATGTAATTAATAAGGATATGGTTATTATTAGTAATAGCATTATTATTCTAATTAGTGGTAGAAATATGAATTTTGTTATTATTAAGATTATTAATATTATATTTTTTTTAATACTCATTATCATAAAAATTATTATTAATATTATAATATTACCATTAATAATATTATTTTTTTATATTATTATTATCATTGTTGTTAATATTATCATTTATTAATATTTTTATTGTTATTAGTATCATTAATATTAATATATTTATTAATGTTAAATACATAATTCATATAAAAGAAAGAAAAGAGATAGGATTCTGTTGAAGGTTATTTTCAACCTGTTGGAAATTGGTACTACTGTCCCTTGATTGTGCTGAATGACAAAAACGAGATTGAATACCAACAAATGCAGTTTAGGGTCACTATTTTTTTATTTTATTTTTTTTTTCCTCTTGAATTATTCTTCTGCGTACATATTCCTGTTAACCCAAAAATCCTTATAAAGAAAACGATTTATTCTTGTTATTGGAAGATCATTCGGTTACTCGCCAATAAAATCAACTATAATTACTTTCAGCCTCAAATTATAGTGGAAGTATTATATTACAGCTCGATATCTCGGTCACTTCAACTTTTTTGCAAAATATCGAATTCAACTCAATCTTCAAAATCCAAAAATGCAGATGTGTTAGGATGCTTATAGCCTAAACTATCTGCAAGATTTCAAGTTCCAATTTTTGATATCAAATTCGAATTCAGAGGTCAAAGTTTAATTTCAAAAAGTCAAACAATTTGTTCTTCGCAAAATTCGAATTCCAGTTAAAGTTTTTGGATCAATGGATGATTTGAAAAGTTTCTAAGAAGGATTTAAAACCTATTTCATGAAGAAATTATTGTCTAAAAACGTATAGAATTCAAAATCAATTTTTTTTTTCTTTTAAAACCGCGAACAGCAACAGCAGTTTGTTAATATATATATATATATATATATATATATATATATATATATATATATATATATATATATATATATATATATTTGATTAGTGATTTATTTAATCACCCAATAGATCGTGTTCTGTTTCTCAAAAAGCCTAATTAAAACTGGTTAATAGTGTTAGAATGGGATAGGGTTCTGATCGATTGAAATGGTGAAGGAAGAAGAAGAAACCGAAAACAAGATTAAATGAAATTAGTTTATGTGTTATATCAGAAAAGCAAAGTCAGTCGAGTGGCTGGGGGTGTTATCGGGTGTGCGAGAGGTCTCGGGTTCGAGACCAGGCGTGGGATGTTTTCTATTTTTTTTTGGGATTCATTATATTTGAGGTAGTTTTCTAAACTTGTTATTTTTATTTTTAATATTATTATTATTATTATTTATTATATTATTGTTATTATGTTAAGTATTATTATCATTAATATAAATAAATATTACTAATGTTATTATCTTTAATATTAAAATTAGTATCACTAAAAATTATTATTATTATTAATAAGTATGACTATTATTATTATGATTTGAAATACCAATTGAGGTTATAGAAGCTTTAGTTATTCGTTCACAAATTAAACATGAAGATCTTGATTAGGATTAACATAAGTTTCGATATTAATATTACCACTAGTAATGAAATTGCTATAATAATTATTATTATTAAGTATTATGTAAAAATTATTATTTTCATTATTATTATTAATAAACTGTTCATTTCAATAAGAATTATTGTTATTAACATTATTATAAGATTTATCATTAATATTATATTTAATAAAATCATTAATATCTATATCATTATTATTAACACTTGTATTATCATTATCTTTATTTTAATCACTGCTAGTATTATTTTAGTATCATTATAATTACTATTTTAACAAACAAATTAATTATATACATATAAAATATATCAACTAATATATACATATGTATTTTATCATATAGAAACTCTAATATATATTATTATTATTAACAAGTTATAATGAAAGATAAACACTAGTTAAATAAAATATGTAAATTAAATATATCTACATCTATATAACAAACAAATTAACAAGCATATTATTAATAATAATATATATCTATTCGATTCCAATTATGTGTGTTAATATATATACAAATAATATAGGTTCGTGAATCCGAGGCCAACCCTACATTGTTCAGTTGTTTAATGTCGTTATATGTATTTTTACTACAAAATACATTAGGTGAGTTTCATTTGCTCCCTTTTACTCTTTACATTTTTGGAACTGAGAATACATGCGCTGCTTTTACAACTGCTATATTAAATGCTTTTGAAATACATTTTAAACTGAGAATACATGCAAATACTTTATTAACTGTTTTAAAATATTTATATGGGTGAGTTTCATTTGCCCTTTTTACTCTTTACGTTTTTGGGCTGAGAATACATGCAAATGCTTTATTAACTGTTTTACAATATTTATATGCGTGAGTTTCATTACTCCCCTTTTTTAATGCTTTTGCAATATATATTTTTGAGACTGAGAATGCATGCGCTTTTATAAATGTTTTACGAAATAGACACAAGTAATCGAAACTACATTATATGGTTGAATGATCGAAATCGAATATGCCTTTTTTTATTAAGTCTGGTAATCTAAGAATTAGGGAACAGACACCCTAATTGACGTGAATTCTAAAGATAGATCTATCGGGCCCAACAAGCCCCATCCAAAGTACCAGATGCTTTAGTACTTCGAAATTTATATCATGTCCGAAGGAGGATCCCGGAATGATGGGGATATTCTAATATACATATTGTGAATGTCAGTTACCAGGTGTTCAATCCATATGAATGATATTTTTGTCTCTATGCATGGGACGTATGATTATGAGAAATGGAAGTATGAAATCTTGTGGTCTATTAAAATTATGAAATGATTCTTTATGATAAACTAATGAACTCACCAACCTTTTGGTTGACACTTTAAAGCATGTTTATTCTCAGGTACGAAAAAAATCTTCCGCTGTGCATTTGCTCATATTAGAGATATTACTTGGAGTCATTCATGACATATTTCAAAAGATGTTGCATTCGAGTCGTTGAGTTCATCAAGATTATTATTAAGTCAATTATATTTGGATATATTATGAAATGCTTTACATGCCTGTCAACTGTCGATGTAACGAAAGTTTGTCTTTTAAAAACGAATGCAATGTTTGTAAAATTTATCATATAGAGGTCAATTACCTCGCGATGTAATCAACTGTTGTGAATCGTTTGTAATCGATATGGGCTTCGTCCGGATGGATTAGGACGGGGCATTTCATGTTAGGAATACAATACTCAAACTATCTGTAAAATTTCACGTTCCAATTCCTTTTATTGATCTCAAATTTTGGAGTCAAAGTTTCAAAACAAAAAGTCAAACGATTTGTTTTTCATGAATTTCGAATTTGTTTTAGTGTTTTTGGATCAATAGATGATTTCAGAAGTTTATAGAAGTGAATTACAATCTATTTCAAGTAGAAATTATAAACTAAAAACGTCCAAAGATTTAAATCGATGTTTGAGTTTGGTGTTCTTCACGAAAACTGTTTCAAAGATTTAATTTTTTTCCTCTTATCTGTAAATCAAAAACCCCCACTACAGGTCGTTTCCATTTCAATTTCAAGCTGTAAATTAAACTAAGTAATTCGTTGTTATGATTAATTGGGTTCCGGTCGGTTTATTTTTGTGAAGAAGATGATGAATAGCAGAAACGGGTTATATTAATTGGGTTGGGAATTAAATCAGAAAAACAGTCGGCAGTGCGATGGTTAAGGGTGTTTGTGGGTAATGGGAGGTCGCGAGTTCGAGTCCCGTCTGGAGCATTCTTTTTAGACAAAGCTTTAAGGGTATACACAATTACTTTTATTTCTATTATTATTATTATTATTATTATTATTATTATTATTATTATTATTATTATTATTATTATTATTATTATTATTATTAATTATTATTATTATTAATTATTATTATTATTATTATTAATATTATTATTATTATTATTATTATTATTATTATTATTATTATTATTATTATTGTTATTATCATTAGTTATTATTATTATTACTAGTATTATAATTATTATTATTATCATCTTAATTATAAGTATCATAACCATTATTAGTAATATTATTGATATTATGAGTATTATTAATTATTGTTATTGTATGTTAAAATTAATATTATGATTGCTATATTTATCATTTTAGTTATTATTATGAAATATCACTAAGTATTACTAGTATTATTATTATTATTATTATTATTATTATTATTATTATTATTATTATTATTATTATTATTATTATTATTATTATCATTGACATTGATATAAGTATGATTATTATTATTATTATGAATATGATTATTATTATTATTATTGTTATTACGAAAATAACACAAACTATTATTATTATCATTAATATTAGTATTGTATCAAGTTATTATTATTATTATTATTATTATTATTATTATTATTATTATTTTTATTATTATTTTTATTATTATTATTATTATTAACATAAGTATTATTATCAATATTATCATTATATTTATTAATATGATTATTACTACTATTTTTATTAAAACTATCTCCTTATCAAAAATTAACATTTTTAATAAAGTTATTATATTTATTAAAATTTCATTTAGGTTAGTACTATTATCATGAACAATATTTATAAAAAATACTTACATATAATAAACTATCAATTTTTAAATATAATACTAAACATATATTTATAGATATATTAATATAACAAAATGAATAAAAATTTATTTTAAATGTATATATACAAAATAGATATATAACATAAAATTTAAGATATAATACATATAAATAAAGTATATGTATTAAATAAAAAATTTAGTATAAAATTTATATAACTACAAACACATAAATATTATATAAGTAATAAATTAAATTATGAGATTTCCATTACATGTTTTAATAAAAATACAATTGATATAGGTTCGTGAATCCGAGGCCAACCCTACACTTGTTCAATGACGTCATATGTATTTTTACTACAAAATACAGTATTGTGAGTTTCATTTGCTCCCTTTTTAAATGCTTTTGCAATATATATTTTTGGGACTGATAATACATGCGCTGCTTTTATAAATGTTTTGCGAAATAGACACAGGTAATCGAAACTACATTCTATGGTTCGATTATCGAATCGAATATCACCTTTTTTAGTCTGGTAATCTAAGAATTAGGGAACAGAAACCCTAATTGACGCGAATCCTAAAGATAGATCTATTGGGCCTAACAAACCCCATCCGGGTTACGGATGCTTCAGTACTCGATTTTATCATGTCCGATGAGAGTCCCGGAATGATGGGGATATTCTAGACGCGTTTTGTTAATGTCGATTACCAGGTGTTTTCCATATGAATGATTTTTATCTCTATGCAGTTTGTGCGAAATGCCTGATACGAGATGATGTTTATGAAAAATGAAAATAGAAATCTTGTGGTCTATTAAAATTATGGAAATGATTGATTACGATAAACTAATGAACTCACCAACCTATTGGTTGACACTTTAAAGCATGTTTATTCTCAGGTATGAAAGAAATCTTCCGCTGTGCATTTGCTCATTTTAAAGATATTACCTGGAGTCATTCATGGCATATTTCAAAAGACGTTGCATTCAAGTCGTTGAGTCCAATAAAGATTATTATTAAGTAAATGGCAGATTAGGTCATTTATAGTTGAATATTATGAAATGGTATGCATACCTGTCAACTTTCAATGTAATGAAAGTTTGTCTTTCAAAAACGAATGCAATGTTTGTAAAATGTATCATATAGAGGTCAGAACCTCGCAATGTAACCATATGTTATTGTATTCGTCCTTATGGATTAGGACAGGTCGTCTCAAGTTATTACAATAGTAAATACTTCTATTTATAGTAGTCCTATTAACCATATAATTGTTCTATTGTCCACTGGTACATTGGATGTCTGTACTTGTAGGGACAACTGCATCAGAGAGCGTGCTCTCTTCTTTCCTCTTTGGTAGCTATTTGCAGGAACACCCCAATTCGGTTTGGCACCACTATTTGATTAAACAAATAGAATGTTGTGTTCCCTAGGCGTTGACAAAGAATAATACATGTCTGCACATGCGTTAAACTTCTGCATTCCCACGTGGTCTTGTAAGGTCACTTGTCAGCCGCCGACGCGTGTCCTTGTCTGTTCAACTTTGTCTTCAACTTCTGTTGAATAGTACAATTGATGTAGACCACTTAGGAAAACACTATGCTTGTAATGGAGCATAACTGTCTTGTGTAGTAAGCTTCTTACCAGCTATGCTGGTTCTTCTATGCTGAGTCACTTGATATTCTTGAAATGCTGGGTACACATCCTGTGCTAATTGAAGAATAATGTCCACCTTGTGCTGGTATACTAGGCAGCATACTAAACACTCGACACATCAATATTTGCTGTCTATACATAAACAAACCTGTGCTAGCTGCACATAACACTTTTAGTGTACATATTTGTTTTTTTTTTTTTTTTTTTTTGTCATAATTAAATCCTTAATTACTTTGGTCACTCAACACTATTTGTAGCTTTAACCCTAATATATTTTAATATTTCAAGGTCAACGAAATCAACAAATTGTTTAATGTCACCTACTATATTTGATACAAAGTTAAAGGATCAAAGATGACATTTATATATATATATATATATATATATATATATATATATATATATATATATATATATATACATATACATATATGTATATATGTATATATATACATATACATATATGTATATATGTATATGTATACATATACATATATGTATATATATATATATACATATATATATATGTATAGATATATATACATATACATATATGTATAGATATATATACATATACATATATATACATATACATATATATATGTATATGTATATACATATACATATATATATGTATATGTATATACATATACATATATATATGTATATGTATATACATATACATATATATATGTATATGTATATATATATATATATATATATATATATATATATATATATATATATATATCTGTGTGTGTGTGTGTAAGAGTAAATTATACAAATGCTCCTGTGGTTTACGTTAAATTATGACGGTCATCCCTAATTCTTTAAAGTTATGTCGTTAGTCCCTGTGGTTTTTTAATTGTTTGGCGCTGGTCCAATTGTTAACTTCTGTTATGTCCCTCCGTTAAATTAAAACATGTGATGTTCACATGGTGGTTAAAAATGTAATTTAACAATAATGCTATGAATAAAATCCCTAAAGTCATATTTAGGGTTCTATTCTCACGTAACCACCTCCGTTATTTCTTTCAATTCGCCTCATTTAAAGATCTAAGGTTCTAATTGATTAGAGTTTCTTCAATTCAATAATCGTTAATCCAATTAATTCGTGATGGTTAACTGTTTTGTTGAAGAAATGCAATTATTCGAACCTCTCTGACTCCAAAGAACCCTGGACGACATTTTTATACATGCCAAGTACCAATTCATAATTGGGTGTTGATTATTTATCTAAAACTTGATGTATTTTACCATTTGTAGAGTTCTAAATGCTCATATTATCGGAAGGGTGAATCTAGTGAGGTGTAATTGTTCGAATGAGATAACACTCGGATTGTTGAGGGTTAAGAACAAGTTTGAGGCCAAGGTTAAAGTTAAAGATGCTAAAATTCGAAGACTCAGGATTAGTCTGAGGATAAATTTGCAAATACAGTTTGCGATGTGTACGCCATTTGGGTCATTTGGTCACAAACATATAATACAATGTGGCATTCCACATGACCCATTTGTCAAATACAGTTTGCGAATCCATCTAGTGCAAATACAGTTTGCGATGCATATGCCATTTGGGTCATTTACTCATAAACATATAATACAATGTGACATTCCTCATGACCCATTTGTCAAATACATTATGCAAATTCATCTGGTGCAAATACAGTTAATTGCAATTACAATATCCAATACACAAAAAGGTTATAATAAAATTACTTCATTGCCTTGCAAAAACATAATGATATTGCATTTCAATTTCAACATTATTAAAAAAAAATACAGGATATTAACACGTATTAATCTAGGAAAAGAAAAATACAATAAATAACAAAATTACAAATATAGAAATCCACAAACAAATCTTAAGTCTTTTATTTCAGCTTCTTTCAATTTACCTTGATCTCAAACTTATTCTTAACTCGCAACAATTTGGGTATGAACTCATTTTAACAATTCAGGAAGTTCGAATGATTGCTTTTTTTCTTCATAAAAATACTTATCCATTTCGCTTTATTTGGCTACAATATGGTCGATTCCACAAAAAACACTTTAAGTTCGAATGATAGCAGCGATGAAAAAAATTAAACCTAATTTACAAGTAGCGAAAGGAAATAGAACCCTAATTTGATAATCACGCTTCACTTGTGGTTTTAACAAGGCATATGAATTGTAAAATGTCATTTATGCCCATCATGTGCTTAGCACATGGCATCTATTAAAGGGCTATGCTAACAGACGTTACAATCTGGACCAAGAGTGAGCTTTTTTAAAAACCACAGGGACTAGCGCTATAATGTTTAAAAATTTGGGACTAGCGGTGTAATAAAAAAAAAAAACTGGTAACCTGCTGGATATTACAACGAAGCTACCAAAGTACCAATCATCATCGTATTTGATTATCCCAAACTATGGTTCATCCGTCTCAAACCAATCATCATCGTTGTTATCATCATCCTGCTTCTGTATATATAAAATATAACTAAACTATACAGAAATACAAAAACAATTCATATATTCAAAATAAAAATAAAATAAAATAAAATGAGGTTGCGCAGATTAGCACAAACTTTCTCTGCTCACTCTCTACTCTTCTGCTTTACCCTATTACTCGTTCTCAAATTGGATCACTTTTTGTTTTCTTCTTGGTGGTTAGTTAATTTAATTTAATTTAATTTCATTTGTATATTGTATATCGATGAACCTAGTCATGCTAGCAACATACTTTTGTACCAATGCTTTATATTATAAAATAATTACAACAATATTACTTTCTGGTAAATTTAATGATCGTTATCATACAAGTATATGTTGCTGATTACCGAAATTTATTAAATTTATTGGATTATATAAAAGCCTGGAGCTTCAATCTTATCTGATTTTTTCAAATTCAATAAACCCTAAAAATATTCTGAAATTATATGTTGTTATTCTCAACCTATTTGTTTTTGTTGTTATGTGTTAATATAATAATTTACACAATTAAACTTTGTTCCTGATTGAATTTAAAATTTTATAATTGCAACCTCTTTTTTCATTGAAATGCAGGTTTATTTTTTCGCCTCTTTTTTTATTTCATTTAGTGGTAGCGCGAGGAAGATTTTCTTTGCCTGCGCCATCTGCTCCACATAACCGACATGTATGATTATTTCATTTTGTATTTTGTTTATTTTTTTTATGTTGTTCGAAAGATTTGTGATCGTGTATTTAGAATTTAAACGAGTTTTACTGTATGCATCATGCGTTCCTATCTCTGTTTGTGCAGTGGGCACCTTGTCATGCAATTGTTGGCATACCTTTGCTTGTTGCATTTGAACTGCTTCTTTGTGTATTTCTCGAGAGTGTTTATGGTACTGAACGTACATTTACTATAATTTATTTACATATTTAAAGTTTTGTGAACCAATAATTTCAGAATCAATCGCTCGTTATTTTTTGAATACATTTGCTGTCTGTTTAGCTATGTCACTTTTAGTTGGTTATATAATCTAGTAAACCAAAAGGTTGCCATTTTTTATTTAGTGTGTTGTTCAAGGTTCTGAGAGCGTATTTATTTCTTTTATGTAGCTAGAAGAACGTCTGTTGTAGATTTGAAGATCGTCTTTCTTCCTTTGTTGGTATTTGAAATATCAATTTTTGTCGACAATGTCAGGTTAGAAATTTAAAACGGTGCTAGTTTTATGTGAAAGATTGTTGTGACTCAAATTTTATGTGCACTTTATATGGTTTTTGTTAGTTAATTCAGCCATCTGTTCCCTGAACTGTTACATATGTTTTTGTATGTTTTGTAAGATGAGTGCTATGTAAAATCGAATTTCTAGGTTAAGTAATAATCATAAACATATTGCTATGAGGGGATAGGAACTAATACCTAATGGAGAGTTTTCTTCATTCACATAATTGGAGTTCTTAATATAGAAGCGTCTACGTCATAGTCATGACATTTCTATATAAAATCAAGTTGTGCATCCTGAAATCTCACCAAAGACAATAGTTTAGTTGTGTGTTGCAACTTAACTAGTTAGTAAAGGTAAAAAGGTAGAAGGTTTTCCCTGTCCAGGCTACCCGGGAGGGAGAGTAATCCGACCCCATACTCTGATGTACGCATCCCAACAGGATTAGTCCCCGGCGATTTCCAACTCATCCCTGGCCACCCCTAAATATTCGTCCTGGACAAGATTTGAACCCGAGACCTCTTGAAAGGAACTCAAGATTCGAACCTGAGACAAGATTCTCAACTTGCAATAGTTACAAGGTGAGATATCTAAAACAATAATCACAACGATGGCCTCTAGAATAGGAACTAAATTAAATTATAGTGACGGAACTTACAAAAGTATTTACCAAATTTTACCCGTATGGGAACACCTTTTTTGACTTCAGGTACATATAAGGTTCTAACATAGATTATTGTGTTACATCTCAAGTCAGAATGTGATTAGTTTTATCTTTCAGTTGTTATTTGCTTCATAAATATTGTGTTTGATCCGGAGACCATTATTGAATCCCCCAAAATCAGTATTAAATGCATAAATTACCTGAGCTTTTTCATATCTGTAAACTCTTTGATAAACTTAGTAAATTCACTTACAAAGTTACAAGAGACTATTTTATCAACCAATTGCAATTCAAAACATCGCATTGTTAGGCTTCATGCTGAATTCATATAACGTATTGGTCTACAGGATGTGTAAGGCTTTGCTACCAGGAGAAGAAGAAAGTTTCAGTGATGATGAAATATGGGAGACACTTCCTGTAAGTTTAGCTTACATAACTAACGAAATCATTAGTCTCTTAAATTCATAAGAACTTTAAATAATCATTACCACCTGGCCTTTCAATCTTATTTCAGCATTTTTGGGTTTCAATATCCATGATTTTCTTCATTGCTGCTACCTTGTTCACACTTCTCAAGTTATGTGGTAATATTCTCCTCAAATGAGTATTTTATAGCCTTAAGATGTGAATATATAGTTATATAATTCATCGTCTTATACATTCAATTGCCATTAAACAACCCATGCAAGAGCCCTTTTCATGTTTGTGAAACAAAAGGGAGTCATTACACCATGTCTGATCTGGTTGCTTTCTTTAGCAGGTGATATCAGTGCTTTAGGCTGGTGGGATTTGTTTATAAATTTTGGGTATTGTTCTCTTCATATCTGTACAATTTGTCTTCATTTTTAATAAAAAATCGCATAAAAAGTTATCGAACTGTTGTTTGATTCCTGTTTTGTCTAATACACTTTATTTGCACCCCATAAGGCTGGACATTCAAAAGACTTTTCTTCAGTATACTGGGTACATTATGTTCTTTCATTAAATAGGTCTTAGAAGTCAGCATGGTAAAAGTTACCATCTTGTCACTGTTATGCGTATTTGGGTCAGATTATCTTATATGAAAATATCTTAAAGCTTGAGCCTTTTTGCGAGTGAATATTAAGTGCCACTCAAAACAGAATCAGACCAACGCTGATTACATTTTATTTCAAATTTTCTCCCTTCGTTTTAACTTGTTGCAATTTGTCGTCTTACAGAATTGCAGAGTGCTTTGCATTTCTGGTTTGTACAAAGTGGTCAAATCCAGCTATTCACAGAAATTTCCAAACAAATGAAAGCCATTCATCATCAATGAGTATTTCAGATGATAGGATTTGTGGGCTGCAAGACATTGGTGGTCACATAACAAAAATTCCCATTATTGTTTTTCAAATCTTGCTTTGTATACGCTTAGAGGTATGTTTAAATGTTGGTCATTAATAAAGTTTGGAACTTTTTTAATGCATAAAAAGGTTACCAACTATGTTAAAAAAATTTATCTTGTTACCGTATACTTTTACCTATAAAAACCCTAATCTTTCTAAAATTTTGACACAAAATGTCCAAAAGTTTCAAAAATTAATCAAGTTGTAATTTTTATACATAGGTTGACCTTTTCAAACTTGGCACCGTATTGGGTTTTAGATACCATATATCTTCTTTCAAGCTTTAAGATTACCTTAGTATCTTTAAATACTTGAAATAATTTATATAAAACCTAACTGTACGTTATTCGAGTTTCAGAAAAAACCTGCTGCTGCTAGATCTATCCCTTTTTCAATTGTATTCGCTCCTTTACTTCTACTGCAAGGAATAGGAGTTGTTCTTTCTGGATCTCTTTTGGTGGAAAATACTATTGTTTTATTCCTTAATCGGGCCCGCACAGGAAGATACTTCATCATTTCTGCTAGAACTCGCGACTGGTTCGAGTTTTTGCACTGTGGCTCTAGGTAAGCACGTGTCTATGTAACAATTGATGAAATGTTGACCAAAAAAGTCAAAGTTACTCATTATGCTCTTTACTCTAACTTGTGAATAGATTGCTTGGTTGGTGGTCCATTGATGAAGAAAGTCGAGAAGAACAGGCACGGCTTTACCATGATGGGACTTCGGGGTAAGTACCCCATTAACATAATGATAATTAGTTTTAAGTAATAATAGAAGGTTAACAATATGGTCAGATATATTTATTTTTTGTTTATGTTTTTAGTATATACGTTATTTATTCAACATCGTTACCACTTGCGTTCGGTGTTTGTGTGTGTGGCAATTGCTTAATATTTTTTTTTGGAAAAAGGGGACGGTACCCCGGAGAATTTTATACCATCAAAAAACGAAAAGTACATGGGGGGATGATTTTTTGTGTGTGTGGCAATTGCTTAATATTTGGATCATATAAGAATGGGAACCTAATGTTGTGTTGGAGAAATCTTATGATAATTATCTACATTTTTATTGTGTTCCTCTTTTGTAACCCTTTTAATGGATCAAGACAACAACTTTTGAATCATTCAACACTAAATGTATCAAGATGGGCCCGTTTGCTACCGAGTCAACACAAAATTGAGTTAAAACTTGCTGTTTTTAGTACAATTGGGTAGATAACAGGCTAAATCAGTCAACATTTTTTGTCCAGTTTTATTAAATAATTGAAATGTCGGGTATTATCACATTATTAGTTTATTACAATAATAAGGAGAATTATTCTAATATGTAAATAACTTTCTAGGATATTTTATGGATTTAAAGTAGACATTCAGTCATTTTGAACCCCTTTGACCCGTTCCCTTTTTTCTTTTCTTTTTTTTTTTTCTTTTTTTTCTAAAGGGAAACTCACACACCAATACTAACACGAATATATACATCACGAAATGTCCTAAGCAGGACTCGAACCCTCAACCTCAAAGTTGTAAGGGTGACCTCGATACCGCCAAACCATTGGCTCTTTGGTACCCTTTCCCCTTCTAGGCTGTTATCTAATTTATTTTGTTTGACCACAAGCCCAAATCAGTGATATAAATGGGTCAAAGTTTCCACTTGAGTCAACACCAATATAATTATTAAAAACCTGAAAATTTTTATATATGGATATATTAGTAAAACACATCTGAATGGACATTTTTACGTGTTCTGAAATTTTAATATTCTTGTATTTGTGCAGTTATAATACTTTTTGTGGATACCCACCTGAAGTAGTTAAGAAAATGCCCAAAAAGGATTTGGCTGAAGAGGTAACCACCTTCATTAGCTATAATACTTCATTAATATAAACTACAAGTTTAATCTTTATTAATCCGTTTATTTAGATTTGGAGACTTCAAACTGCTCTTGGTGAACAAACTGAGATTTCGAAATTCAGCCAACAGGAGTATGAAAGGCTACAGAATGTAAAACTTCTAAATCTTAATTTCTGTTTGAGATTGCTCTTACTTCTAAACTTACTTTATAAATTTAGCTACACAGACACACATACTTTCCCTTTATATCCACCTCAAAATTCTAACCAACCGTAACGTCGTTTAGTGACTAGGGGTGTTTACTTTTTTTTTTTTTTTCCCCCCCCCCCCTGAATTAGCCTCTATTTTCATTTGCCTCTTATTCTGGAGGGGTGTCTAATTCCATGTCTCCTGGAAACAGACCAAATTTCAGATTAAATGACAAAGAAACAACAATTTTACTTCCTGAATTAAGATCTGTACAGAAACAGATCATTAACTGGAAAGTAAACAGGCCCTTAGTACTAACAAGTATTAAGCTTTTATTCTCTCAAGCATGTAAACACTATGAAATATATTCTTGTTTTTTTTATTATATAATCGTAAAAGATATGGTATTGACTTGTGATTACTATTGGACTTTGAAATCATTATCTCAGGAAAAAATTTTGTGTCGAGTTTGCTTTGAAAGAGAAATAAGCATAGTACTCCTTCCATGTCGGCATCGGGTCCTTTGCAGGTACTCTATTAAACTATTTTTTTTTGGACAGCAGTACAGGATCACCCAGGGGACTTAACCACCCACACGTTCATCTCCACAGTTGCATAACCCGCCCCCAACAATTCGAGGGCATGGGCGGTAAAAACCCCCTCCCCCACTGCCTCCGCAACGCAATGTGCAGAAGGCACCATTGGGTGGAATTCAAGGGTAAAGGGGCAACCTCATGGGAGCCGAACTCCTGACCTCTCGCTACGAGAGGCAGGTTACTACCAAATGAGCTACAACACAAGGTTTACTCTATTAAACTATTACTTCTTAAAGATAATCATTAAAAGTCACTCAAGTGTTATCATGATTTTTTTTAATCTCTCTATGTGCAGCATTTGTTCCGAAAAGTGTAAAAAGTGTCCTATTTGTCGCTTAAGTATTGAGGAGCGGTTACCTGTATATGACGTATAGCTTTAGTTATTTAGGTGACCCGAAAGCGTACATATAGTAGCTGAAAATGCAAAAATTTGTAGTCACATGGTAATTTTATCATACCAGTGAAGCAAAAATGTAAATCTGTGAAGACAAATTTCACCAAAACTGTAAAGAAACTGTCACGGTATTCAGATTGCTTATCTTACAAATGTTAACTCATTTATATAACTAATGTAAGTGTTATAGTTTGTATGACATTTAATCTGTTATTATATGTTTACTAGATTCTTTATATGGGATGTTTATGTTTATGGCCTTCGACAGAGTAACCTTTTTGTGTTCATGGGCTCAAATTCATGCATTCTACGTTTAGTGTAGTGTTGCTAAGATACAGTGAATCTGGCCGTTGATCATAGATATCAACGGCTGAGATTGCATACTCTCGAGCCACAATGACTTGTCTCATTTTTACCCCTCAAAAGCTGATCAGGTAGGTCACTGACCAGGCTGGTCACCGATAAATCCTGGTCTTGAGTTACTACGCACTAAAATATACGACACTATATTCATTATCTAATTAATTAAAACTCGACAAAGGAACAATTTATAATAGGATATAACTTTCATTTGTAAATGAAACTAAATCTTAGCCCATTACTAATGTAAATTTAGAATCTCGGCTATAAATTCCTAATCAAAAACATAAATTAATCCACATAAATATTCATTATCTGCCTAGAAAACACACTATTTATAAGGGCTGATTTCCAATTATGGATACTCTATTTAATTTGTTTGGTTTCATGTTTCCCAACTCCATCTTCAAGCAGTCTCAAGACTAGTCAACTGGGGTTGGTATTATCTGCATCACAATCATAAAAAAAAAAAAAAAAAAAAAAAAAAAAAGTACACAATCAGATACATTTTTCATACAATATTGTTTAAAAAATGTTACTGCAAGTAAATATGCAAATGCCTAACCCCTTCACATAACGTGCCCATTAGGCGCATTTTATCTGCAGACGCCCAAAGTATGAGCGTTTGTCCAGGTAGATAAATGTACGCACACTGTCACAAATTATTTCAAGGTTTAGTTTAAAAATTAAAATGGTGAAATTCGTACGATAAATGAAAAACATATCAGATGAAACATCGAGTTCCTTACTAGGTTGTTTGACATCATTGATACCCACGTCGGCCATGTATCAGACACAGAGAAGGCGAGATAATACTTGCCGGCTTGATTTGGACTAATTCACACAAAACGATAAATGATTGTTAATTAATGGTTTCTATATCGGTGTATGATCGTAGATTTGTAAAGAAATTTTTTACCAGATAGAAGTATCTGTGACAGGTACGAAATTGCTCAGCTGCATCATCTTTGGCCACTTCTCAAAGAACCTAAAAGAACATTTGTCATATACGATTATATATCAATGATGTATATATATAAAATCTATTTAGCATAATTGTCGATATACGCTTACTTCTCTGAGACTTCTGGCTTTCGATACGCCTGAAACATGAACGAAAATATATAGTTAATTATTGTAGTGATCGATGAAGTAATTGGGCAAACGTTCAAAGAATATATGTACCACGAGTTTGCTCACAGCAATGGTGGATCCTAATATCCTTGAAGTTATGTCTCCCTGTAATTCAAAGAATTAGATATATAACGACAACACAAGGATAAAGGACAACATTGACGACTGTACCAGACGACATGTCGTCCGTAAAGGCATTCACTGACGACATGTGGTCGAAAGCACGTCATCATAGAAAAAGGGTCGACAAAACCTTTTTGTCGGCGTTTTGGTCTTTTCTGACGACAAGTGCGACCCACTTTGACTGACAAAGTCAAAGGTAGAGACTATCTTTTTTAACAACAAATTCACTCTTTGTGTTCACAACGGGGTTGATTAGTTTCTTTGATACCGCTAGATCAAAAGCCCATTCGTCAAAGGTAGAGAGTACTTAAGCCGACAATATGCCGTCGCCAAATTATTATTATATTTATTTGGTATTTATTTATATTTATTTATTATTAAAAAAAATTTAAAAATTTACTAAATTGACTTGTTTTATGACTTTTTTGGACAATTTTGACTATCTAGTCAAACTTTATAAGCCGACGACAGGTGGAATTCAAATTGAACAATAAATTCAAATTAATTACCTCCCATGCTTGGACAAATCCAAATGGTACTTCAACTGACAAATTTGTATAATAACTATAATTGGGGGGAAAATTCGACGAGCTGGCATTCGATGAACAACCGACATCTGTGTCAAGTGCCAACGACACCTTAGATATCGGAGCCCTTTTTAGCATTTCTTCTGGTTTATTCTTTTCCAACCAAGACGTCGAAAGATGAAATGTATTCATTTGAGTAGGCTTGTTTGCATTAGATGTTGCAGTTTCTTGTAGATATTTTATAAGATCAGCCATTAATTGCGGATCCATATAATTAATAGTGACGCAGCACTTAGCATAATTCGGATAAACAAGTTCAATCGGCCGGAATTCAGGAGTTATCAAACTGTCAATTTTTGCCTGATCAAGAAAATTGAGTACTGATCAAATTGTTATGTTAATATACAATATACTTTTAACTGTATAATCTCAATTATAAATGACAGGCAATAAATAAATTTACCCATTGATCAGAATGATTTAAAGGTAATCCATTATGATTATTCAGTAACCGTTCCTGTTGCATCCACAAAGTTGTACCTAAGACGATATAAACGCAAACATAAATCTTAATTACATTCTTATGTTGATCAAAAACAGTAGTTCAGTTGTGTTTTTTTCTGTAAAGTTTAAATAGCTATTACCGTTATCAACTTCATCAGCAACTGGTTCTAATGACGATGATCCAGCACAAACGTTAACCTCTGCCGACATAGTCAAAGCACTATTGTCATTAAACCCTGTGTATGAGCTATCTGCTATAAATGGCATGTTTTCATCTACTGTCTGCATTTCCGGTCCAGTTTCAGGGTACATTGGCTCCAATGGCAAGGGTAAATCATTGATGATGTCGGTTATATCAGTACCTATATATATAAAAAAAAATACATCATCACCATTAACATGTTATTGTAAATCCTGTATACGTTGTTAATCAATGAACAACTCTCTGAGGCAGAGACGTCCAGGTACATGTACAAAGTGTGCAATTCAACAGAGCTCAAAATTTTGAAAATCATATACAACAATGCATTCATTTTCATTTATATATTACAGTATTTCGTAAAGAAAATCACGGAAATTATTTCCAAAAAAATTTAATCATCAAAATTCATTCATCAAATAATTTATATGTCTATGACTATAAAACAAGTAGTGGTATCTTTTTATATGTATTTAGAAAAGGGTTCAATTTTTTATGTCTCGAACAAGGCCTTCAAAATTAGTGAGACGGCCCTGATGAACGTGCTACAACCTGCTATAAATTGCATGTCATCATCTACTACTTGTGATTCCTGCGTGGTTTTGGGAGTCGTTGGCTCTAGCGGCAGCAAGAAAGGCTTAACAATGGCGCGTAGCTCGTTATCTATAGACCATAACTCATAAAAGTTAACACATGCATTATTGTAAACCAAATTTTAGTACTTAATGAATGTGTGTGTTATATTAATTAAAACCTGCTTTTAATATCGGCATGCTTGTGTTTACTGTATACATTGATTTCAACGCAGGCGATACATCATTGGGAACAACGTTGCTTCTCTCATCATCTATATAAAAATTTAACTTATCTCCATTAACGTAATATCGTAAACCACATGTGCAGTTATTGAACAAGTTTGTTACTACAATACTACGTACGTACCTGCTATTACTGGCCTGTTGTCGCTTGTTTTCAGCAGCTCGTTTTCAGGAAATTTGTCTTGAAGGAACATGTCTTGTTCCGATTTATTACCATTGTTAGTTTCTGCTCCTAACTGCTCAATTGTTTCTCTAGCCTCTTGAAATTGGCCGCAAATGAAAAATAGGATCGACGGTTGTTTAAGCGCCATGATAAACGACCCCTTGACGTTTTTAGCCTGCAATAAATAGCAAAAAATTTAAAACTGGCGAAAAACACGACAAAAAATACCATAAATAACAGACCACAAAGATTTTATGGAGCCTTACCGTATCATAAATGCCTTTGCTCATTGGTGTGCCACATGGGCAAATGACTGATAACGTCACGTACGACTGATCACATGAAACGGAGCGTTAATTAATTAGTACATTTTGAAATTAAGAACAGGACGAATGATCGAAGGTTTAAGAATTAAAGACATGATCAACCTTCTTGAATACATCGTTTATCGTTTCATAATCAGGACCAACATGGCTTGCAGTCACATAAAGACATTGTCGTAGATCTGGTTCCCGTTGGTGTGGATGCATCGATGGAAATATCTGTATAGATATATGACAAATTTTCGCGTAATTTAATTAAACTCAAGTTGCTCGATGAAGTTCAATTTTATTTGACGTAATTAAATTATATTGTACTTAATTACCTTTAATGCCATAGACAGGCCATCAGTGATTACTGTATTTCCAAGATGAGTAACATTGTTAAAGTTTAAACGCGATAAGAAAGATAGAAACGAATCAAGACTTGCAGTGCGGGTACAACATGGATCTTTCAAACACAAAGCAAAAATATATGTTAAGATATATGTATATATTTATTAGTTCACTCAATACAAAATTCGAAGTCTATACGTACTAAGATTTTGGACGTCAGGGACAATGGTGGTAAAACTGTATTTCACCGCGGACTGAACCTGTTGCATTTTCACCATAAAAGATGAATTTTAATTGAACAATGGTATATGTGAAATGAAGCATTGGAGGTAATAGGAAAAAGAAATCATACCGAAGAAGCTGACGCATTGTTCCCAAAAAACTTCCTGCACATAGACCATAATACTAAGTAAAAAAATCTTTAACAGCATGAATGTTATCACCTATTCTGAGGGGGGGGGGGGGGGGGGGGGGGGGGGGGGGGTTATCATCTTTTGTATCACAAAGACACAAACCACGGCTACATGGTTTACTAAGACAATTTCTTACGGGCCACAACAATGGGGTATTGTTGTTAGACCATTCTTTGGGGGAGGCCGCCTCCATTGGATTTTTTTTTCAGTGTAAAATTTTTGGGTTTTACGACTTTGCTCTCGTTGGATTTTTTTTTCCCCAAAACCTACATATTTTGCTCGAACTCCGTACCTACAGTTTTTCGGTTACGAAGTCACTTAGTCGAACTATAAAGAAAAGGAGGCTAAGGCTACGAAGTAAGGTCAACTGGTTAAGGAAAGCTCAGGTTATGAAAAACTGTAGTCGTTAATTAATTGAGTAGTAGTGAGATTTCGGTACGGAGTTGCGTCAGATCTGGAGATAGACTAGCTAAGGGGCGGACTTCATCTCTTCTATTCTCTTCACATACACCTTACACTTCTGCTGAGTTTACTGAGGCTCAGGTGCAGAGCCTTCCACTGTCACTATGGACCGAGACTACACAAAGGTAGAACATCATAGAAACTTCGATGACTTTCTCATAAACCTTGATTTCGCTACGCTCAATAAGAAGCCGGAATAGCTGAAATTGGTTCGTGTTCCGTTTTCAAAGTCAGTCGTCTTTACCCAAGTGTGAACTTCAGAAAACACTCAAGCGGTTCCATTCCTTCTTACTGTACTTCTGGGTCAACCCAACCCGAATGGGACAAAGGGGGTCAGCCAAACAGCTTTGTACGTTTGCTGAGCAGATATATATATATATATATATATATATATATATATATATATATATATATATATATATATATTGAAAGAATCAAGAAGAACTTTTGATCGTAGAGAATCCATAAAACCATGTGTTTTTTTATTTAAATAAAAAATTGTGACTTGAAATTAATGATAAATTGTCAAAAATACTACGCGTAAATATGTTCTTCAAGTTATATCCCTACCTAAGTTCTCCATGGATAATCTCCGTATATAAAGAGAAAAATTATGTTATGTTTTCTTTTGAACATAGAGTACTGTGATCAGAGGGTGCGCATAATGCGCAATTCACTCAGTACCAGGTCTCATGTTCGGAGATTTTGATTACCCGAGGTTTACCATCTATGGGAAGCCAATGTGCTCGTTCGTGGGGAGTTTCCTCACTAATAAAAAAAATTGACCTTCGTATAAGTTTATAATTTTGAATTTCAACCACTGATTTAAGTTATGATGACATAATTGTCTCAAATGTCAAATCAATTGTTAATTTGTTTAGAATTGATTTGAATTTCAACATTTAATTTGACTTCAACTATTAATCGATAATGCAAATACTTTCTTATTCTTATTGTTTCATTATTTTATTACTGTTATTAAAATTACAATTATTTTAATTATAAATTGTTAATTATTAATTTGGCGCGGACTATAAATTAATATATAAAAATTAATAATAATAATAATAATAATAATAATAATAATAATAATAATAATAATAATAATAATAATAATAATAATAATAATAATATATTTATTTCTTAATTGTGTCATTCATGTTGAACGGGGTTTAAATTTAAATAGATTGTTAAATTTGTATTACGTCTTACTCCACAAGATCATACATAGATATAACAAATCAGGTTTGCCTGAGTGGTTAACGAATTGCCAAATGAAACACACCACTTGAATTCGATTCATGGCTATATCAAATCGTTTAGAAAGAGAGTGTGACCAGATGGTGCACATAATGCACAATTCATCCGGTATCATGTGCTCGTTTATATATATATATATATATATATATATATATATATATATATATATATATACATATATATATATATATATGTATAGATATATATATATACATACATATATATATATATATGTATACATATATATATATATATATGTATATGTATATATATATGTATATGTATATGTATATAGGGTGAGGATCCATGGAGAATCAAAGGTAGTATAGAACCCATGGAACCATCGACAAACCTTTCATACTCGCGTGCAGATTGACTTTTTTCCAGTTTTTTTTTTACAGATTGACTTTTTTTTTTTTGCAGATTTTTTTGTGCAGATAAAGTCAATCTGCGTGCAAATTGACTTTTTTTTGCAGTTTTTTTTTTTTTTTTTTTTTTTTTGCATATAAGTTTATATGCACAACAACACCATATTCACTTTTCCATATATATATGGTGCAATCCTGCCCCTATATATATATATATATATATATATATATATATATATATATATATATATATATATATATATATATATATATATATATATATATATATATATATATATATATATATATAGGGGCAGGATCAATGGGGAAGTAACCAACCGGAGGGAAGCGGGGGGAAGCAAAAAAAAAATTCGTTTTTTGAAAAAACTTTGTTCACGAACATTATAGATTGGATGAAAATAAGAACATTTAGAAAAGACACTTCGTGATGAATGTTATTATTTTGGCGGAAAAACGATCGATAAAAATAACATTCAAGATAATATTGTTCGTGAAGAATGTTAAGATTTTTTTTTTCCATGTTTTGTGAAGTAAAATTTAGCCCGATTTAGAGTTTAGGGTTTAGGGTTTAGTGTTTTGGGTTTATTCCATAAACCCAAAACACCAAACCTTAAACCCTAAACCCTAAACTCTAAACCGTTCGTGTTAAAAACTCAATCTAAATCCTAAATCTAAACCCTAAATCTAAACCCTAAACCCTAAATTTCTAAACCCTAATATCTAAACCCTATAAACCCTAATATCTAAACCCTAATATCTAAACCCTAATGTCTAAAACCTCAACATACGCTCGAAAAACACGATAATTGTTATATATTACTTTTTCGAGCGTTTTCCCGCCAAAATAATAACATTCATCACGAAGTGTCTTTTCTAAATGTTCTTATTTTCATCCAATCTATAATGTTCGTGAACAAAGTTTTTTCAAAAAACGAAAAAAAAAAAAATTTGCTGCCCCCCAATTAGTTACTTCCCTCTTGATCCTACCGCTATATATATATATATATATATATATATAGTGGTAGGATCAAGAGAGAAGTAACCATTCGGGGGGAAGCGGGGGAAGCAAAAACTTTTTATTTTTTCATTTTTTGAAAAAACTTTGTTTACGAACATTATAGATGAGATGAAAATATGAACATTTAGTAAAGACACTTTGTGATAAATATTTTTATTTTGGCGAGAAAACGCTTGGAGAAGTAATATATAACAATTATCCTATTTTTCGAGCGTATTTTGAGGTTTTAGCTATTGGGGTTTAGATATTAGGGTTTAGATATTAGGGTTTATAGGGTTTAGATATTAGGGTTTAGAAATTTAGGATTTAGGGTTTAGATTTAGGGTTTAGATTTAGGATTTAGATTGAGTTTTTAACACGAACGGTTTAGGGTTTAGGGTTTGGTGTTTTGAGTTTATGGAATAAACCCAAAACACCAAACCCTAAACCCTAAACTCTAAATCGGGCTAAATTTTACTTCACAAAACATGAAGAAAAAAAACGTTCATATTCTTCACCAACAATATTATCTTGAATGTTATTTTTGTCGATCGCTTTCCCGCCTAAATAATAACATTCATCACGAAGTGTCTCTTCTAAATGTTCATATTTTCGTGTGATCTTGATGCCGGAAAAAAAAAACTTCAAAAAAAACGAAAAAAAAAAAAATTTGCTTCCCCCCGCTTCTCCCCGATTGGTTACTTCCCCATTGATCGTGCCCCTATATATATATATATATATATATATATATATATATATATATATATATATATATATATATATATATATATATATATATATATATATATATATATATATATATATATATATATATATATATATATATATATATATATATATATATTGGACCATTCCATGGATAAGCACTAAATGGGGCACAAACGGGATAAATAAAATTTCAATTTTTGTTTTTAAAAAACGATCATTTAATATGCAAATAGAAGAAAACGAAAAAGTTTTTTTAACAAAATCGTTCGAAAATCGATGATAAATGGTAAAATTAACCATTTATCTGGTTAATTTAACATTCATTTTGTTCGCGATTAATGATAAAATTAATCAATGCTAAAAAAAAGCAGATGAATGGTTAATTTAACCATTCATCTGTTTATGATGAATGATAAAAAAAACAGATGAATGGTTAATTTAACCATTCATCTGGTTTTTTATAGCATTGATTAATTTTATCATTCATCGCGAATAAAATGAATGATAAATTAACCAGATGAATGATTAATTTTACCATTCATCATCGATTTTTGAAAGATTTTGAACTTTTTTTTTATGAAAAAAATTGATTAGAGGTGTATTTTAATGCAGATTTATGAATGTAAAAAAAAAAATTTAAAAAAAAAAAAATTTTATTTTGCTTATCTCGTCTGTACTCTTTTTAAGCTTATCCATGGATCGTGCCCATATATATATATATATATATATATATATATATATATATATATATATATATATATATATATATATATATATATATATATACTTTTTTAGAAAAAAATAATAATATTGTAGTGTAGTTGGAGTAATAATGACAATCAATTTTGAAATGCCATAGTTTCACAATGGGGAGTGATATGTACACAATCAACTTTTACACATACACAACCAAATATGCTTTACAGTGTTGTACTGTACAATACTGTAAAACATATTTGGTTGTGTATGTGTAAAAATTGGTTGTGTGCATATTATCACCCTTCCACAATATGTAGTAAAAGGACAAACCGCATGGTTTGTTAGAGTATTGTGAACTTAATGAGAAAAGTCAACTTTACTAAAAAAAGTCAACCTTAACAAAAAAGTCAACCCTCACTAAAATAATCAAATGGTTCAAAAATAGATTATCGAGAAGACCTAAATCCCTAAACAAGTTTACTAAATTTAGTATTATGTTGTAAAAGATAAAAAATTAATTTTTTCCCGTCAAATGTAATGTATGCTACTTTAGAATTTTAACTCATAACGTCGCATTCAAAAAGAAATTTCTATACCTTTTTCTTTATAAATTTTACGAGTATAAAAGAACTCATATAATTTCCTATTATGCAAAATATATATATAGAAGATAAAATATAAATTACACCTTAAAAAAGCCTTTTTATTTGATCATCATTATTAACACCCATACATTCCTAAATTCATTTGAACTTTTAGTGAATAATTAAATTGTTACATGCGGATTTTGAAACTTTGAAGTTTAAAATTTTGAATTTTTTCTTCAAATTGAAATTTTCAAACTTAAAATTTGATTTTGACCCAAAAGTCACCATATTTTGTCCAAAAATATCCGGTTTTTGCCCCAAATCAAAAACTCATGATCCAGAAAGTTGTATTTTCAATTAAAAATAGAAGAAAAAATTTCACAGTGAATGTAAAAGATTTTCAAAAAATTCTGATTCAAAAAATTCTGATTCAACCACTCCTTAAATTCATGAATTTCCCATTACAATTACTCCATAATTTAGTTTAAAGAACTCAAGTACTAATTACTAATGGAAATGAATTTTTATACCTAGCGATTTTCTCAATAATTGTCTTGAAGTCATGCCAGTAAGGAACCAAAGTAACCGAACAATCGAAAACAACTACAAGTTTCTTTTCCATTTTCTGCAAAATTAATTAAGAGCACATGAGAAACTTATAAAGAATAAGTATTTTTTTTATATAGAAAAAAGGTAAATGTACAAAAGGAAATGCATGTGTAAATTACCACTGAAAGTGACTACAAGTAATTTTAGCTTAGTGAACTGTTGTCGAAGAAACAATATTCTTAAGTTGATAGAAAATGTGCCAAGACGTCCTCATTTTAATATTAGAAATTCTCGTCGTTTTGCTATACATTTATAACTCATATACGTAATATTATTATTGACTTTTTGATCCGTTTCTCCCACGTTTATACATCATTTTGCATGGGCGTCCATGTCAATTTTTTTTAGCTACAGTGATCCCTTAATTTTACAAATATTGTGTGGGTGGTCCCTCCGTTTAACTTCTGTAAAAAGATTCGTTAAGTCTTGACATGTGCATTGCATGTGATGGTAAATTAGTCTTTTATCGTTCATCTTCATCTCTAACCTTACTTAGGGTGCGTTTGATAAAACTGAATGATTTAGTGTTGAATGGTTCATAATCTGAATGATTCAAAGGCTCTGAATGAAGTTGCTTCTAAATAAAAATAACCTGTTTGATAATCATTATCAACGAATAATGTGAATGGCATAAAATTGCCTTATTAACATTTATCGTGAATAAAAACTACAAGATAGTTGTTTAATAAGTGTTCTTCATATAATTTAAAGAGCATATCACATAAATTTAGGTGCTTAATAGTTAAGAGATAGTTTCAGCTCTGAATGGTTGAGCACTGAATGTTAAAACAGTTCAACACCATCTGTCATTCAGAAATCGAAAACAAACGCACTGAATGCTGAATGGTTCAGCATTCAGTGCTAAACCATTCAATTAAGAGGTAAACAAACGCACCCTTAATTTACACAAACCCTAATTTCTTCCTTACCTTGTATGCTCATCCCTAAATCTAAAATCAATATAAACCATATTTATTTTTCCTTGAATTCAAAACTAAATACAAATCAAGAAAACATAAACTATAATCAAAATCTCAAATTCTCATAAATTAAAGCAAGACCAAAAACTAAATAACTCGTATTAATATATAAATCAAAATAAAAAATCTTAAATAAATCAAATAGAAAAAAAAACAAATAATACGAAAAAAAAAAAAAAAAAATCTCCATTTTAAACACCCTTGTTGCACTCGGTCATAGATCTGTTCAAATTTGAGTGAATTTTAAGTTTGTCTCCTACCATTTTTGTTTACAAGGTTATATTTCTTCACTCCAGTGGTCCTCACAACTTCCTCCACCACCGTCGTCAGTTCTTCCTCTTTTACCTCCACCACTACTGACGACAGTTGTCGATTAAGGGTAAAAAGATAATAAAAAAAAAAAAAAAAAAAGATACCCAGAATTTTGTCACATGTGGGTTTAGAACACTTAATTCATTAAATTGAGAAGAAATTATAGTTGGTGGTTTGTTGATATCTTTGTTCAAATCTCCACCTACCAGATTTTGATGAATCATGTTTGTATATAAGAATCTTTTCATTTTAACCTTCTTTTGTGTTTAATAGAGGAATTTGTTATTGGTTGAATTTTGGCATAGACGCTAGAGAATTTTTCATTTCAGCTTTTTGAGAATGTGAGTTTGAAGGAGGAACAAGAAAGAGATAAGAAAGATTAAAACATGAAAAGGCACATTAACCCTTGAGCTGAATTAAGAATACGAAAATGTCTACGTGATGGCACTTAACGGACATTTAAAAGGAAGTTAGACGGAGAGACCATTCACGCAACATTTTGTTATATAAATACATTATTTAGAGTAATTGTTTTTTCAGAACTAATTTCCAATGCAACATTTCTACGTCCTAGAACATTTGCAACAGATTCGTTGCCCATATGAAGCACATCATTGTCCGCTATAAAAGTCTTCAACTAACAACGATCCATGCTAGCTTCATCAATATTCTTTACACGACAATCTTTTCTGAAAATGACCGGATTTATCGCAACTCCAACTAGTTCTATTGCCCCTCTATTGGAACCATTATTGTTGCCATCAAATTTTCTTTTCTTCCCATTTAAATTTTTGTGGTTGTTATTCTTGTTCTCACGGTTATTATCCTCTATCATGTTGATAAAAGATGATATCGGTTCCTTACCATTTTCTATGCCGCCCTCTTGTATCTGATTGATTCCTCAATACGCAGGTGGCCACCCAATTCGATCAAATTCATTTGAACCTTTTTGTGTTTCAAGGTGTTTATAAATTCTTGCCAAGATGGAGGAAATTTAACAATTATACATGACATCGAAATGGATTCGTCCATTTTCAAGTCATGTTGAGCAAATCATTACAAAATCCTAAGAATTTCGTGAAATTGCTCAATTACCGGCCTTATATCTACTATTTTTAATTATTAAAATTACTAATAAGAAACTCCTTACTAGAAATATCCTCGGAGATGTACTTTGCCTCCAACAAATCTCATAATTCCTTAGCCGATCCAACAAATTAATAAACATCACATAAGATATCTATAGTTTCTAATAAAATCCTAAAATGATAATGTCATTATTAGGCTAATTCCTTTGTTAGGAAAAAATCAAAAAGAAAAAAATCTAAGCATGGTGGGTGATGTCATTAATTTAAATAATTTTGAATTAAAATTAAATCTTATTAATTAATTAATACTGTGACGACCCAGAAATTTTCGATCAAATTTAAATTTAATCTTTATATGTTTCTGACACGATAAGCAAAGTCTGTAATGTTGAGTCTCAAAAATTTTGAACTGTTTCATATATTCATTTAACCTTCGACTATTCCCGACGATTCACGAACCACTATTTGTAAATAGTTATGTGTGAATATATATATATATATATATATATATATATATATATATATATATATATATATATATATATAATAATTGGAAATATAATTCGAAACATTTTATGTTGTTGTTACTAAAACAAATTATGTAAAATAAAATAAAAATAGAATATTATAATAATTATTATTTATAACATAACTATATATAAATAAAGTATAGTAAAAATAAATATTAAATGATTGTAATACTCGTTTGAAGTTTCGATTGATATTAAGCAAGTTAAATTCAAACTTATGTAATTTTAAAATAACGGTGATACGAAAATGAGTTTTATAAATTTTAGGCTTATTAAAAATGTATTTAGGAACTATTTGATAAGTTTTAACACTACCCAGAATTGAGAGGGACTGTTGATGTAATTTTTATTTAACAAATTAAGGATCGAATTTTATATCATAAGGACCAAAATAAATAAATATAGTTAAATTAAAAATTTGGAATTCTTCTGAAGACTTTTATCCGCCACTGATTAACGATGGAGCATGATATTATATTCGCGTTAAAAATTGTCGGTAGTTAAAAGCCAAATATATGACTGCTATCTATTCATGTACTGTTATTGATTGAATTATGATTTCTTAAAAGCCAAAATATATGGCTGCTTTTTGATTGAAATTGATTGAATTATAATGTGTTTGTTTTCTCTTTATCCCACTAGTATATATTTATATATATAGTTTTATGCAGAGAGGGTATATAGATATATCACCACTTATATCACTACACTAACTCACACACACAACACTCTCACTTTCCATCACCAATTCGACCGGACCCCCATCTTTTTCACCACCCGCCACCACCATCATGTATAAATCACAACTGAGAATCATCGATCACTCTCCTCTCTGAATCTCTATCTCCAACATTCTAGTCCGAGAAACAACACCACAAAACCACTCAAACATTACACGTTTAGCCTTTCTGTTTCTGCCCGATCAGTTCAGACCCAAATCACCTCATGTTCGATCAAGACCCAAACCATTCGAACTCAAACTGCACCACCAACAAACCATTGAACACTGCAGCTACTATTGCAGCTGGGTTACTGTTTTTCTGTTCATATAATCAATTAAACCGCCACCACCACAGCTACTATTTCATACTCGTGCTTGCTGTTTCTCCCTTCTTCCTGCTCGAAATAAATGGCTGTTGTTGCAGCTCTCTTTCGTTCCTATAACAAGTAATACAATATCATTAAAACTTGCTACTCAACTGTTGTTATTGTTTCCTGCATCGATCATCATCATTGAAAACGAACACCACCTTTGAATTCTCTAAAACACACTCTTATTTTGGTTACCTTTCCAAACCGAAACCATGCTGCTCAACAACATCATCTTGACTCACTAGATCACCATAAACCCTATCACTCGTGATTACTATTCGGTTTACACCTCCTACTACTATTTGGGTTTATTGAGTCCCCAAAATAATTAAGGATTTAATTATGACAAAACTGTAATTTATTTGCACTAAAATGTTATGTGCAGTCAGCACAAGTTTGTTTATGTATAGTCAGCAGATATCGCTGTGTCGAGTGTTTAAGTTTGCTGCTCAGTCTACCAGCACAAGGTAGACAGTGTTCTTCAATCAGCACAGGATGTGTACTCAGCAATTCAAGAATATCAAGTGACTCAGTAATGAAGAACCAGTACAGCTGGAATGCAGCTTACTACACAAGACAGCTATGCTCCATTATAAGCATAGTAGTTTCCCGAGTGGTCTACATCAATGGTACTATTCAACAGAAGTCAAAGACAAAGTTGAACAGAAAAGAAAACGCGTCGGCGGCTGACAAGTGACCTTACAAGACCACGTGGGAATGCAGAAGTTTAACGCATGTGCAGACATAGGTTATACTTTGTCAACACCTAGGGAACACAACATTCTATTTGTTTAAACAAATAGTGGTGCCAAACCGAATTGGGGTGTTCCTGCAAATAGCTACCAAAGAGGAAAGAGGAGAGCATGCTCTCTGATGCAGTTGTCCCCACAAGTACAGACATCCTATGTACCAGTGCACAATAGAACCATTACACGGTTAATAGGACTACTATAAATTGTTGTATCCACTATTGTAACAACTAGTGGTGTGGGTTTATTTTTCTAGAGTCAAAAACGTGTAATAGCTTTTAGTTTACCTCTTAGCTATAATCTAGGTAACCTGTATCAACCAACTATCATTCCGCCAAGGATAGTTGTGATTCTTTGTGATTCAATCAATAAAGAATAACTGTTGAAAATTATCTGTGACTCTATTTATTTGCATGCTTGAATACTAATCGTGTTTAACTGTTAAGTTATTTAAAAGAAATTATATTCACCCCCCTACAATACTCCTGTTGTTATCAAGGGACCAACAACTGGTATCAGAGCTTCAGTCTTGATAATTAATATCTTAGATCTGAATTCTCTCATGGCTGCATATTTAAATACAGCTTACCTTGAAAATAGCTCATCCAATAGACCACCCAAATTTGATGAAGATGAGTATGAAACTTGGAAGGCAAGATTCATGCTTCACCTTGAGTCTATTGACCCACTCATGCCTGGTATTGCCACAGATGGTCCATTTGTTCCCACTGAGACTATTGGTAGTGCTCCAGCTACAGCTGACACTCCTGCTGTTCCTGGCAGAGAGGTTATTCTCACCCCTTCTAGATGGGATGCTGAGGATAAACGTCGTGTTGGACTTGACCCTAAAATCAGAACCTTGTTAGCTATAACTTTGCCTAACCCACTGTTCAAATTGATTTAAGGGAAAAGAAAATGCCAGGCTTATGTTGGACTATCTAGATGTTACCTATGAGGGTATGGGAGAAGTAAGGCAGAACAGAATGATTGCTTTAAAAAGAGAATATGAAATGTTCTTTGCCTACAAGAATGAAACCCTTAAGCAAACCTTCATTAGGTTTAACTCCTTGATTGCTGACCTGATCACCTTGAATGTCACCTATACTGAATCTGAACAAGTAAACAAATTCATAGATTCACTGCCTACTAAATGGAAATCTGTTACTGACCCGTTAAGAACCACTCAGACCCTAAAGAACTTTAACATGTCTTCTCTCTACAGTTCACTTTGGAACCATGAGAAGGCAGAGACTAAATTTGAACTTAACTTGAAAGAAAACTTTAGGTCTGCCCCCACCACTTCAAAATCTTCTAAGACAGATGATACTGCTCTTATTGATGCTGCTAAAAAGAAAGCTCAAAAGGCTTTACTGGTTCAAAAGTTGTTGGCAGAAGAAGAGACAACTGAGAGTGATGTGGATAGTGGTACTGGGTCTGAAGAAAGCAGTGATGATGAAAGTGACGCAGAAGGGTTTGCTGAAGGTATGGCTTTGCTGGCTAGGCAGTTCAAAAGGTTCAATCGTAATAGAACCAGTAAGTCATACAAAGGGAGTAAGAAACTGAGTCCTAGGTATAGCAGCAAGTCAGTCAAGGGTCCTAAATCTGAGTGTTATAATTGTAGGAAGGTTGGACATTTTGCTGCTGAATGCATGTCCAGGAAACCTTCAACTTCACATGCTAACTCTTTCTCAAAAGCTGACAAGTACAAGAACAAGTACAAAGCTATGAAAGCTCAGATGAAGGAAAGTGCTAAGACTGATAAGAAGGGTAAAAAGCCAGAAAAGGTTTTAGTTGTTGAGCATCATGATTGGGATGAAACCAGCTCATCGTCTTCCTCTGATAGTGATACTAATGATGATGGTGCTGGTTATGCTCCAGATAAAAAGCTGTGTTTAATGGCCAAGGAGGTCAAGGAGTCTGATGAGGATGATAGTGGTAGTAAGTTTTTGGCTGATATGAGGGAAGCTGATCAGAAAAGATATTCACCTCAATGGAAAACTGAATTGATGTATAAGGTTGATAATTTTTGAACTTATACTGATGATGAAAAAGCCGAAATGTTTGACTACCTAAGAGTTGACTTATGTAGAGGCAGCAAACGTGAAGAAATTTTGAAAACTGACAACAAATATTTAAATGAGAAACTTAAATGCAAAAATGATGAAATTAAAATCTTGAAAGATGATATTTCTAAACTTGAAAAACAAAACTTTGCTTTAAGGTCTCTTCACGTTGAGGCAGCAGAAGTCAAGAACCAGCTGGATAATCTTAAAAAGGTTGTCGCTTCGTGGTGTACATCTGCTCAACGCACAGCAAAGTGTATTAACGAGCAGGCGCCTGCTGATAATGCTAAAAACGAACATATATTTCATAGCATTATTCCTCAAGAAAGACAAGCTTTTAGTTGCAATTGTTCTATTTACAAGTGATATTCGTTTAAATAATAAAAGGTGAAGACAAAAGACAGATTCGACGAATTGAAGACGCAAACGACCAAAAAGCTCAAAAGTACAAAAGACAATCAAAAAGGTTCCAATTATTGATAAGAAACGTCTCGAAATTACAAGAGTACAAGATTCAAAACGCAAAGTACAAAATATAAAATTGTACGCAAGGACGTTCAAAAATCCGGAACCGGGACCAGAGTCAACTCTTAACGCTCGACGCAACGGACTAAAAATTACAAGTTAACTATGTATATAAATATAATATAATATATAATTAATTATATTAATTATATATATATATTATATTTATATATAAAAAACCGTCGGCAGAGAAAACTCCAAGGACTGAGCTGTAAATACTATCTCCGCGACTCGCGGAGTTTGAAGGGGATTTTGCCGCGAGTCGCGGAGCCCCAAAATTTAACTCTGGCTATAAAGCAAACCGAATTCTGATCAAATTTCATATTCTATTTCTATCTCTCTCTCAATATATACGTAATATATATATATAATTTATATTTTAATTTTAATTTTAATTTTAAATCCTAATAATAAGGGTATGTTAGCGAATGTTGTAAGGGTGTAAGTCGAAATTCTGTCCGTGTAACGCTACGCTATTTTTAATCATTGTAAGTTATGTTCAACCTTTTTACATTAATGTCTCGTAGCTAAGTTATTATTATGCTTATTTAAAACGAAGTAATCATGATGTTGGGCTAATTACTAAAATTGGGTAATTGGGCTTTGTACCATAATTGGGGTTTGGACAAAAGAACGACACTTGTGGAAATTAGACTATGGGTTATTAATGGGCTTTATATTTGTTTAACTAAATGAAAGTTTGTTAATGTTAATATAAAGATTTACAATTGGGCGTCCCTATAAATTACCATATACACTCGATCGGACACGATGGGCGGGGTATTTATATGTACGAATAATCGTTCATTTAACCGGACACGGGAATGAATTAATAGCCACTAGAATAATCAAAACAGGGGTGAAATTACATTCAAGGGTAATTGGTGTAATTGTTAACAAAGTGGTAAAACCTTGGTTTACACGCAGTCGATAACCTGGTGTATTCATTAAACAAAGTATTAAAACCTTGTTACAATTCGAATCCCCAATTAGTTGGAATATTTAACTTCGGGTATAATAATAATTTGACAAGGACACTTGCAATTTATATTTATGACTGATGGACTGTTATGGACAAAAACCAGACGGACATATTAAATAATCCAGGACAAAGGACAATTAACCCATGAGCATAAAACTAAAATCAACACGTCAAACATCATGATTACGGAAGTTTAAATAAGCATAATTCTTTTATTTCATATTTAATTTCCTTTATTTTATATTTAATTGCACTTCTAATTATCGCACTTTTATTTATTGTTGTTTAATCGCACTTTTAATTATCGTACTTTTTAATTATCGCAAGTTTATCGCACTTTTATTATTCGCAATTTCATTATTGTTATTTACTTTAAGTTTTAATTTAAGTCTTTTATTTATTTAATATTTTACATTAGGTTTTAACTGCGACTAAAGTTTTAAAATCGACAAACCGGTCATTAAACGGTAAAAACCCCCCTTTATAATAATAATATTACTTATATATATGTTTGTATTTTTATAAAAGTAAACTAATATAGCGTTGAGCTTTGTTTAAAGATTTCCCTGTGGAACGAACCGGACTTACTAAAAACTACACTACTGTACGATTAGGTACACTGCCTATAAGTGTTGTATCAAGGTTTAAGTATATCCATTCTATAAATAAATAAATATCTTGTGTAAAATTGTATCGTATTAAATAGTGTTTTCTAATAAAATTTAATAGTATTTTATACCCCTTAGCTTTAACATCAAGTTATTTTTGGCGCCGCTACCGGGGAATCATCTTAAAAGCCGGAAGCGCAACGCTAATATAAAAAAAAAAAGATTTTTTTTTGTTTACTTTTATTAAAATTCGTTTTTGTAAAAATACGTTTTAAATATTCGAAAAATATAAAAAGAAAAACAAAAATATATGTATTTTTAAGATTTTGTTAAATATTTAAGTTTTATAAGTTTCTTTATTTTTATTTTAGTTTATAAAAATATAAGTTTAATTTTAATATCTTTTAATTATATAAAAATTAAAAACAGAAAATAAAATAAATAAATAAATAAAGAAAAACGCGTAAAAATTGAAAGCTGTCAACTGAATTTCTGAACCCCGCGACTCGCGGGGTTTTCTTCTTTAATTGCCGCGACTCGCGGAGATCATCTGACACGCGCACAGAAGCCCTAATTCTGCATTAATTACGGGTTATTTTTAATTATTATTATTATTTAAACCTAATTATTATTATTATTATTATTAGTTTTAATTTTACTTTTACTTTTTATTTATATATTTTAGTTAAATTAGTTTTATTAAATTGTAAAATTAGTAGTTTTATAAAATAAATAATATAAAAATAATATTTTTATAAAAATTGTACTTTTTACAACTTTTTGTATATTTTTATATTTTGTCCCTTTTTAATCGTTGAAGCGTAATTTTTGTATTTTTAGCTCATATTTAATTTTAAACTTAGTTTTTGCTATAGTTATTTTTACTCCTAGATTTTTAGGCTTTGCCGTAGAATTCCTTAAGTGCTTTTTCTTTAGACTAAGATTTAGGTGCTTTAGAATTTTGCGACGCCTTTTTAAGTTTTAGTTTCTTTTTAAGTTATTTCCATTTGGGATTTAGTTTTTCCTTGTAAGCTTTAATATTTTTAGACACCTTTTACTATGTACCAATTATCATTCCAATTAGTAATTTCAATTTGCGATTATAATTTTAAGTTAGTTGTAGTAATAAGGTTAGGTTAGTCAAGTATTTTTAAGTTTTTATAAGTTTCTTTTATTTTTCCGTCACCTTTTATTTTTCAATCATTTTTTCTTTTTCGACCTTTTTCGACGAACTCTTTTTCTTTCTTATTTCTCGCTATTCTAGTTTTTAGGACTTAGAATTTTTTTTCTACTTCTTATCTAAATTTCTTAAAATTACGAAAATTTATTTTGAGTGGTTAAATTAATAGACATCAAAATTTTCTGGTTCGTAGTAATAGTTGGATTTGTACGTGGACCGGGTTATTGGAGCCAAACAGTACTCAATTACATTGAGACCAAACGAATCCTGCCCCTCTGCTGCATCTTTTGGCTATTCGAAACGTGGGCAAAATCAGAAAAGTCTATTAATTGAATAACTTATTATAATTTTTCTTTCCTTTTAAAAACTAATAGGATATTCAGTGAATGCACCGAGCAAGACGTTCATCACCTTTTGTACGTTCACCACCTGTAACTAGATCAAGACATTTAGCAAATATAACCGCCGTTGATTTTTCTTTAGAATCGTCATCCAGTCAACCAAGTACTTCAGTTCAAATTTCCGATAATCCATTTTTTGAACCCAACCTCACAATTGAGAATCCGGAAAATATTCAGGAACGGTTCGTAGATCCTGAACCACTAAACTTTCCTCCGGAACCACCAATCATTCAAACAGAGATTGTTGAGGAACGAACCATTAAATCTGAAGCATCTAGTGATACCGATTCAACAAATTCAATTATGGAGAATCTGGAACCTTTAAGTATGGAAGACCGAATGAGAGCTAAACGCACTGGCCAAGGTCACGCAATTACTCATCCAGACATTAATGCGCCAGATTATGAAACCAAAGGACAAATTCTACACATGGTGACTAATCAATGCCAATTTAGTGGTGCGCCGAAGGAAGATCCAAATGAACATCTACGTACCTTTAATAGGATCTGCACACTATTTAAAATCCGAGAAGTGGAGGATGAACAGATATATCTCATGTTATTTCCCTGGACTTTAAAGGGAGAAGCCAAAGATTGGTTGGAATCGTTACCTGAAGGGGCGATAGATACATGGGACGTTTTAATTGACAAATTTCTTAAACAATTCTTTCCTGCATCTAAAGCCGTAAGACTTCAAGCAGAAATTGTTACGTTCACACAAAAGCCAAATGAAACTCTATATGAGGCGTGGACTAGATATGGAAAGTTGTTAAGAGAATGTCCGCAACATGGTTTAGACACCTGTCAAATAGTACAAATATTCTACCAAGGATGCGACATCACTACAAGAAAAGACATAGATATAGCAGCTGGTGGTTCTATTATGAAGAAAACCGAAACTGATGCTTACAAAATTATTGATAATACTGCTTCCCACTCACATGAGTGGCACCAAGAAAAAGATATCATTAGATCATCTAAAGCAGCTAGAGCCGATTCTAGCCATGACTTAGATTCCATTTCCGCAAAGATAGATGCTGTAGAGAGACGAATGGAAAAGATGACTAAAGATATTCACTCAATACGAATTAGTTGTGAGCAGTGTGGAGGACCACATTTGACAAAAGATTGTCTCAGTATTGAATTAACAATGGAACAAAGAGAGAATATTTCATACATAAACCAAAGGCCTGGAAATAATTATCAGAATAATTATCAACCGCCAAGACCGATTTACAATCAAAACCAGAATTATAACCGAAATATTCCATACAACAACCAACAAGGTCCTAGCAATCAACAAGTATCCAATAATACTTACAATCAGCAAAGACCTAATTTTCAAAACAAACCACCACAACAAACCGATGATAAAAAGCCGAATTTAGAAGATATGATGACGAAGCTAGTTGAAACTCAAACGCAGTTTTTCACATCTCAGAAACAAACCAATGAACAAAATGCTCAAGCATTTAGAAATCAACAAGCTTCTATTCAAAATCTGGAACAAGAAGTAAGTAACCTAGCAAGGTTAATAGGTGAAAGAAAACCGGGAAGTCTACCTAGTGATACAAACGCTAACCCCCGAAATGAAACAGCTAAAGCTATTACCACAAGAAGTGGTACAACACTTAAACCACCGGAAATACCTGTAACTTCTGATGAAACTATTCCTACTCCACAAGAACCACAACCTGATCAAGATAAGGAAAAAGAACCGGTAGTTGAAAAGGTTAATGAAGATAACACAGTTAAGGATAAACCTTATGTTAAACCATACCAACCACCACTTCCTTACCCGAGTAAAATGAAGAAAGAAAAACTTGAAGCCGAGCAATCCAAATTCTTGGATATGTTTAAACAGATAAATGTAAATCTTCCTTTCATTGATGTGATTTCAGGAATGCCAAGATATGCTAAATTCTTGAAAGATCTAATCTCAAATAGAAAGAAAATGGAAGAACTCTCGGCTGTCACTATGAATGCAAATTGTTCAGCAGTGCTGTTGAATAAGATACCAGAAAAACTATCTGATCTAGGAAGTTTCACAATTCCATGTTTTCTGGGTAGTCTTAGTTCAATAGAAGCATTGGCAGACTTAGGTGCTAGTATAAATCTAATGCCGTATTCACTATACGCTAAACTAGACCTTGGAGAATTGAAACCAACCAGAATAAGCATACAACTAGCCGACCGATCAGTAAAATATCCTAGAGGGATAATGGAGAACATGCTAGTTAAAGTTGGTACTTTAGTATTTCCAGTAGATTTTGTTGTTTTAGACATGGAAGAAGATTCTCAAGTTCCTCTCATATTAGGAAGACCATTCTTAAACACGGCTAAAGCAATGATAGACGTGTTCGGTAAGAAACTGACCCTAAGTATAGAGGATGAGAGTGTTACCTTTTCAGTTGATAGAGCAATGCAACAACCACAATCTGCAGATGATACATGTTATTATATTCAAACTATAGATGCACATGCAGAATTATTAGAAGAATTTCCAGAATTACAAGGAACAGGAGAATGTTCTTTAGGAGAAGGTAATGAACCAATTGATGAAGCTGGAATGTTAGCTACACTTATAGCTAATGGATATGAACCAACAACAGAAGAAATTCAAATGCTAAAAGAAGAAGACAGATATCGATATAAATCATCGATAGAAGAACCTCCGAAATTAGAGTTAAAACCACTTCCAAACCATTTGGAATACGCTTATTTACATGATGAATCTGAATTACCTGTAATAATATCGTCTTCTCTTACAGAAAATGAGAAATCACAACTCATTTCTGTGTTGAAAGCTCATAAACCAGCCATTGCATGGAAGATTCATGATATTAAAGGAATAAGTCCTTCGTATTGCACACATAAAATCCTTATGGAAGAAGGTCATAAAACGTATGTGCAACGCCAACGAAGACTAAATCCTAATATGCAAGATGTAGTTAAGAAAGAGATTATTAAACTGCTAGATGCAGGTTTAATTTATCCAATCTCTGATAGTCCATGGGTAAGCCCAGTTCAATGCGTACCTAAGAAGGGTGGCATGACTGTCATTACAAATGAGAAAAATGAGCTTATTCCTACTAGGACTGTAACAGGATGGCGTGTATGTATTGATTATAGAAAATTAAATGACGCCACCAGAAAAGATCACTTTCCCTTACCTTTCATAGATCAAATGTTGGAAAGATTAGCCGGAAATAGTTACTATTGTTTTCTAGATGGATTTTCCGGATATTTTCAAATTCCAATAGCACCCGAAGATCAAGAGAAAACCACATTCACGTGCCCTTATGGTACGTTTGCTTACAAACGCATGCCATTTGGACTTTGTAACGCCCCTGCAACCTTTCAAAGGTGTATGATGGCGATTTTTCATGACATGATAGAAGAATGCATGGAAGTATTCATGGATGACTTTTCAGTCTTCGGTGATACATTTAAATCATGTCTAGTTAATCTGGAACGAATGCTAATTAGATGCGAAAAATCAAATCTAGTACTTAATTGGGAGAAATGCCATTTCATGGTTAAAGAAGGCATCGTTCTTGGACATAAAATTTCAAAAGAAGGAATTGAAGTGGATAGAGCTAAAGTAGATGTAATTGCTAAACTTCCACATCCCACCAATGTTAGAGGAGTTAGGAGTTTTCTAGGGCATGCCGGTTTTTACCGACGTTTCATAAAAGATTTTTCTAAAATTGCCACTCCTATGAATAAACTCCTAGAAAAGGATGCGCCATTCATCTTTTCAGATGAGTGTATCAAATCTTTTAATATTCTTAAAGAAAAACTCACTAATGCACCGATCATGATAACACCAAATTGGAATCTACCATTTGAACTAATGTGCGATGCAAGTGATTTTGCAATGGGAGCCGTTTTAGGACAAAGGATTGAAAAACGATTTCAACCTATATATTATGCTAGTAAGACATTACAAGGAGCACAAACGAACTATACAACTACTGAAAAAGAACTCCTTGCTATTGTCTTTGCTTTTGACAAATTTCGATCATATCTCGTTCTAGCAAAAACGGTGGTCTATACCGACCATTCTGCTCTTAGATACCTATTTTCAAAACAAGATGCTAAACCAAGATTAATCCGTTGGATCTTACTCTTACAAGAGTTTGATATTGAAATCCGAGATAAAAAAGGAGCAGAAAATCTCGCCGCTGATCATCTTTCTCGTCTTGAAAATCCCGAATTAGAAGTTCTGAATGAATCAGCCATACAAGACAACTTTCCTGATGAATATCTATTGAAGATAGATTATAAAGAAATCCCATGGTTTGCAGACTATGCAAACTACTTAGTTTGTGGATTCCTTGAAAAAGGATTATCGTACCAAAGACGAAAGAAATTCTTCAGTGATATAAAACACTATTTCTGGGAAGATCCACATCTGTTTAAAAGTTGTCCCGATGGAATAATACGCCGATGTGTATTTGGAGATGAAGCTAGTAAAATTTTAAACCATTGTCACACAGGACCAACAGGAGGGCATTATGGGCCTCAACTAACAGCAAGAAAAGTTTATGAAACTGGATTCTATTGGCCTACAATTTACAAAGACGCACACCTTCTTTGCAAATCCTGTGATGCATGTCAAAGGGCCGGAAAAATAAGTCAACGTGATGAAATGCCACAAAATGTCATCCAAGTATGTGAAGTATTTGACATTTGGGGTATTGACTTTATGGGTCCATTTCCAAAATCTCATAATAATCTATATATACTCGTAGCCATTGATTATGTATCTAAATGGGCGGAAGCACAAGCTCTCCCAACTAACGATGCACGAGTTGTAGTCAACTTTTTAAAACGTCTTTTTGCAAGGTTTGGAACACCGAAAGCTTTAATAAGTGATCGGGGTACTCATTTCTGTAATAATCAACTTGAGAAAGTTCTTAAAAGATATGGAGTAACTCATAAAATCTCCACAGCATATCATCCACAAACAAGTGGACAAGTTGAAAATACCAACCGAGCTTTAAAACGTATTCTAGAGAAAACCGTAGGATCAAATTCGAAGGAATGGTCCATTAAATTGGAGGATGCACTCTGGGCTTTTAGAACTGCCTACAAAACTCCAATTGGAACCACACCTTTTAGACTTGTTTATGGAAAAGCATGTCATCTTCCAGTAGAAATTGAACACAAAGCATTTTGGGCTTTGAAGACATGTAATCTTGATTTACATGAAGCCGGACGTCTACGATTAAGTCAACTAAATGAATTAGAAGAATTAAGACATGAAGCATACGAAAATTCGTTAATCTATAAAGAAAGAACGAAGAAATGGCATGATAAAAGAATCAGAAGTTCAAAAGAATTTAAAGAAGGAGACAGAGTTCTTCTTTTCAATTCACGATTCAAGCTATTTCCTGGAAAATTGAAATCAAGATGGTCTGGACCATTCATAGTCAAAAGAGTTTTCCCATACGGAACGATAGAATTAATAAATTCAAATGGGATTGAATTTAAAGTTAATGGTCACAGAGTTAAACATTACATACATGGTCCGATGGAAGTCGACAACGAAGTTAATCACAATTTCGACACCACAGCTAACTAAGTGTGGGGAGAATCAAGTCTTTAAAGGATAATATGTATTTCTGTTAGAGTTAGATTGTCTGTTTTCATGTAGTTCTCGAAAATGGAACACGTATGGTCTTTCCCTAGCAGACCCTAAAGAACTAGTCTTCTCCCCCCATTCTGAATTTTTATTTTTTTTAGGTTTTTACGAAATGAAGACTGCCTGTGAACTAAACCATGGTCTAATGCTACACGCTTTGATCACTAAACGTAATAATGACATACTACCGAGTGAATTAGTATCAGTAATCAGAGAAAGAATGGACGGAGTTAGAAAAGGATCCAGATGCGAAGATAATAAGTTACAATTTGGTAAAGGAAAATCAAAATCCGCAGCGAAAAGAAGAGCACGACACCTAGAAAGATGTCACAAATGCGGAAAATGGTCACATGGAGGTAAATGTTCAAATAATCAAACCTATTCAAATACCGAATTTGTTACTTTATGCAGAGACGGACCGTTCATATGTTTAGAAGAAAAGACACTGAATGCTCGAGGTTACGCCTATGTAGCCATGGAAAACCAATTAAACCGACTATCTTATGAATGGGATAGATCATATAACTAAGAAATCTATTTCACAGGTATGTCTGTACAGTTTTTATTTTTATTTTTATTTTTAACCTTTTGATAATAAACGCTAATTTGTTCGCTAAAAAGCATTAAATTGGTATTAAATAAAATTAGGTTTGGCGACCGAAATTATTGATATCATTCAAAAATTTATTACATCACTGCGAAATTTAACGTTTATTCTTAAGGTATAAATATCTTTAATCAATCAACCCAAAATATTTCAAAAATTCGTCATAAGTTAAATTAGGTCTTGAAACCGAAATTACTTTACCGAAAAGAGGGGCGCATATTTTTGATAATATTTGATTGATTAAAGTGGGATAAAAAGACAAAAAGATTTTTAAATTTATTTTTACCATATTTTTAAAATTAATATTTGAATCTTAAATTAATATTGTAAACTTTGTAAAAACAATATATTTAAAATTGTAAATATTTGAAAAATTAATATAAGTTTGATATGAATTTATAAATTTTTAAATTAAGTTTTGTGTGAATTTTTAATTTTTAAAATATTAATTTTTAATTTTATGCATTTCAAATTTTAAGTTTGGTGTGAATTTTTAATAATAATTTTGAATTTTATATTTAAGTTGTGTGAATTTAAAACAAAAATTTACTTTATCTCATTAAGTTAAGAATATGATTTTTAAAATTCGTCGTAAGTTGAAGACTAGGTCTTTGAACCGAAATTGCTTTACCCGAGGGAGGGACGAGAACTTTTATTATCATTATTTTTAATCCTATTGATTTAAAGTATGCCAAAAAAATTAAAAAACCCAAAAATCTTAGCTTTTAAAACAATCGCTACTAAAAGACAAATTTTAAAATTTTGTCGAGGGACGGACTAGGACATCGATCCGAAACGACCTCGTCCTAAATAACAAGGGAAACAAAATTTTAAAATTAATTTCTTAATTGTTTTCAAAAGTTAATGATTATAAAAAAAAAAAAAAAAAAAAATATATATACCAAACTCCGCGACTCGCGGAGTTTGGAGCTTAAATCTCCGCGAGTCGCGGAGAGACTAAAAACCGGAAAAAAAAATATAACTGAACAACAGATCAGTCCCAACTCCCCCACACACAAAACAGAAAAATACTGCGAAAAAAGAACCCGAAAAAACCCGAAAAACACCCCAAAAATCCCAATTTTTAACCGTTAATCACCAAATTTTTTGCTAAAATCATGTTGAGAAGGATGCTATCTAAGAATTACTCAAGAAAAACGGTAAATTTCTACACCTAAACACCATTTAATTCGAAATTAGGTGTTCTTGAGCTATTTTTTCCCCAATTTGATTTTGATGCTTTTTAGTGTAATTAAGCTTAAATTGTTTATGTATTATACTTGTATAACCTAGATTGATGCTGTTTAACATGATTAGAAGCCTTAAACTTCAAATTTTGAGTAATCTAGGGTTTGTGTTCTTGAGCAAATTTGGGGCTTTTTGATATAAACTAGTTATGGCCGATTTTTGTCATGAATTGTTGCTAAATTGAGTAGTGTAACATGTCTAGGTAGTTAAATGATCCAAACTTTGATCCTAAACATGATTTTGAGAATTAAAGTGGACTTTTTCAAGTCTAAAAATTCATGAACTTGATTTTTGAAAGATAATGCCATTTGAGACTTGTTTGATTGCTAGTAATGATTATTTTGACATGTTATTTGAGTTGAATGCTTATGAACTTGGCGAAAATTTTCGTATATGCTTATTTGAAAAAGTGTAGATTTGATAAAAATGTGAAAATAAGCTTAAGTTTGATATAAATTGATAATGTCATTGTAATTATTTTGATTGATGATTTTACTGACACTAATGCATATTTGGATGCACAAAATTTGTGTTTGATGTGTTTTACAGAATGAAAGGGGTGAATCTTCATCCCAAGCCCGCAATGCTCCTGCTGAGAATTTGGAACAACAGGAGGTAGATAACTACTACAAGCAGGATGTACCTCATCCAGTCATGACCTTTTCCGATATGCATTTGGAAGAGTTGCACCCGAACCTGAGATTTGACAGACTTTGGATAGATTATCCAAAATATCAACGGGGTTTGCATACTCTTCATTCCAAGGTTGTTGAGGTACCGAGGGTCATAGAATGGGGACCCTTAGAAGCTGTAGAATTGGCCGGGCCAATTAGGGAATTACTTGTACAGAGGTATGGTAATTCTTCTTTTAATGACTGGATATGTTTATTCACCATACGCAGACCTGTATATAAAGTATGGTGTGAAGAGTTGTTATGTAGTATAGAGTTGAATGATCGGGTAGCTAGTTTAACCGATCGTTCTTTTATTAGATTTTTGTTAGGCGGTTCGATGCGCCACATGTCTTTACTGGACATGGCTCAGGCTTTACGTATATATACGCCTGAGGAGTTAGCGTCTGCCGATTGTAGAGGATTGATACTAAACGGTAGAAAGATAGATGAGAATTTTGATACACACGGTGTGTGGAGTCAAATGACAAGCCATCACCGTTTCAAAGGGGGAAATTACTCTTATTTGGATATAGATAGAGCCGAATTAAGAGTGATACATAGGTTTTTAGCTAATTCGATTACACAAAGGGGTAAGAACAAAGAAAAAGTAAATGAACAAGATTTGTTTTACCATATGTGTATTCGAGACCCACAGAGCGCTGTAAGTATACCATATTGTGTGGGTTATTATTTATCAGCTATGGTTCGGGGGATGCAACCACATAGCATAATAGGAGGTGGTATTTTTATTACTTTGATTGGTGAATATCTCGGTGTGGATATAAGTCGGGGGGGATTATTACTAGAAGAGCCGGAACCCCGCGATACTATAGGTTTAAATGTATACCATGGTGCGAAAGTTTTGAAGAGGCGAAATAACGCCGCAGTACGATACCATGGTAGACATCCACAGGTGGAGAGAAACCAGGAACAAGGTAATGTAGGAGGGGGGAATGAGATGCAAGAAATGCATAGGTTTATAGCTTCTCAGGAATACGAAAATGCTAGACAGAGAGCATTTGAAGATTGGCAAGTTCATCAGAACCAGATCATAGCTCATTGCCAACATATAGGTAGAAACTATATTCCTACACCGAAACCCATCTTCCCTCCTTGGTCGATAGAGATGCAGCCACCATATCCTACGTATGACCCTGCCGAAGCATTCTATAGCACTTATGGTTATGCCTGGAACCCCTATTGGTACCAATATCATCCTTAGTTTACTTATTTTTTTTTTTTTTTGTAATTTGTAATTATTGATACATTTAATATTTTTGTTAATATTGTAATCATTTTTATAATTATCTAACTTTTATTCTTAGATTTTAATAATTTTTGAATGTGGGGTAATATACCAAACTTCAAAAATATGTATATATGTTTGCAGTTTATCTTATGTACACAACAGGGTAAAACAACGCATTTTCAAAGACTGGCATTAAGTTCAGCAAAAGCAACTAATTTTGACGACAAGATGCAAAATATATGTGAAATAACAACAAGACGGAATGAACAAATGATGTGCACCATTTATCATTCAGCAAATAAACGCCAATATATTTGGAAACTTTGGTAAAAATTTAATCATTTTCACACAAATCACCCTCAATAATTTAAATTGTTACTGATTTCTTGCAAATGAGGGCATTGCAAGATCTTAAATGTGGGAAGGGGTTAAATTCTTTCGGATTTTAAAATTTTTATATTAAACACTTGGTTACCATTAAAAATACTAGTAAAGCAGTAGTTGTATTAGAATCTAGTGCTCTCTGATAAAAAAGAACAGCCCTAGTCTTATATACTGACTACCCAATTCTAGTAAAATTTTTCAAAATTTTCAATTAAATGAATTCAAAATCATGTTTATACATATTTATGAACGATAAAACTAGGTTTTAACACCGAAATTATTGTTACCTCGGAAAGGACATAAATTGAGAAACAAACTAAAATGTTAAAATTCATTTAAAATGGAATAGAGGACGATAAAAAGGAAAATAAAAGCCAAGTGTGGGAAAATTTACCAAGTTATTTTAAACATATGTCACATATATCTGTAACAAATAACTGAAAATACTTTTGCTTTGAACTAAACTAAACTGTTTTACCCGATGAAAGAAAAGAAAAGATGGATCTACACGATGAATCAATTCCATCATTAAAAGGAAGTAAAGTCTTCCGAAAAAGACACGCGCTTCTTGATTTAGGTCATGAAGTTGTCGTCCAGACCAGCTGTAGGTTGACGAAAAACCTAGAAAAGTCATCACTAAAATCAGCAGGAAATCCACGGACCTCAGCATTAAACAGGGTCGCCATGTGGTCAGATTTATCCTAACCATGAGAAGGATTTATCTCGTACAATGGGGGGGCACCATGCAAATTAGCTGGATAAGACTAATGAATCAGATCCCCAGAAAGGATAATCTCCTTAAAGATTAAAAATCAGCTTTTAAGACTGGTATTACTCAATCCTAGAGATTGACCTTAAAGATTGAGAATTCAAACTCATGGAATTCAATGATATCTAAACTCGAGCTTAAACGAGAAAATATTTTGATCAAAATTACAAACCGATTTGTTTTCTGAAAACCCTATTTTCAATGCGTTCATTACCATTGAACGTAAAATCCTAGGAATTCACCTGGAATTCATTAGGTCACCTGAACTAAATCGGGTGTCAACCGTAAGAACGGTGGTTGCATAACATGGTCAAAGACAGGACCTTGTGTCAAACCGACAAATTATAAGGGTGAGCTTTACTATTGCTCCTACCAAGGATAGTAATTGCGTCCGACACGTTATAGACCATAATCAAAAGCATGTCACGGGACATTGCCTTAACAGTTGCTTGTTCAACGCTTTCCTTTACAACCGGACGGTAGTTTGCCGAAAGGTAATATACGGAACAAGTAAACTGGACGTGTTGCTTTCCAAATACAAGGTTAGCAAGTGGGTGACACAAAACCGCAAGTTTTGAGCTAAAATTTTCAAATTTGAAACCCACCAAACCCACAAAAATATTTTGCAAACACCGGTAAAGGGTTATTCCGGAAAACTTATCTAGGGTAAAAACTAGATTTAATTTTCAAAAGATCAAATGTTTTCATAAAGATCCAATTTCCTTAATGGATCTAAATTTTTATAGTCATGTGGGACTGTAAACCATATCGTTACTACCATTGTTTATACCGCCGTATAGAAATCACTGATGTACAAAGTGTGAAGAATAAAGAAGTGATTCTAGTATTTCAAGACGATATTGCTTGAGGACAAGCAACGCTCAAGTGTGGGAATATTTGATAATGCTAAAAACGAACATATATTTCATAGCATTATTCCTCAAGAAAGACAAGCTTTTAGTTGCAATTGTTCTATTTACAAGTGATATTCGTTTAAATAATAAAAGGTGAAGACAAAAGACAGATTCGACGAATTGAAGACGCAAACGACCAAAAAGCTCAAAAGTACAAAAGACAATCAAAAAGGTTCCAATTATTGATAAGAAACGTCTCGAAATTACAAGAGTACAAGATTCAAAACGCAAAGTACAAAATATAAAATTGTACGCAAGGACGTTCAAAAATCCGGAACCGGGACCAGAGTCAACTCTTAACGCTCGACGCAACGGACTAAAAATTACAAGTTAACTATGTATATAAATATAATATAATATATAATTAATTATATTAATTATATATATATTATATTTATATATAAAAAACCGTCGGCAGAGAAAACTCCAAGGACTGAGCTGTAAATACTATCTCCGCGACTCGCGGAGTTTGAAGGGGATTTTGCCGCGAGTCGCGGAGCCCCAAAATTCAACTCTGGCTATAAAGCAAACCGAATTCTGATCAAATTTCATATTCTATTTCTATCTCTCTCTCAATATATACGTAATATATATATATATAATTTATATTTTAATTTTAATTTTAATTTTAAATCCTAATAATAAGGGTATGTTAGCGAATGTTGTAAGGGTGTAAGTTGAAATTCTGTCCGTGTAATGCTACGCTATTTTTAATCATTGTAAGTTATGTTCAACCTTTTTACATTAATGTCTCATAGCTAAGTTATTATTATGCTTATTTAAAACGAAGTAATCATGATGTTGGGCTAATTACTAAAATTGGGTAATTGGGCTTTGTACCATAATTGGGGTTTGGACAAAAGAACGACACTTGTGGAAATTAGACTATGGGTTATTAATGGGCTTTATATTTGTTTAACTAAATGAAAGTTTGTTAATGTTAATATAAAGATTTACAATTGGGCGTCCCTATAAATTACCATATACACTCGATCGGACACGATGGGCGGGGTATTTATATGTACGAATAATCGTTCATTTAACCGGACACGGGAATGAATTAATAGCCACTAGAATAATCAAAACAGGGGTGAAATTACATTCAAGGGTAATTGGTGTAATTGTTAACAAAGTGGTAAAACCTTGGTTTACACGCAGTCGATAACCTGGTGTATTCATTAAACAAAGTATTAAAACCTTGTTACAATTCGAATCCCCAATTAGTTGGAATATTTAACTTCGGGTATAATAATAATTTGACAAGGACACTTGCAATTTATATTTATGACTGATGGACTGTTATGGACAAAAACCAGACGGACATATTAAATAATCCAGGACAAAGGACAATTAACCCATGAGCATAAAACTAAAATCAACACGTCAAACATCATGATTACGGAAGTTTAAATAAGCATAATTCTTTTATTTCATATTTAATTTCCTTTATTTTATATTTAATTGCACTTCTAATTATCGCACTTTTATTTATTGTTGTTTAATCGCACTTTTAATTATCGTACTTTTTAATTATCGCAAGTTTATCGCACTTTTATTATTCGCAATTTCATTATTGTTATTTACTTTAAGTTTTAATTTAAGTCTTTTATTTATTTAATATTTTACATTAGGTTTTAACTGCGACTAAAGTTTTAAAATCGACAAACCGGTCATTAAACGGTAAAAACCCCCCTTTATAATAATAATATTACTTATATATATGTTTGTATTTTTATAAAAGTAAACTAATATAGCGTTGAGCTTTGTTTAAAGATTTCCCTGTGGAACGAACCGGACTTACTAAAAACTACACTACTGTACGATTAGGTACACTGCCTATAAGTGTTGTAGCAAGGTTTAAGTATATCCATTCTATAAATAAATAAATATCTTGTGTAAAATTGTATCGTATTAAATAGTGTTTTCTAATAAAATTTAATAGTATTTTATACCCCTTAGCTTTAACATCACCTGCCCAAGTTGAAGCTTTCTTTGCTGGTGACTATGCTGCTGCTGCTATTGCAGAAGTTACTTTCATGGACCCTATTCTTGAAGCTGATCCTGAAGCTGTCTTGCCAAATACTTTTGCCAAGATAGTTAAGGTAAAAAGGTCTTGACAAATAAGTTTGTTAGACCTGCTGTGTCCCCATCACCTGCCATGAAAGAGATTTTGGAGGATGAAGTGAGAGCAAGAGAAGCCAGTACCTCAATTGATGAGATTACTGACCCCTCAAGCATCTACTACATGACTCCAAAAGAAAGACGTATTAAAAGGAAAATCACTGAAAATAATCTAAGAAAAATTAAACCAACTGATTCCCCTTCGTGTTCGAGTTCCAATTGTGCTGAGCCAGCTGATGACAAACTTACTGGTCAACTAGTAGCTGTAGACAAGCCAGTCAAACGTAATACTGGCAAGTCCAAGGCAGCAGGAAAAACTTCTTCTAGCTCATCAGCTTCAGTAGACAAGCCAGTAACTTCCCACGCTTGCTCGTCAAGTGATAAAGGCAAAGCAATACGTCATGACTATTGTACTGGTTCCAAGAAGAAAGCTGCCCTTAAGGAAAAAGCAAAAGTGGACTCGAATGATGAGCTGTCTATCACTGAGATTATGACAGTCAATCTTGACCAGCTAATTGAGGCGGTAACCAAAAATCAACCCGATCTTACTGCACCCCTTTACTCAGTGTATTACCAGTCACCGATACCAAATGTAAGAAAATGCTACAAATGTGACAGCAAGTTTCACTTAGCCAACCGGTGTCCTTTTACCCTAACCCCATCTACTGCTGCTTCTTCAAACAAACCAACAGACAGGAAGAGATCATCAAAGATGACCCTTCCAGAACCCATCCTTGGATGGGTTCCCAAAAAGAACTAATCTCTTAACTACTGTGCAGGGCATTCAAAACAAGCAAATCTGGTATCTCGATAGTGGTTGTTCGAGACATATGACCGGATGTAAGTCCCTGCTGATGGACTATCAAGAAAAGGATGGTCCAGTTGTTTCTTATGGAGATAATTCGTTGGGTTACACAAAGGGTTTTGGTACTTTGACTAATGGGAATGTCACGTTCTCAAATGTTGCATATGTCGTTGGGCTCAAACATAATTTACTCAGCATAAGCCAACTGACAAGTAAGAATAAGATAGTCCAATTCAAAAGGAAAATTGGCACTATTTTTGATAAGACAAGGAAGCCGCTACTGACTGCAAAACGTCATGAAAACATGTATCAAATTGACATGAACACAGCAGTCACAACAACTGATACTTGTTTCTATTCAAAGGCAGCAAATAACCTGAAGTGGTTATGGCACAAGAGACTCTCACATCTCAACTTCAAAGATATTCACAAATTATCCAGTAGAAGTTTGGTGTCTGGGCTACCCACCATGTCTTATGTAAAGGACAGATTGTGTCCTGGCTATAAAAAGGGAAAACATTACCATGCCTCATTCAAATCAAAGTAAATCTCATCTGTTGAGAAACCATTTCATTTACTTCATATGGATCTTTTTGGTTCTGTTAATGTGGCCAGCTGTAGTGGGAAGAAGTATACACTGGTTATTGTTGATGAATATTCCAGATACACCTGGGTATTCTTTTTGAAGCAAAAGAGTGAAGTTGCTGATGAAATTATTAATTTTATCAAAAGAATGGAGCTTTTAAATAGGCAACTGGTGAAACAGCTAAGAAGTGATCATGGTACAGAATTCAAAAATGCTACATTAGAAGAATTTTGTGCTGACAAAGGTATTTCACAGAACTTTTCTGCTGTGAGAACACCTCAACAGAATGGTGTTGCAGAAATAAGAAACAGAACTCTCATTGAAGCAGTAAGATCTATGTTAGCTGAGTCTGGGCTGAAAAATTCATATTGGACAGAAACTGTGAACACTGCATGTTTTACCCAGAATAGATCTTTAATAGTAAAAAGACATCAGAAAACTGCTTATGAAGTTCTCAAAGGAAGAAGACCCTCAATTTCATTTCTTCATGTATTTGGCACTCCTGTTTCATTCTAAACAATAGGGATCAGCTAGGCAAGTTTGATGCTAAGGCTGATGAAGGTATATTCTTGGGATATTCCAACATGTCAAAGGCATATAGGGTTTTCAATAAAAGAAGGGGTTGTTTTGAAGAATCAATTAATGTTACATTTGATGAAACTGCCCCAGCCTCATCTCCCAGTCAAGAATATGAAGAGTTATTGTTTGAAGAGCCTACTCAGCAAGCTCTTGATGATGAAGAAGAACCAGCTGCAAATCCCTCACCAATCCATGTTGCTGGGTTCTCTGGTGATGAGATGGAACACTCTGTTCCATCTGTGTCTAAACCAAGTGGACCTACTGGCTCTACTGAAGTCCTACAACTTGAGCATAGGTTTACTGGTTCTGAAGGATCACAAGCTGGTACTGGTTACATTAATAATGAACAGCTGTCTCCAACTGCTGCTCATACCTTTGAACCAGCTGATGATCAAGATGCTGTGTGTTCCACGACAAGTTCACCTGTTCATAACACTAGATGGATAAAAGAGCATCCAATTGAGCAAGTTATTGGTAATCTGGCTAGTGGTGTTAAAACAAGAAGGCATGCAACCAGCAACTTTTGTATGCATGTAAATTTTGTGTCTACCATTGAACCTACATGTCCTGATGAAGCAATCAAAGATCCAAGCTGGACAGGAGCTATGCAAGAAGAGATCTCCCAGTTTGATAGGAATAAGGTTTGGACATTGGTACCTAAACCTGATGATGAAACTAAGAAGATCATTGGTACCAAGTGGGTTTTCAAGAACAAGATGGATGAAGATGGGATTGTGATCAGAAACAAAGTAAGGTTGGTAGCTCAAGGGTTCAAACAGGAAGAAGGATTGGATTATGGAGAGACATATGCTCCAGTGGCTAGGATGGAAGCTATCAGATTGTTCTTGGCATATGCTGCTAAGATGAACTTTAGGGTATTCCAGATGGATGTTAAATCTGCATTTCTAAATGGGAAGCTGCAAGAAGAAGTCTATGTCAAACAGCCTCCTGGTTTTGTAAGCAGTAAATATCCAAACCATGTCTACAAGCTAGACAAAGCTCTTTATGGCCTCAAACAGGCTCCAAGACTATGGTATGAGACACTTCAGGTGTATCTCACTGGTATAGGTTTTAAAGTTGGAATAATTGATACCACTCTGTTCTCAAAAGAGACAGATGGTGATCTCTTGATGGTACAGATATATGTGGATGATATTATTTATGGATCTAAAAATGAGAAACATTGTCAAGATTTTTCAAAACTTATGTCAAAGACATATAAAATGAGCTTACAAAGAGATCTGCAATACTTTTTGGGATTGCAAATTAAATAACTTGATGATGGAATTTTTATAAGTCAAGATAAATATATCAAAGATATGTTAAAGAAATTTGGTCTGACCTGTTTAAAAGATATAGGGACCCCAATGGCATCATCTATTAAAATAGATGCTAATCCCAATGGTGAACCAGTCAATATCACTGAATATAGAGGTATGATTGGATCCCTACTTTATCTTACAGCTAGCAGACCAGATATTATGTTTGCCACATGTCTCTGTGCCAGATATCAAGCTGATCCTAAAGAGTCACACTTACTAGCAGTAAAACGGATATTTAGGTATCTGAAAGCTACTGCTAAACGTGGTCTTTGGTATTCCAAAGACCAGGATTTTGAGCTAATTGGGTATTCAGATGCTGACTTTGCAGGGTGTAAAATAGACAGGAAAAGTACTACTGGTGGTTGCCAGTTACTGGGTGGTAGGCTAGTCAGCTGGACGAGCAAAAAGTAAAATTCTGTGTCCACATCTACTGCTGAGGCAGAATACGTTTCTTCTGGTAGTTGTACTGCTCAAGTACTATGGATGCAAAGCCAACTGAAAGACTATGGTATTCATGTTACAAAGACTCCAATCTACTGTGACAACACAAGTGCAATTGTTATCAACAACAATCCTGTGATGCATTCAAGAACAAAGCACATTGACGTTCGATATCATTTCATAAGGGATCATGTTCAAAAAGGAGATATGGAGCTACATTTTATTTCAACAGGCCAGCAGTTAGCAGATCTATTCATAAAGCCCTTAGATGAGAAACGTTTTAACTATCTCATCTCTGAGCTGGGTATGCTTGAACTTTAAATAAAAGACAATTTTTGTTGGTGTGCTGGCTCTACAACATGTAGGGCAAACCAGTAAGTCACATTTGTTAACTTACTGCCTACATGTAAAACACTCAGTACAACAAGGTCTTTTATTCTTTGGTTACTCAAAATGTTTTTTAAATAAAATAATAAATAACTCACAAAATTAAATGATTCCTTAAATCTGAAACTCATTTACTCCCAATGATTTAAATTAAATTCATGACATATTATATGTAACAAAGTATTTTGTATTTAATACAAAACTTATTTTGTGATTTTTAAATCAGTTTTTGAATTAAAACCTGCTGCATTTAATGCTGAATGAGAGGTATGAGTGTTCAAGTCGTATATACGTCAAGTCAACAGTCTGTGTCCCCTCGAAAGTGTGCCAGTCTGTTACATCTGCCCACGCGCCTGCTAATGACAGTTGCCATTTTCTCTCTCCCGCACTTTTTCATCCAATCACAACGGTTAAAAGAGTGTTTTATCTTCCATAATAACCTTCGGTTATTCATTTTTCAAATTCACATACTCTTTTCTCTCAAAATCTTCAGATCTTCCCACTTTCACAAGTTCATATTTTCATCCTTACATTTCATCAATGGCAGACCAACCTCAATCACCACATGTTGAACACTAGCCAGAGGAACAATAGCAGTAACAATCGGCACAACAACCTAATCAACAACCACAACCAGCACTGGAGGAACAGGTTGTTCAAGGACCACTGTTCAATCTTCATCCAGCTCTGGTTAGGGCTAATAATGCATTTGATCACACGAATATTCGCCTATCAAGAGGCAATGCTGCTCATTCACTCTCCATTCCCAAATCAAAGGTCAATATGGGTTATGAAATGCTCATTGACTACATCCGGAAATCCCCTCTGGCTAGGGCTATCACTGGTGTACCTTCATGCCTTTATACTGCCTGCTTGGCAAGATTCTGGTATACTGCTACCACTGCCACCACTCCCCAGAATGTTCCATGTATTCGTGGCATGGTAACCGAAACCCTAACTTGCTTCATCACCACTGAAGCCATCCGCCGTGCCCTTCAATTACCAGATGGACCGTTTATCGATTCACCAACCAGCAATGTATTCAGAAGGTAGGTGCTAGAAATCATTGGGTTTACTCAACCAATTGCTCATACACCTTTGAGGAAGCATATGCCACCTCTTTTGTACTACTTCTTTGGGCTGCTGACCCAATGCATCAGCCAGAAATCTGGAAGTTTTCACCAGTGCTCAGATTTTGAGCTTAAAATTGGTCATGGTTTGTTGTTCAACAGGAACATTGATTATGCCGGGGAAATTTACTTGAGGCTAAGGGAGATGGTGCAAGCACCTAAACAAACACATTTAATCCCCTTTCCAAGGTTCTTAAGCATGGTTTTTGAAAGTGATCTGGGTGAATCTTACCAGTAGATTGTTGATCAATCATATGACCTGCCTCTAAAACAAGGGGGTATGCCAAAAGATGCACCTGCTGCTCCATATACTGGTTTGACACCAGGCATGCTCGAGTATCTTGTTGCTCGGGGTGGAGCTAACCCATCGACTGCCTCTGGTTCTGCACTAGCTGAGGGGGAGGGTCCTCAGCGTAAGCCAGCTACTCATAGGAAGCAGCCAGCTACCTCAATTAGAATAGCCACCGTCTCACATACTGGTAAAGCAGTAGTTGTATTAGAATCTAGTGCTCTCTGATAATAAAGAATAGCCCTAGTCTTATATACTGACTACCCAACTCTAGTATTGGAATTCGTTGCTTATCTATTTCTTGGTAACAGGCAAATCCAAACGTGCAAAGGCTGGCTCCAAGCAAACCACAGGGGAGATTGCACCAGTCTCAACTGCTGCTCCTGCAAAGGATGTGGCTATGGAACCTGGTGTGTTTCTAGACCATACAGCATAAAATTCTAACTTAATTGAAAACATTTTCACTGCTGACTTGAAAAATGCAAGTGGAGTTAAAGGTATAACCTTGGCTCTCAAGCTGACTGGTTTTAAAACTAGTGTTAAGAAGAGTAGCAACCCATACTCTTCTAGCCAGACACTTCCACATTTTTCTAAATTGAACTTAATGTTATATCCTCTGCTGACAGTACAACCAGCAGAGCACATACCTGACTCCCGGAGCAAACTTGAGCTGGGTCCTCATCATGTTGAATCAGCTCAGGGTTTTGCACAACCAATATGTTACTTGGATCATGATAAGAGTCTCACTCCTACATCATTACCAGCCAGAACTCTTACACTATCTGGGTCAACATGTGTTGCCAATGAGTCAGCAGAGTCATAGCTGCACTTACAGACACCTAACTCTGTCTCAATCAAAGGGCTGACTAAACCACCAGTCTGTCCCCAGATACCAACAACAGATGCAATTGTTGAGTCAAATTTATTTGGTTCTACAGTTGTTAACATAAAATGCTCTTTTGTTTTAGTTCTTAGCAGGGTAGATGAACAGGCAGAGGGGGAGCAAGAAAAGGATGTTAATGTTTCTACTGATGAGCTCTCTGCTTCTGCTACTGGTGTTGGTGCTACTGATTTGCCTATTGGTGGTACTGACACTAGTACTGTTGCCTCTACTGCTACTGGCTCTACTAGAGACACTGTGGTTACTGGTTCCACTGATCTTACTGTTAATGAGGAGGTAGCCACTGCTGATATATCTGCTACTCCTCCTACTGTCTCTGGTATTGCTGTCTCAACCACTGATTCTGAAGTGGTTGGTGAAATGAAAATGGAACCTCCTCCGGTACTTGAAAAGGTTATTGATAACATTGTTAAGGAGGTTCTTGATATTGATGATGCTGCACTACCACTGTTACTATAACTGCTGTTTCTACTGAAGTGGTTACTAGTGGTGGATTGCATGCTGATGATGATTCCTGGCCTTCGTTCCTTCAGGATGTTGGCTATGTTTCCAAAGAGCCAAAGGTGGATACTGCTGCTCCTACTGTTACTCCGTGTGTTTCTGATCTTCAATCGAGACAATTTATTACTGTGGATTCCACTGGTAATCTACAGGTTTCTAATTCAACACCGGATACTTTCTTTCAAGGTGCTGCAGATGTTGCTTCTTCACCTAATGCACAGTCACCTACTGCTGCTACTGGTTCTACAGAACCCATTATGGATGCTGGTACCTCTGCTACTGCCACTACTGATTCATCTCGGGCTACTGCTTCTGCTGAGCAGCAGCTATATGTGTGCCAGGTACCAGATCCTGATGAAGTTGTACCCAACTTCATCTATAGGGGAGCATCCATCACTCCCAGAGTTGCCTTGCTGGTGGATCAGCTGACTATTGATCCCCAAAGTGCTCTGGTGTCAGCCAGTAAACTACCTAGGGAAGAGCTGACTGAAATGGTGTGTCAGCTTGATCGACCAGCAAGAGAAGAGGTATATGAGAGGCTGGCTACTTTAGAACAGATCAACGAGCAGCCATACTATCACTATTTTGGTATGGCTCCAGCTGCTTCTCCATGGCCTGGTACATGGAGGCCTCTCAAGTTCATCAGAGATCCCACTACTGGTAAGTTCATCATGCAATAACTTCCTGATTCGCCAGTACCTTCTGATTCATCAGCTTCTTCCTCATCATCTTCTTCATCTGATGGTGATGCTGATAAAGGAATTGGTAAGGAAGAGCCAGTCATTCATGATAATATGACTGGCTCCAAAGATAAACCATTGGATCTCACTGATGATGCTGACAATGATACTGATAAGGATACCAGTGGTTCTAAACCTTCGGGTGAAGGTAAAAATGGTGGTGATCATGGTGACGAGTCAGACTCTGACCTATCACCTCCACCACCCCACGGAGGTACTCCTGTGTTAGCTGATAGTGATCACCCTCAACCAGCTATACTACGTTTAATGCTGATGAGGTGGCTGCCATCTCCACTTTGGCTATCTATAAGACATTGGCTGAAGTCACACCGGATCTACAGAACACTATTCGATCTGCTACTGTTGATAGAGTGTCTAAAGCAGTACGCACAGCTGGGGAGGCTACCGCTTCTTCTATTGAGAACAAGCTCAAACAAGTATGTGCCTTTGCAGATCTAGATGTGGAAGCCATTGTCAAACAACATGAAGAGGAGGAGGATTTAAAGAAGTGAATCATCTCTCACAATGAGTATACTGAGGACATTGCCCGTCTTCAAGCTGATTTGGATGCTGCTAATCGCAGAATTCTTTTCCTTGATGAAGAAAACAGGGTATTAGAAGAGAGATTGGATTCGCAGGAATGGCAAATGGCCACTATGATTTCTGCCTCAGCTTATGTTCAAATGGTGGAGGTAATGCAACGCATGGCTGATCTTCAAGCTGGTGTTAGGGCTGATGTCCAAAACATGGCCATGGGTGTTGCTAGAAATGAAGTTCGTACTTCCAACCTCTGCCTAAGACAATATGGCGTAGATCCTGGTGCCCATCTTTCTCCTACTGATGCTGACTGGAACAATTTTGCCTTCTCTGTTCCTCAGTCGGATAGTGACCTTGATGCACAAGTCTCCCCTGCTCACCCTTCTGCCCCTGCTGATGACAAAAAGGGGGAGAAGAAGTCTAAGAAAAAGTCTAAAAAGAGAAAACAATCTGAGGGAGAGCATGAGCATGAAAAGGCTCCTAAACAGCAAAGGAGAGATGGTGATGATGGTGGTGATGGTACTGGCACTAAGCCCAGCAACGCTCATACTGAAGCTGGTGTACAGGCAGCTGGTGAATCTCAACCCAGTGTGTCTGCCACATCAGTGAATGATATTGGTTCTGGCAGTAAGCCCAGTGACGTTTCTGAATTGGTTGTTGCTGAATCTTTTGCTGTCTCTCAAACCATTGAATGTAAATTGAAAAGAAAAATGGAGAGACATCAGAAGAGACAGCAGAAATTAGATGCTACTTTCAACGCTAAGTTTGGGGCCTATGCTGCTCTAAAAAGACTTAAAATGGGGCGTAGGCGAACCCTCACTCCTGATAAGCGTGAAATTGATGATGATCTGATCAACATTGAAGAATATAAAAGGGCTACACTGAAAAGAAATGCTAAGTTCATGATCAAATATGATAAAAAGAAAGTCAAGCTGTATGCTGAGCGAGCAAATAGAATAAAGAAGATGAATACTGAAGAGATGAAAGATTACTTAGCTTCTACTGGGTCAGGAGGAGTTAGAGCTGATGTATTTATGAAATGGCTGGATGCAATGTTAGAAACCAGCTTATCTCCTCGACCAGTATCATCTACTCAGCCAGCTACACAACAACAGCTAGCAGATGTTGATATTTAGGGGGAGCATCTTGCCATTGTTCCCTATCTGCCACCACAAGAACCAGTATCAACACAAGAACCATCAGCTGAACCCATGCCAATTGACAAACAAAGGGTAAAATCTGCTCCTAGGGATAACCAGCCCCTAAGGAAAGGACCCCTATTTGAGGCAGCTGATGAAGATACTGAGGCAGTTGTGCCAGCTGATACTAATCAGTCAGCTGGTACTGAAGATATAGCAAGGAGTGCTGTGAATGTAGACCCAGCCAGTAGTGTGCTGCTGGGTGAAACAAGTGTTTAAGGCCCAACAAAGGTGGATGTGCTGGGTGATAATCAAGATGATGATACGGTTAATCCTGCTGACTTTACAGTCTGGGGTAGTGGAGATCACTTATTTGTTCAATCACCTATCTCTCCCCGGACTCTCGCTTATTTTAACAGAACACAGGATAATCGTGTTAATCAGTTTCCAATGAGTTCATCTGGCATAGGTGAATCAATCATGTATCCTCCATCTTCTCCAAAACGTCATGGTAAACACAGAACTTGGAAAGATGATTCAGTTACCCGTGGTGAGCCAGACTTATTTAAAATGAATCCAGATGAAAGAGATGCTTACAGGCTGGAGATCACTGTTCCAGAATTGATTGAGCAAAGATAAGCTGCTATTAATGAAAGGATGCACCAAGTTAGATTGCTGCATCATCCTCTTGATCAGCCACTCTACATCACTGCCTTGACTTATGACATTGAAATTGGTGTATACTTAAACAACAGTGGTCAAAGGCTCTCTACTAATGAGGAAAAAGCTCAATTTCAAGAGGCTCGCCAGCTGGGTATGGATCTAAGGGAGTATCGAGCTGCCCTTAGAACTGAAGAGGGTAGAAAAATGATTGAAACAGCAAAGTCCCTGAAAATTACTGCCGATGATTATTTATTGGGCTTACAAGCTGAAATTCAAAGAAGGGAGGCTGCTGATGCTGAACTCACTGAGAGGGTAAGGCTTCAGGAGATAGAAGACAAATTGGCTGCTGATAGAAAGCTAGAGGCTGAGTCCCTCAAATTAGCTAAAGCCATTGTCAAGGAACAGGATAAGGCCCTTGATGAACTAGAAGCTGCTGAGAAAGCACCTGCTGTTGCTCCTATGAAAATTGCCCAAACCATAGAACTATCTGATCATTATTAGAGGAGCAAGTATGGTGATGTGATGAATAGAAGATCAAATCCCAGCAAGATCATCAAGGTGCACAGAGGCTCAAAAAGGGCTTTCAATATCAACAGGGAGAATAATGTTCAAGAAAGGATAAATTATGATGAGTTGTGATCTTTAGGATTCAGTGAATGGATGGAGATATTGGAGTATTTCATTGGTAAAGCTGAAAGTGGTATTAAAAAGTCATTGAAGCCAGAACTCCAAGATCTCTTCAACAAAGCTACAAAATTTGGGAATGCACCAGTGGTAAATGTAGAAGAAGTACTTTCTCAAAAACCTAAAGGGAAGAAATCCACTGATGAAGGCCCACAAAGAAGAGATCGCATCATTCTACCACCTCATATTCTTGTATTTGATCCTGCTGATATACCTATCCTGTTTCCTGAAGCCTGGAGAATCAAACAAGAGGAGCTATCTGAAGAAGAATTAGATAAAGATAAAGATAGATAGCCCTCTAGTGCTTAAATTATATCTTTTGTTTATTTCATTTTTCATTATGATGTTCCTGTAATTACTATATATACTCTGTTGTAATGAAAGTGAAATGAGTTTATCTTCAAAATCATATCAAATTATAAGATATGGATAACTCAGCAAAAGATCCCAAAAACAAACTTAAAAAGGGACAAATTTACTGCCTATTATTCATTAGGTCCCTCGGTGCTGACTTTAGTGTTTTCTCTATATGTCATAGGTTTTGTCATCATCAAATAGGGGGAGATTGTTGAGTCTCCAAAATAATTAAGGATTTAATTATGACAAAACTGTAATTTATTTGCACTAAAATGTTATGTGCAGTTAGCACAAGTCTGTTTATGTATAGTCAGCAGATATCGCTGTGTCGAGTGTTTAAGTTTGCTGCTCAATCTACCAGCACAAGGTAGACAGTGTTCTTCAATTAGCACAGGATGTGTACTTAGCAATTCAAGAATATCAAGTGACTCAGCAATGAAGAACCAGCACAGCTGGAATGCAGCTTACTACACAAGACAGCTATGCTCCATTATAAGCATAGTAGGTTCCCGAGTGGTCTACATCAATGGTACTATTCAACAGAAGTCAAAGACAAAGTTGAACAGAAAAGTACACGCGTCGGCGGCTGACAAGTGACCTTACAAGACCACGTGGGAATGCAGAAGTTTAACGCATGTACAGACATGGGTTATACTTTGTCAACACCTAGGGAACACAACATTCTATTTGTTTAAACAAATAGTGGTGCCAAACCGAATTGGGGTGTTCCTGCAAATAGCTACTAAAGAGGAAAGAGGAGAGCATGCTCTCTGACGCAGTTGTCCCCATAAGTACAGACATCCTATGTACCAGTGGACAATAGAACCATTACACGGTTAATAGGACTACTATAAATTATTGTATCCACTATTGTAACAACTAGTGGTGTGGGTTTATTTTTCTAGAGTCAAAAATGTGTAATAGCTTTTAGTTTACCTCTTAGCTATAATCTAGGTAATCTGTATCAACCAACTATCATTCCGCCAAGGATAGTTGTGATTTTTTGTGATTCAATCAATAAAGAATAACTGTTGAAAATTACCTGTGACTCTATTTATTTGCATACTTGAATACTAATCGTGTTTAACTGTTAAGTTATTTAAAAGAAATTGTATTCACCCCCCCCCCCTCTACAATACTCCTGTTGTTATCAAGGGACCAACAGGGTTATGTTTCGATTAGACCCTGATCATACACACCATCATCAACCACAACCTGAATAACTTGAAACGTTTACTGTTCCTGTTTCGTTGAGAACCATCCAAACCCCATGAAAAACCGCCACTAAGAACCACATATATTGCTATTACAACTGCCGTATACTTCTGTTTTATGTTCCTATTAAAAGAAGATAATGAAAATGATAGCAAGGTGGTGGTGGAGCATCTTATGATCATACCTAATTATTTATTTATTCATACCAAGTACTCCATAATATTATTTAGATTTGTCGGTGAGCTAGTTTTTATGATTGTGTTAATGGAAGATGATGTAACTATGACAATGAGATGAAGTTTTCATGATGTTGTAGTACCTGCTGGACTTCTTCGAGCCAAGAATCATTTTAAACGCGTTTTTTTATTTTATTTTATTACGGGCCTTATTTCAATACAAGGCCCAAACCTTAAGCCCATTACATACTTAAACTAAAACTTGTTCTAAATACCCAAGAGTTCACTTGGACTAGCTCTTGTGGCATGTAACGAGCTACTACTACTTCTATTTCTTGTACGTGACGTCAATATGATACATGAGATGATGATGATAAACCATGAAGGATGACAGTAATAAAGATGATAATTATAAGCGAAGAATATGTAGTTAATGATATTAAAGATGATTAGGATAATCAAAATGATGATGTTTTGATTATGATATGATATTGATGATTTTAATGATGATATCATACGATGACAACAAATGATGATGATGATTTAGATTATGATATGGTTAAGATGATGATGATGATACTTTATATGATGTTAATGAGATGATAAAGATGATTAAAGATGTTGAGGAAATGGTAACAGTTTCGTATGGGTTATATATATAAGCGAGCAAGTTATTACATAAACAAACAGATGGTCTAATGGTTTAGAAGGGTGTTTGTTAGACAGGAGGTCGCGGGTTTGAGTCTAGGCTGTGGCATTATTTTGGTTACTGTTTTAAAGGTAGTCCTCTTTTATTATTATTATTATTATTATTATTATTATTATTATTATTATTATTATTATTATTATTATTATTATTATTATTATTATTATTATTATTATTATTATTATTATTATTAGTACTAACAATGTTTTTATTATTATTTTTAACATTATTATCATTATTATTATCATTATTTTAGTATTATCGTAACTATTATTTTAAAGCAAATAATATTATATAAAAATATACATAATACATATAATAGAACTATATTAATATTTTAATGAAATATATAAGTTATAAAATGATATCACTAATAAATACATATAAAAATTGATCGACTACAATTATATGTGTTAATATATATACAAATGATATAGGTTCGTGAATCCGAGGCCAACCCTGAAACTGTTCGGTTCAGTCGTATGCATATTTTTACTACAAAATTTCGTATTGTGAGTTTCATTACTCTCTTTTTAAATGCTTTTGCAATATATATTTTTGGGACTGAGAATACACGCGCTACTTTTATAACTGTTTTACGAAATAGACACAAGTAATCGAAACTACATTCTATGGTTGAATGATCGAAGCCGAATATGCCCCTTTTTACTTGGTAGCCTAAGAATTAGTAAACCGATCTACTAATTGACGTGAATCCTAAAGATAGATCTATTGGGCCTAACAAACCCCATCCATGGTTGCGGATGCTTTAGTACTTCGATGTTGTTTTATCATGTCCGATGGATGTCCCGGAATGATAGGGGATATTCTTATATGCATCTTGTTAATGTCGGTTACCAGGTGTTCAATCCATATGAATGATTTTTGTCTCTATGCATGGGACGTATATTTATGAGAAATGAAAATGAAAATCTTGTGGTCTATTAAAATGATGGAAATGATCGATTATGATAAACTAATGAACTCACTAACCTTTTGGTTGACACTTTAAAGCATGTTTATTCTCAGGTATGAAAGAAATCTTTCGCTGTGCATTTGCTCATTTTAGAGATATTACTTGGAGTCATTCATGACATATTTCAAAAGTCGTTGCATTCGAGTCGTTGAGTTCATCAAGAATATTATTAAGTCAATTGTAGTTGGATATATTATGAAATGGTATGCATGCTGTTAATTTTCGATGTAATGAAAGTTTGTCTTTCAAAAGCGAATGCAATATTTGTAAAATGTATCATATAGAGGTCAAGTACCTCGCGATGTAACTAAATGTAATGTATTCGTCCAGATGGATTAGGACGGGTCACTACAAATACTATTAAATCTTATTAATTAATTATTATTATTAAATCTTATTAATTAATTATTATTATTAAATCTTATTAATTAATTATTATTATTAAATCTTATTAATAATTATTTTAATTATTAAAATTAAATAATTTTGAATTATTTTAATTAATTATTTTGAATTGAGTACGAGAAGGTATAAAAGTTAGGCAAAAGGAAACAAATTCTAATATTTTAATTTATACTTTTAAAATAAAATGACAATCAATATTATCTCTTATGATTGGATGTGGATTGTTTAATATTATTTTAGGTATTTGATGAAATGTTCAGCTAACGAGCTTCTTAGTCGGACTCTGTAGTTCCACGAGTCATTAAACTAAATAACTTTAGCATTTTCGTTCACTTAATACCTAAAACATATAATTAAACTGTTTCATTTAAACAAACTCGTGGTTTCACGGGTCATTTCACTAGTCAGAGATACCATTCAAGATGTGGCCACAACAAATGAAATCATCATTTTCTCATTTGCTTCTCTTATGAGTTTGTTTCAGCGTTTCATTCTCCACTTCCTCGGGCATAGCGGTTGATAGAACATACACAATATTCAAGGCTGTCAAGAGAAATCTCATCTTTTTCGGCCATCTTCTAAAATCCACTTCTTCAAACTTTATCAAGTTTTGCAAACTTGAAAGTCATAACCGATTTTGATTCTTACAAATACTTGATTAGAATGTTACATAAAATATGTGTGGCTGAGAATAAGATCACCGGATTGTCCTTGAATCGTGTGAACACTTTCATAATCAAGTATTTCGACCCAATTATCCAAGGGTTGCACGAAATCAAGATTGGGATAAGACAAGGAATGGATTATTTTCTTGGTTAAAAGAGAATAATTATAGGTCATTATAGATTGTATAATCTGATTGTAGAGAGTAAAAAGTGTGTTTGAATGTTCAAAATGTCTAACCCATATCCAGAAAATAAGTTCCTTATTTATAGTGGGCGAAAAGGTGCAACCGATGAGTTGCAACCTCTAGAAATTACCATATTGAAATGCACATCACTTGAGAACCAACACTCTTGAAAAGGTGTCAAAATAGGCCTAAAAAGCATGTATAAGTCGTGCTTAAATTTTCAGGAATAACTGCACACCGTTTAGTAAATAATGCAACTTTGTAGTCAAGAATAACACAAGTTCGCTTCTGGCCCTGGCACACGCTTTACTGCGCGGCGCTCAGATGTACTGGGTGATCCGGTATCCTGAACAAGTGATTTCTATCTCCTGAAGTCGCTCTATGGTGTGGCGCGTCAACAATCTACGCTGCGCGCAGATGTGTTATGAGTTCAGGCAGATTATTTTAAGCACAACAAAGCCTATTCCAAATTAACCAAGTTCATTTCTAGCTCCCATAATCCATCTAATTCTTTACGAACGTGTACTCCACACATCACCGAATTCGTTCTAGAGTATCAATGGACCACGGCCACTTTTTACTTAGCAAATCCAATTTCACGAAAACTATTCGTTGGATCACAATAAAATCACCAACACATTTGTAAAATAAAGGGATCACCATAGCTAATTAAGAAAAGATAGGGACATTACATGCAAAATGATGTATAAACGAAGGACCAATGGAGCATAAAAGTCATTATTATTTTCAAAATATATATATATATATATATATATATATATATATATATATATATATATATATATATATATATATATATATATATATATATATATATATATATATATATATATATATATATATATATATATATATATATATATATATATATATATATTAAATGCGCCATTTTTTTTCAACTCCTTTTTCAGTATGTTTGTGATGACCCGGAAATTTCTGATCAAATTTAAACTTAATCTTTGTATGATTAACATTTCTGACACGATAAGCAAAGTCTGTAAAACTGAATCTAAAAATTTTTGAACTACTTTCATATATTCAAATACCTTTCGGTTGTTTTCGATGATTCGCGAACAATTATATGTAAATAGATACATATATACTATAACTTGAAAAGGTAACAATGTATTAATTGTTTGATACCGTACATTAAACTTATTGGTTTAAATATCTATTTGAATATATATGATAAGTTGAAATATTTATTATTAAAATTTATTTATAAATAACTTCCAATGTGTATTTAAAAACTGATTTATGTATATTAAAAAGATATATACATATATATAATTTCAAGTTATTTAGTAAACGATAGTAACATTCGTTTATTGATTCGTTTGATATTTAGATAAGTTAACTAAAGCATTTAAGATGAACCAGTAAAACACTAATTTGCTACAGTATTTTCAAATTGTTACAGTACCCAAAATGCTACAGTGTTTTCGAAAATCACTATTTGCTACAGTAACTTTGCTGCAGTAAAACACTATTTCAAAATGTAAATGTATATAATATATATATTAACAAATAGCGAGACGATGATTTATAAAAGTAAATGACCAAAACACTCAAATGTATAAGTTAAACCTCGAGTGGTATAGTTTATGGATGATTTAAGACTATATTTTGACAAAGGTACGATTCACGAAACGTAAAGTACAAGTTTTCTCAGTATACGAAAGGACGTTCGAAAAACCGGAACCGGGACATAAGTCGAGTGACGACGTACGACTTATTGGAACGAAAATTACAAGTCGACAAAGATATATAATTAATTATATGTCGACATAACTATGTACGTGAATTTAATATAATATATAATTAATTATATATATTATATATATTATATATAAATATAATATTATGTCGACAAAGATAAAAACAAACGAAACAGGCTGGTGACAGTTGGCCATGCGATCGCATGGCCGTATGCCTATGAAACCATGCGATCGCATGGTGGGTGATGGTGGCTCAAATCTATAAATTCGCCCGATTTTGTTTCAGTTCTTCATTTTCTTTTATATTTATCTCTGTATTATTATTATTATTATTATTATTATTATTATTATTATTATTATTATATTATTAAGATTATTATTATTATTAATCTTAATATTTTTAGTAATATTATACATAAAATATTACGACGAGGTTATGAGCGTGTCACTTTCAAAATGGTTTTCGAGCGGGATAGAGCTAAGGAAATTATGGGTTATTGCCAATGAGGTTATGGGTAATGTTCGGGGGTATATTTATGAATCAAACATAGTGTTTATCATCTCCGTTGTGTCTACGTACTTTCCTACAATATTGAATCTCAAAATTGATACGTTGAGATCTACGGTTATTTGGTAATCCGAGTTTCGATCACATTTTGGTGAACGACTTTATATGCTGCTAAGGTGAGTTTCATATGATCCCTTTTACCCTTTACATTTTTGGGGCTGAGAATACATGCAAATGCTTTATTAACTGTTTTACAATAATTATATGCGTGAGTTTCATTTGCTCCCTTTTTAATTGCTTTTGCAATATATATTTTTGGGCTGAGAATACATGCACTTTATTTAAACGCAATGGATACAAGTACATACTAAATTCTACACCGAGTTTGAACCGAAAATCCCTTAGCTTTGGTAACTAGTAACTGCCGGTTATAAGAACTGGTGGGCACGAGTAGTTGTATATGCATCCATAGGACTTGACATCCCCGTCTGTTCCAGGTATAGAAACCCTAGCCTGAACTATAAAACAGACGTACGCTATTTGAGTTTAGTACACGTTGGATTGCGTGTATTGTACATGTTGGTTGCATGTATGTTAAAATAGGGGTACTTATTATAACGTTAAAACTTAGTTACCAGGGTGCTCAATCTTGTAGAATATTTTGATAAACGTTTCTGGATGAAACAACTGAAATCTTGTGATCCACCTTTATATACAGATTATGCGAAACATTAAAACTATGAACTCACCAACCTTTGTGTTGACACTTGTTAGCATGTTTATTCTCAGGTTTCCTAGAAGTCTTCCGCTGTTTGCTTATATGATAGACAAGCTATGTGCATGGAGTCTTACATGACATATTTTTCAAGAAAACGTTGCATTCACCAAATCATCACCATGTATCTTATTTTGACTGCATTGTCAACGGAAGTACTGTTGTAAACTATTATTTACAGTGATTGTCTATATGTAGAAATCATCAGATGTCGTAAACCTTTGATTTAAATATTCATATTTGGTTTGCCTTTTCAAAAGAATGCAATGTTTATAAAACGTATCATATAGAGGTCAAATACCTCGCAATGAAATCGATGAATGACGTGTTCGTCCATATGGATTTGGAGCGATCGTCACAATGTTGCTCACGAGTGGTTACATATATTTCCAAATTTTAGTTGAGAATTCATGATGCTAACTAAATCATTTAAGCTTATTAAGCCTTTTTAGTATACAAGGTTAAAAAAATAAAAAATTTGTTGCATCTTGTTGTTGCTATCAAGCCTCGTGAAAAGTAACTTTCGAAATTAATTTTAGATATATCATAGGAAGTGTGTGTATAAAATTCATTTTTAAAATTGAAATTTATTTAACCAATCATCATCCAGTATTTAATTCACTATTTAGGTGTTAATTTTATCTACTTTTTTAATTTATTGTATATTTTATTATTTAGAATTATAATTTATAAAATCTAATAATTATTAACCAATAAAACATACTGTTATATCTTTATTTAAATTTTTTAACTTACAATTTTAAATTTTTCTATTTATACAATCTAATACAATTTTAAATATTACGAGACTAACTTTATACCACAACACATAAAAAAAATCACGATTAATATAAAAATCATAATTGATGATTAAGATATGAGAATCGGAATTTAAACTAATGGATATTATTTTCTTAGAATTTTAATGCATTTAGATCAATGTGTATTATTATATCTATAAATAAATAAATGATTAATGATATAATACTTATATAATATATACTAATTACACAGAGATAATACGTATACGGTATATCTGAATATAACCTTTGATATTCTGATTTATTCTACTACAATGAATATTCATTATATTTTTTGTAAATATATCTTTTGCCTTTTAAAAAAATTATATATTTTCAACTATATGATAAAATCTATAATTTACATCACTCAAATTCAAATTAAACTCTCCTATTGTTCCTTTGTTTTGGCTCTATTAATCGAGTAAACAGTAAACGTCGGTTTATTGACTACTTGACTGTTGCTTAGAGTCTTAACTGAACTTCGTGCAGGTTTAAAACCCATGAAAATTTGATTCTATCATATTCATGGGGTCTCATACTTTTTTTAACCTACTTATGACCAGAGGTCCATTCGAAAGAAATCTTTCTATCCATAGAATATTGAGAGGGGGGACTTTCTCTACTCTTGAGGTATTTCACTCTGGGTGGAGAAATGACTTCTCTTTATTCTAGTATATGGGAATGATTGTTTATATCTTACCTCTCTCATACCTCACTTTTGTGGGATTATATTTTGTTGTTTGTGTATTATTCCTTTGTTTTCTACACTTGTGTCCAATGACACATCATCGCCGATTGCTTTTAGAAATTTGCTTCTTCAGAAAAAGATGTTATATCCATCAGGTTTGGTTCAAAGTTTCTCTAAAACACCAAATAAATAAGCTCCCTTTCTATTCAATAATCATTTTCTTAAATACACCAAAACTAATTTTGAAGGTTAAGGCCACGACGGAGATGGGAGAGGAGACAACGGAGTTTCGATGACCTGCTCAACTCCAGCCAGATCTGTGGTCACGACCAAACCGAAAGTTCATGCAACGAGGTTAAAGTCTTTAATATAAACGTTTACAGATTGCATAAATACAAAACAGATTGCAAAATACAAATAGAATGCAAAATACCCTTGGTTAGCACAATATTTGTATAAATGCAAATATGGGGGTTTATAAGTTGCATCGCTTGAAAACACCTTAAATTCTGTTTATGATGTTTTAGTGAAAAAATGAAGTTGAAGGATAAAAAAACGAATTTATGCTCACATCCAATGCATATACCAAGACTTGATTGATTTTTTAACGGAAGTTAGTCAGAGGGACACCCACGCAATATTTTTCAGATGAAAGGATCATCGTAGCATAAAAACGATAGGGATGTCGCATGCAAAAACGCGGTATAACAAAAGGACCGATGGAGTGAAAAAGTCTAGAAATATATACAATGAATGTTGAATAGTCCAATGTTTAATTTTGAATCCGTCTTGTTCATATTTTTATTTTGTTTGTCACGAAATAAATATTTACTACATTCGATAAACTTTATACTTGCTACCCCATTAGTAACACTTTTTTATTTTTTTTCAAAAGGGTCTACCCTAAATTAAATGGAGAAGTGATATATTTGAACCATAAAAGGATAAATATTTATATACTCCTTATCATCTAAAATGTGTGTTTAACACCAATCAAACTTATATTTTGGGATTAAAGGAGTAGATATTAAACTAAAGATTGTAATGTATTAAAATAATGTATTTAAATGATAGAGTTACCATTTATATTGCCAAAATTAACAAAAACACGATTGTTATTGATCGTAGAATTTTAATCTTATACAGTATATTAATAAGCTCAAAGTTATATTGTTAAAGTTAAATCTAGTAAATATTTAGTATAACACATAATAATTAAACATAATCCTTAAAACTTACTGTATCTTTTTACAATATGAAGTGTAACATAATTAGTACGGAGTATATAGTAAAAGAGTTAAGTGTGACATGTGTAGTAAAAAGGGATTCAATGTAAAGATTATTAATTTGTTGAACCTTGTAAATATTTAGGGTATAGCGTTGTAATCACTTGACATCACTTATTTGCTTAAAATTAAAAGGACCATTAAAAACGTGACATGTGACGCGACAATTACATGTGATTGAAAAAAAAAAAAAATTCGGAAAAAAAAATTCGAATTATTTTTTCAATCACATGTGATTGAATTTTGCAATCACATGTGATTGGGTCTTTACAATCACATGTGATTAAATTTAACAGCCAGAATCACATGTGATTGAGTCTTACAATCACATGTGATTGTCATGCAGAATCACATGTGATTGTATTTTACAATCACATGTGATTGGCTTTTATCGTGTTCTTCAAAGCTCGAGTGCTATGTTCATCATCTAAATGCAGCTCTTGATGATGTTTTGGAAAGCAATTCTGTAACAACCCAAACCAACCCTCGACCAAACCACGCGAAAATACAAAATATAAAAAAAATTCTGTGCAGCATACCTGGCGCGGCGCGCCAAAGTGGACTGTCCGGAAAGTTTTTAAATGCGAAAAAGATTGACTAGTTCCCGACACTTTTAGACGAAACGTTTTTTACCATACATCCAAATATGTAAAACTGACCTGTTTCAAACATAAAATCATTATTTTACAAGCGGGGCCCACACGACCCAAATTACAAGTTTAATACAAGTTAAGAGTTTCGACCACCAAAAAGTTTAAGTTCCAAACTACACAATGAGCATGGCGTTTAGGATTAAACTACCCAACTATCGGTCAAACTCCAAGAGCTACTAAAGCCAAAAGCGTCCCCTAGCATCAAGCGGGATCTTTAGTCCAAAACGATGCCCTTACCCTTGTCCAAAACCGAACCTATAAAATGGTAAACAACGAGAGGGTAAGCAAAGCTTAGTGAATGCAATAATTATACGAATACATATATAATTATACCTACTTGCATACACTTACACACCAACCCGCAAACACGCTAGCATACACATTTAGCTTATCGTCACGATAACAAGCTATAATTCTCCAATACCACAAGCTAGCATAACAACCGCATATGAATATAACTCAAATAATATAATATGCTTACAACACAAATAACCATGGTTAACCAATAGTGCAAGGGAACGGCGCTCGCGAAAACGCCATCGGTGTTCACAACATCCGTTAGGGCACTTAACACCTCGCACCACTAACCCCTAGGGTGGCACCTTAACACCTCGGCACATCACCCCGAGTGGCATCTTAACACCTCGATGCATCACTCATTAATTTACGGAGTGGCGTCTTAACACCTCGACACTACACTCCTAGGTGGCATCTTAACACCTCGATGCTACACCCGAGTGGCATCTTAACACCTTGATGCTACACTCTTCACGTGAAACATGGTGTCTTAGCACCTCGACACTACACATTTCACACTACAACAAATAGACACATTATATACATACGCATATAATTATTCCACTCACCTCAAAGTCTTGTGAAAAGATACCCGAGCTTGCAAGACCTCAAAGTAACGTACCTATCATATTATACACATCATCAAACGCAAACTCAAGTCGGTCAACCAAACCCTTTCACCATTCTAAGCCATTTTGACCCAAGGTGCAATTTCAACTCATTTGCACCCTTAACCCTAAATTGGGTCAACACACACCAAAACCCTAATCCTTCATCAAGATGGGTTTAAAAACACATTTAGGTCCCAAGGCTAACTCGTTTTCATACTTGCTAGGCCACTTAGGTCATTAAAGACTCATTTGACCCATTTCAAGGTCAACACACCCATTTGGGTCATCCATACCCAATAACACCCATTTACATATTATTAAAGTGTTCTAGCAACTAACTAACCAAATTTAAGACTCAAAAGTCCAATTAACACATTCAAACCCTAGGTTAGTCATCAATGAGCCTTCATAACACATATTCACCCAAAATCCCCAAAATACTAACAAAATGGGTCTTTGGTTCATCACTAGCCCAAACCCTAACCCTTAAAGCAATTAAAGTAAGAAATTGGGTTTATAACTTACCAACACAATCACCACGTAGCTATCGACTAGATAAACGACTTTATAACATGCACCAAGACCCGATTCAACCTCTTTCACCCTTTAATGGAGCTTTCTCTCTCAAGGATTGCACTCTCTCTCTAGAGTTTAATTGGAGAAGATAAGGTTGTTGGGAATGGAGTGAATGAAGCTCCAAAACTGATCCAAGGCATTAAATTCGGGCTCTAATGTGTTTTGACCAAAATGCCCTCAAAATATCTATTTTAAAAGAAGAGGAGAATCTGTCGCAGACAGATGGCGCGGCGCGCCACTAGGCCGCGCGGCGCGCGACATTGCAGTTCAGAATTCTTTCTTGCTTTTAATATATACAACAAAACTCCGTTTCAAGTATCGTACATTACTCTTATATACACTACCAATATTCGGGTCTTACAACTCTCCCCCACTTATTCAGATTGCGTCCTCGCAATCCAAGCCGCATGACACGAGGGAAGATAAACTAACACGAACTCTTCGAGCTCCCAAGTGAACTCGGAACCTTTACTTCGTCGCCATAGAACCTTAAAGGTCCTCACCTCTTTATTCCTCAACATTTTCACCTTCTCGTCAAGGATAGCAATCGGTTCCTCGACATATTCTAACTTGTTGTTTAGCTCGATTTCGTCTAAAGGCATCCATGAGGAATCATCCGCAAGACACTTACGGAGGTGGGAAACATGAAATGTATTATGGATCCCCGCAAGCTCTTCGGGTAATTCCAATCGATATGCAACTTCACCAACACGAGCTAAAACCTTGAACGGCCCAATAAAACGAAGAGCTAACTTTCTCCGTTTCCGAAATCGAATAATACCCTTCCATGGCGAAACCTTAAGCATCACCATATCGCCTTCTTGGAACTCAATCAATCGCCTACGTCTATCGGCATACGACTTTTGCCTATCTTGAGCCTTCTTCAAATGTTCCCGAATCAAATCGATCTTGCTATTCGTTTCTAAAACCAAATTGGTACTCCCGATTTCTCTTTGACCCACTTCTCCCCAACAAATGGGAGTTCGACACCTTCGCCCATAAAGCATCTCATAAGGTGGCATCCCGATACTAGTATGATAACTATTATTGTACGAGAATTCCACCAAAGGCAAATGCTCATCCCAACTACCACCGAAGTCAATAATGCACGCCCTTAACATATCTTCCAAAGTTTGATTCGTACGTTCGGTTTGACCGTCCGTTTGAGGATGATACGCCGTGCTCAACTTCAATTGCGTACCCATATCTTCATGAAACTTTTCCCAAAACCGAGATGTAAAACGGGTATCTCGATCCGAAATAATAGATATAGGAACCCCATGTCGCGAGACCACTTCCTTGATAAACAACTTAGCCAAGGCCTACGACGATATCGCTTCTTTAATGGGAAGAAACAAAGCGCTTTTTGTCAATCGGTCAACTATAACCCAAATCGAATCGAATTGGTTTCTCGCCGTCTTAGGTAACTTTGTTATGAAATCCATGGTAATGTGCTCCCATTTTCATTTCGGAAGTTCTAACGGTTGCAATTTACCATACGGCTTTTGGTGTTCGGCTTTTACTTGCAAACACGTGACGCATTGCTCAACATACTTCACAACGTCACGTTTCATGCCCGGCCACCAATAATCTTTCTTCAAGTCATGATACATTTTCATCGCACCCGGATGAATGGAATATTTGGACTTATGTGCTTCATCAAGTAACACCCGACAGTAATCACCCATCTTAGGCACCCACACCCTTCCTTGAAAAGACAACAAACCACGCGGACCCATAGTAATGAACTCCGATTGGCCCACAATTCGTTCCACATGCTTATTGTGAACGTAAGCCTCTATTTGAATCTCGCCAAGCTTCTCAAGAAAATCGTTGGAAATAAACAAACGTAACGACCCCACTTTTATCGCCGGATGTTGACTCTTTCGAATCAACGCATCTGCGACAACATTCGCCTTAACCGGATGATAAAGTATTTCACAATCGTAGTCTTTCACCACATCCATCCACCTACGTTGGCGATAATTCAAATCTCGTTGATTAAAGAGATGTTTCAAACTCTTATGATCCGAATAAATCGTACACTTGACACCATACAAGTAATGGCGCCAAATTTTCAACGCATGCACTACCGCCGCCAACTCAAGATCATGAGTCGGATATCTCGTTTCGTGTTCCTTTAATTGTCGAGAGGCATAAGCGATGACTTTACCTCTTTGCATTAGAACACACCCGAGCCCATTTAGCGAAGCATCACAATAAACCGTCATATCTTCCACACCTTCCGGTAATACTAACACCGGAGCTTGACACAACTTCCCTTTTAGCAATTGAAAAGCAATTTCTTGCTTGTTCTACCAATTAAACTTAGCATTCTTTCTCGTCAACTTCGTTAATGGAGAAGCAATCTTAGAAAAGTCTTGGATAAACCGACGATAATAACCGGCCAATCCGAGAAAACTTCGGATTTCCGTAGGCGTAGTCGGTCGTCCCCAACTCTTCACCGTCTCGATCTTCCCCGGATCTACTTGAATACCGCATTCGTTCACAATATGACCAAGGAATTGAACTTCCCTTAGCCAAAATTCACATTTGGAGAACTTTGCATACAATTTCTCCTTTCGTAGCGTCTTCAATACTTCAAGCAAATGACGTTCAAGTTCGTTCATACTTTTAGAATAGACTAGTATGTCGTCGATGAACACTATTACCGACTTATCCAACATAAGTTGGCACACTCGGTTCATAAGATCCATGAATGCCGCCGGTGCATTCGTAAGACCAAAAGGCATCACCACAAACTCAAAATGCCCATACCGCGTTCTAAAAGCTGTTTTCTCAATGTCTTCCTCACGGACCCGCATTTGGTGATAGCCGGACCGTAGATCGATCTTAGAGAAATACGTTGCACCTTGAAGTTGATCAAATAAATCGTCAATCCTAGGTAATGGATAACTATTCTTGATCGTCACTTTATTCAACTCACGGTAATCAATGCACATACGCATACTACCATCTTTCTTCTTCACAAATAACACCGGAGCGCCCCACGGTGAAGCACTCGGTTGAATAAAACCCTTCTCGAGCAATTCTTGAATTTGATTTAACAACTCTTGCATCTCCGTTGGCGCTAAACGATAAGGAGTTTTAGCAATGGGGGTAGCCCCCGGAACCAACTCGATGCGAAATTCAACTTGTCTTTCCGCCGGAACACCCGGTAATTCATCCGGAAAAACGTCTTCGAAATTACTAACAACCGGAATTTCATGAATGGGTGGCGGCTCATTACGAGTATCGACAACATGAGCAAGGAAAGCTATGCCACCACTAACAACAAAACGACGTGCCCGTGCAAAAGTGCATATCGGCACCGGTCTCCTTCGCTTATCACCATGAATAATTAACTCTCCCCCACTTGGGGTTTTCACACGTATAAACTTATCATGGCATGCAATATCGGCTCTATAACGATCGAGCCAATCCATACCAATGACAATATCAAAGTCGCCCAAGGTCATTGGAATAAGATCAATTGTAAAGGTTTCGGCAATAAAAACAACATCACAATTTTCACACACATCGACCACTAGCACCGTCTTGCCGTTCGCTATTTCGACTTCTACCGGACGACTTAACTTAGCTAACGGTCTATCAAGTTTAGGTACAAATCTAGGAGACACAAACGACAAACTTGCACCACTATCAAAAAGAATCCTCGCCGGATTAGAATTAACCATGAAAGTACCTGAGACAACTTCGTTCGATTGTTTGGCTTCATCATTAGTCATCAAGTAGTTGCGACCCCTAGCCGTACCCGCCGCCTTCTCTAACCGCTTCACATTATCATTTCGCAAATCGGGACACTCCGGCTTCTTATGCCCCTCTTTGCCGCAATTAAAACAAGTGACTTTGTTTCCGAAAGATGGTTTCGGACACTCACGAGCCATATGACCCGGTTGCCCATAATTGTAGCACGTATAAGAAAACCCGCCGGTAGTGTCCTTCTTTGCACTATTGACACTTTCGGCCCCCCTCTTGCTCTTGCTCTTCTTGCTTGAGGCGTTAGAGTAACTAAAACCTTCAAATTTTCTTTTGAAAAACATGAAATCACTCTTTCTTGGAACCTCCGGCTCAAAACCCCGAGCCAACTCGAACAATTCATCAAAAGACTTAGCCATACCCCGACTAATCTTCCCCTTGTACTCATCATTCAAAGTACGGTAGAAATCCTTCATGAGCTTATGATCATCACCCACATATTCTGGGTAAAAACGAGTCTTTGCCAAGAATGTAGACTTGAGGGTAACCAAATCCATGGAACCTTGTTGCAAATGGTGCAACTAGTCTCGGATTCTATCGAGATCGGATGAAGTTCGGTATTCTCTGAAAAATTCTTTCTTGAACTCCTCCCATGTCAAGCCCATACATTGTTCTTCACCATACAAGTTGGTTTTATCGTCCCACCACAACTTAGCTTCTTCGCGTAACATGCTAGAACCATACCTCGTCTTCCTTTCGGGAGGACATTCCGCAGTATGGAAAGCTCCCTCAATATCGGATATCCAACATGTACTTTTTAAAGGATCCCGCACCCCATTAAACATCGGGGGTTGACCATCCTTGAAGTTCATGTAGTGGAAGTCCCGCCTTCCTTCACCTCCTTCACCGCGAGGATAGATATTCCTAGCGTCAAGGGCCTCTTCGATAGTGGCCTTCATTCGTTCATTAATTAGATCGGTTATTTGCTCATCAACCGAATCTTGAAAGACCTTTCGAACGTCCGCAAGAAAATCCGATTTTAACTTCTTAAAGACGGCCTCGACCTTGGTTGAGAACTCGGCGTCCCCGCTTGTACTTCCGTTATCATGTTCGGGACCGTTTCTCGTCTTCATTCTATAAAACGAATTAGGTTAAACCACAAAATGGAAGGACAAATTACATATATACATACACATACGCCACACTACTCCATCTCGCTTAACAATCGTTGTACATTACTTGTTTGACACGATTTGCGCCCGTAATAATGGTAGCTAGTCATTACTACGCGAGCACGTCGCATTAACTTGCTAGTACAACGTCCATCTCACTCGATGCTCGCTAAACATACATAACAAATAGCGCATGATTAGTTTACATAAACCTAGGCACAAACCAATCCCGATCCGACCCAAAGTCCTACAAGTCCCGCATAAACACACACACAAAAAGTCTAAGTCTAGGCGCCTATTTCAAGTCACCTAAATCCCTTAGACCATGCTCTGATACCACTTGTAACAACCCAAACCAACCCTCGACAAAACCACGCGAAAATACAAAATAAAAAAAAAATTCTGTGCAGCATACCCGCGCGGCGCGCCAGGTAGGGGCGCGGCGCGCCAAAGTGGACTGTCCGGAAAGTTTTTAAATGCGAAAAAGATTGACTAGTTCCCGACACTTTTAGACGAAACGCTTTTTACCATACATCCATATATGTAAAACTAACCTGTTTCAAACATAAAATCAATATTTTACAAGCGGGGCCCACACGACCCAAATTACAAGTTTAATACAAGTTAAGAGTTTCGACCACCAAAAAGTTTAAGTTCCAAACTACACAATGAGCATGGAGTTTGGGATTAAACTACCCAACTATCGGTCAAACTCCAAGAGCTACTAAAGCCAAAAGCGTCCCCTAGCATCAAGCGGGATCTCTAGTCCAAAACGATGCCTTTACCCTTGTCCAAAACCGAACCTATAAAATGGTAAACAATGAGAGGGTAAGCAAAGCTTAGTGAATGCAATAATTATACGAATACATATATAATTATACCTACTTGCATACACTTACACTCCAACCCGCAAACACGCTAGCATACACATTTAGCTTATCGTCACGATAACAAGCTATAATTCTCCAATACCATAACCTAGCATAACAACCGCATATGAATATAACTCGAATAATATAATATGCTTACAACACAAATAACCATGGTTAACCAATAGTACAAGGGAACGACGCTCGCGAAAACGCCATCGGTGTTCACAACATCCGTTAGGGCACTTAACACCTCGCACCACTAACCCCTATGGTGGCACCTTAACACCTCGGCACATCACCCCGAGTGGCATCTTAACACCTCGATGCATCACTCATTAATTTACGGAGTGGCGTCTTAACACCTTGACACTACACTCCTAGGTGGCATCTTAACACCTCGATGCTACACCCGAGTGGCATCTTAACACCTCGATGCTACACTCTTCACGTGAAACATGGTGTCTTAGCACCTCGACACTACACATTTCACGCTACAACAAATAGACACATTATATACATACGCATATAATTATTCCACTCACCTCAAAGTCTTGTGAAAAGATACCCGAGCTTGCAAGACCTCAAAGTAACGTACCTATCATATTATACACATCATCAAACGCAAACTCAAGTCGATCAACCAAACCCTTTCACCATTCTAAGCGATTTTGACCCAAGGTGCAATTTCAACTCATTTGCACCCTTAACCCTAAATTGGGTCAACACACACCAAAACCCTAATCATTCGTCAAGATGGGTTTAAAAACACATTTAGGTCCCAAGGCTAACTCGTTTTCATACTTGCTAGGCCACTTAGGTCATTAAAGACTCATTTGACCCATTTCAAGGTCAACACACCCATTTGGGTCATCCATACCCAATAACACCCATTTACATATTATTAAAGTGTTCTAGCAACTAACTAACCAAATTTAAGACTCAAAAGTCCAATTAACACATTCAAACCCTAGGTTAGTCATCAATGAGCCTTCATAACCCATATTCACCCAAAATCCCCAAAATACTAACAAAATGGGTCTTTGGTTCATCACTAGCCCAAACCCTAACCCTTAAAGCAATTAAAGTAAGAAATTGGGTTTATAACTTACCAACACAATCACCATGTAGCTATCGACTAGATGAACGACTTTATAACATGCACCAAGACCCGATTCAACCTCTTTCACCCTTTAATGGAGCTTTCTCTCTCAAGGATTGCACTCTCTCTCTAGAGTTTAATTGGAGAAGATAAGGTTGTTGGGAATGGAGTGAATGAAGCTCCAAAACTGATCCAAGGCATTAAATTCGGGCTCCAATGTGTTTTGACCAAAATGCCCTCAAAATATCTATTTAAAAAGAAGAGGAGAATCTGTCGCAGACAGATTGCGCGGCGCGCCACTAGGCCACGCGGCGCGCGACATTGCAGTTCAGAATTCTTTCTTGCTTTTAATATATACAACAAAACCCCGTTTCAAGTATCGTACATTACTCTTATATACACTACCAATATTCGGGTCTTACAAATTCATCCACATATCATATACTGATTATCAATCACCGATCATTATCACATTCACAGGTTCTAGAAAAAAATACAGATTCATACTTTTTGAAGATTCTACTCATCATCTTCATCATGAGCTCAACAAATCAAAATCTCATTTGATGCTTCAAACATCAAATTGATTCTGGAAATTAGTTCCTCCACATAAAGCTAAACTACGTGCATCATCAAAACATATTCACAACAACAGATTCAAGCTAATCGATCTCGTGTTCTTCATTTAACTGAAAACGACACCGATTTGAGCTTCGGATCAATCTGGAGTGTTTGAGCGAAAAGTAAAAATGCAGATTTGTTCATTTTCAACTCATGATGTGTGACGACCCGAAAATTTCCGACCAAATTTAAACCTAATCTAAATAAGATTTTGACACGATAAGCAAAATCTGTAATGTTGAATCTCAAAATTTTTGAATGGTTTAATATGTTCATTTAACTTTGACCATTTCCCGACGATTCACGAACCACTATTTGTAATATATATATATATATATATATATATATATATATATATATATATATATATATATATATATATATATATATATATATATTACAAATATCTATATATGTTGTTGTTATTAAAACGAATTATGTAAAATAAAATAAAAATAAAATATTATAATAATTATTATTTACAACATAACTATATATAAATAAAGTATAGTAAAAATAAATATTAAATGATTGTGATACTCGTTTGAAGTTCCGATTGATATTAAACACGTATAAATACGAAACTTTTATGATTTAAAAATAAACGGTGATCCGAAAAATGAGATATATAAATTACAGGCTTATTAAAAGTATATTTAGGAACTATTTGTTAAATTTTTACATTTAATATATATTACTTAGGGTTAAGATCTAATAATTAATTTAATTATTATTTAATGGTTCTAAACAATTAATGACCGGATTTATAAAATAAAGATTAGAATAAATATTCATATTTAAAAATATGGAATTTTTCAGAAAACTTTTATCCGCCATTGTTTATCAACGGACCATGATATGATATTCGAAATAAAACCGTCGGTAACATATAAACAAACTATATTCACGAGAATTAAAAATTTGGATTACTGTTAAATCATGTTTCAATTGATTGATTACTAGTACGATATTATATTATTAATTGTTTTATTTTGCAACTTGACTCATTTACACTATATCCTAATTTCATGCACTGAATCCACCTTCCCCATCTTCTCTTGTCGATATAGACATACTTTTTCTTTTATTATTATTTGTCTCTCATTCAAGTGTTCCTGTAACACAAACTTTAACCAAATCCATGAATCAATTCACGCAAGTAAACCATAACCCAACATCTTCGTTGATTACCTTGCATAACAATCACCATAATCATGATCATTCACACAAGCTAATGGACTTGTTTCAACCCGAAAAAGTACCACCATGACCAGACCACCTTTGGTTTTATTTTTCTTTCTGTTGGTTCCCATTGTAAACACACCACAACAATCACGAATCACCACCTTTCATTATTCACCGTTTTATTGTTATAATCACTCATCAACACCTTCGTCAACTACAACCTGCAATTCATATTCACACTTCCTATTTTGACAGCCTAACCCAACACCATCGAATCATTAACCTGCTCGTCTTATAGAATCATTAACCTGATCGTCTTATCGAATCATTAACCTGCTCGTCTTATCTCTACTTCTACTACTCGATTATTTCTGTTTCTATGCAGCTGCAACTGCAGCTGCTATACATCATTTATGTTCTTTAACAACCACCTTTGCAACTTCATGTAACTGTTACCTCTATTCGTTTTATACTATAACTCATCACCACAAAAACCCAAACCGTTTGTTGTTGTTATTGCACAATAAAACCTACCAAAACAGCCTCCACCACTCCAAACGTTAACCACCACCAGAGAATCACCAAAATGCTGTTGTAAGTCGCCATATTCCTTTCTGTTTTACTGCCATCTACGTACTACTTTTGTTTGCTGCCATATCTAATGAATAAGAAGGTATTAAATAAAGAATGATGATGAGTGCACTTACTTTTCTTTTCTTTTCTTTCCTTGTGGTGGACAGACAAAACACATTAGTTTATCCCACCCATTATTACATGATTAGGTGAAAATAATTCCCTTGGTCCGTAATTAGGGGTGATTGTCTGCCGAATTTGGTTTAACTATTATGGTGGTCTTCCGCAAATATTTATACTACGAACAGAGGGCATACATTATTTATTGTCACTTATTGATAAAGAATTACAAGTGGAGTACTAGTCCTAATGGCCTACCATCTTTAAGATTTCCACTTACAATTATTTAGTGGGTACCATGGGAAATGAAATGAAAACCGATTTACTTTATTTTCCCTTGATGGGCACGTGATGATCAACAACAGCCATGGAACTGCTACGACTGTACTCTTGCTATTATGATTACATTCCTGGTTAACCCATTCCATCACCACCAAGCTTGTACATTTGTTCTTGTTTCGGTCTTGTTTATAGTCACTAAACACCAACAAACCCATTTCCTTGGTATTTTTATTTCTGCTGAATAAACATCGTAGTCGAAAGTCAATTGAGAACCTGCTGTACGCGTAATTTTTTTTTTGTTTAACACAGCCGCTGCTGCAACATGTTGTTGTCTTCAAGCTATAATATCGATGGTGATGACTAATATAAAAAGGATGATGGGTCACAATTAAAGTCTTGGTAAAATGGCATATATTGAATATCAAAATATGAAACAATATTAAAATCCTAGACAAGTGATAATGGGACGGGTTAAAATTTTATGGCCGACAAGATTGAATAAGGAATTGGACTTGTTATTTAAGATGGGGCCATAAATTGATTTAATTAGGACTAAGAAGTCATGGACGAATTATAATGTTTAGACGATGATGATAGTGTTTAGATGATGAACTTATGATGATGAGGATGATCATCGTGATATATGGTATTGAGGATGATGATCGTGATCATCATGGTGAGTGATGACGATGAAGACGTGATATGATGATGATAGTAAGGATGATGGTGATTCATTATGATAATGATTATTATTGTGAATGAAAAAAAGAAGATTTCAATCAGTCAGGTTAAATACATATAAGGTGATAATAATTTCAGAAAAATGAAATTGCTTGAGTGGTTTTGGAGTGTTTGTGTTTAAGCAAGAGGTCGAGGGTTCGAGCCCGGGCAGTGGTGTTTAATTTTTTTTAAACTCCTCCCTTCAAAGGTTGTACATTTTTATTATTATTAGTATTATTACTAAAATTACTTTTATCAATATAATTATTATTATTATTGACATTATTAGGATTATTATAATTATTATTATAATTATTATTATTATTATTATTATTATTATTATTATTATTATTATTATTATTATTATTATTATTTTGAAAACAATAAAAATTATTATTATTTTCATTAATATTAGTATCATTTTTATTATTTTTAGTATTATTATTATAGATATTATAGTTATTATTATTATTACTATTATTATTATAAAAATACAACCTTTTATTATTAGTAGTACTCTTACCAAATAAAATATTAGTAACAAAAATAATAATAATAATAAATAAATAAATACATATATTTAATACATATAACATAAATATATTAATATGTTTATAATAATTAATAATTATTTATTTAAAGTATATATAATATAAATGTAATTAATTAATTAATAGAACCTATAAATTATTAAATATAACAACTATATCACTAATAATATATAAATTTATTCGATTACCATTATATGTGTTAATATATATAAATGATATAGGTTCGTGAATCCGAGGCCAACCCTACTTTTGTTCAATGTCGTCATATGTATTTTTACTACAAAATACAGTATGGTGAGTTCATTTGCTCCCTTTTACTCTTTACATTTTTGGGACTGAGAATACATGCGCTGTTTTTATAACTGCTTTATTAAATGCTTTTGAAACATATTTTGAACTGAGAATACATGAAATGCATTTATAAATATTTGACGAGATAGACACAAGCAAAACATTCCTCGAATGAATTGTTATGCAGACAGAAGTTCTGTGGATTATTATTGAATTAGTTGGACGTTATAATTGCCACTAATTGTTGTGAATATTTCCCCTGATTATTCTTGCTTGGTAATCTAAGAATTAGAATCGGGTATGGCCCTAATTCACGCGAATCCTAAAGGTAGCTACCGGGTTTAACACCCCCACCCAGAATGTTCACTAGACGGAAGAGCTAGTGGGCGTGGTGTTTAGTACTTCGAAGTTTATATGATTATTATACAGACGAGATGTTCTGTTTTGGGGATATTATTATGCGCATTATATGTTAAGGTCGATTACCAAGTCAAGCTATGAAAGCAGTGAAAAGTTGAATGTTATGTATCGAGAGAATAATTTTATACACAAGTTATGTGTATGTTATTTTTGTGCACGAGATATGTGTACGGTTACTAAGATTTATGAAAGATGATTTCGTACACGAGAAATGTGTACTGTATTTAAAAGATATCGCATGTACATTACAGGTGGGTATAGGATTCGGGCCCATTTGTACCATGCAGGATTTAAAACTTGTGGTCTATCAAAATGATGAATTTTATTGTTTTATGATAAACCTATGAACTCACCAACCTTTTGGTTGACACTTGAAAGTATGTTTATTCTCAGGTATGAAAGAAATCTTCCGCTGTGCATTTGCTCATTTTAAAGATATTACTTGGAGTCATTCATGACATATTTCAAAAGACGTTGCATTCGAGTCGTCGAGTTCATCAAGATTATTATTAAGTCAATTATAGTGGATATATTATGAAATGGTATGCATGCCATCAACTTTCGATGTAAAGAAAGATTTTCTTTTAAAAACGAATGCAATATTTGTAAAATGTATCATATAGAGGTCAAATACCTCGCGATGTAACCAAATGTAATGTATTCGTCCAGATGGATTAGGACGGGGCATTTCAGTTGGTATCAGAGCGGTGGTCTTAGCAAACCAAGTCTGCATTAGTGTGTCTAACTGATAAGTCGTTAGGAGGCATTAGTGAGTCTGGACTTCGACCGTGTCTGCATGTCAAAAGTTTTACTTATCATTTCGTGTCGAAAATTTCCTGCTTATCATTCTTAGGGAATCACTTGCTTATCATTCTTAATCTAGACATATCTTACTGCCTTGATTGCATGAATAGTGTATAGACAAAAATTTATATCTTAGCGTATCTTCTAATTCATATCTTAGCATATCTGTTATTGTAAACTTTGCCTGTCATATTCCGTAGATTCCTCCGTAACTTATAGGATTTTAGTATTATATACTGCAGGGTACTAATCTACATCATATAATCTATTTCTTATCGAAAATCCTTCATCTGATCGTACGAGATGAATCCCTCAACCAGTTCGAGTCCCTCAGATTTCGATAGCTATTCCGATAGTTATTCCGACAGCTATTCCGACATGGATATTCACCTAAGCTCTGAAAGCAGTGTCACCAGAACGAATCAACCAATTATCCATCCCCAATTCATCTGATGGGTTCGTAATCGACTTAATCATTGGAGACAAAAAGAAGGTGACCCTTTTCATCAATCAAATTCATCTCTTGGCGAAGAACCTAAAGCACTTACCCGCGAACCTGTCCGAAACACCATTTTCATCCTCATTTCCAGAATAGCTCGAAATGATTATGTAATATCTACAATTCTAAACCTTATTCATCCGCTCGTTCCGACCGACAATCATCCCGGAGTAATCTAAGAAGTCAACGAGCTTCGCACTTGAATAATCAATTTGGAGTATATGGTGCAAAACATACTAGCTTCAGCAACATCAACAGTACCATCACCACCACCAACAGCAATATCCGCATCCCATACCTCGATATTACAATCTGTACCTCGAACATCAACATCATACGCACCATAGATACCAAGGAGTACCAACAACAATGAACGATGAAGTATTGATCCATAACTTCATTGAAAAAATATTCTGCGAAGAATATGTGGTTCCTAATAGTTTTAGAGATTACTTATTCTAGCTCAAACCAAAAATCATATGAGTTTAATATCCTGTTAACTCATTAAATCCGTGATTACATCTGAAGAAAATATATATGTATATATGTTTTCATAAAGATAGTAATTAAAAATTCTTTTGGTACAAACTGATAATGGTGAAAATATTTTAACGGGTAGGTAATACCCGAGGAATATTTAGTTTAACATTAATAAGTTACACTGTACATTCTTTAAATCTGATTCAACAGTCATTTACTATCCTACTTACATCCACAGATATACGAATCCGTTCACCACAGAATAACCATTTGTGTTCGATTTCATATTTGGATTTTGACTTATCAGAATCCAACAAGTGGCATAATGAAGAAAACATTGGACAATTAAAATGAATTAAAATATTGATTATAACATATGAAATTAAACAATTCTTCAAGTCTGCCACTTGATTTAATCTTAAACCTCATTTGTATCTTGATGATTCCAATATGCATTCAAACATTTCATAAATTCTTGAAAACACTTCAATCGAGAGGATTAACCGACCGCACTTCATCTACGGAAGAAAAGATTGATGCATATAGTTATGCACCTGAAAACACTCGGAACCAGAGTAAATATTTAAAACATATCTGTGCTAAACCTTTGGGAGTTGTTATTACTAAAAATAACTTTGCAATCCTTTTTCAAATTAGCCAATTTTGTCACAGCTCCAGCAAGTCAACTTCGACTTTTCATTCGAAACAACCTTATTATAACCTTGATATATATGCGTGCTCTTTTATTGCTATCGGAAAACCTTTTATATTCCACCATATTACCATCAGCGTCTAATTATCTCAAAATGCAATTCTCCTGAAAACACCTCGATTTGATAACCAATGATCCAGATCTGTTAACTTTGAAAATGCTGACGAAGCAGCATGTAGTAAATGGTCTTAATGGCCAAAAGTGATGATAAAAGAATGGAGTGTTAGGAACGCTCGATAGAAAATTTGGTACTGAAAAACGGATTGAGCTAACCATGAAGGAGACCAAGGACAAATACAAAAACCAAACCCTATATTCAAAGAATCCAGGTAATTCTGGATCCGCCGAAATCTTTAGAGAATATCTTGTTCCGAAGTCACGTTAAAATCTTGCGAAAAATTTTTCTTCAGCAACTCTCGAACTTAGAAAGTCCAAAATATCATCATAAATATCTTCGATATTTTTGAGGATATTTTCATAAATATTCCAGCCCAAAATTATCTACCTCTTCGTGTTTTCAGTATTCCATTATATTGGAAACATCAATAAAATCTAAGTATTAATTATAAATGAATTGTGGAGAAGTGTTGGGAATTGAAGCATGGGTTAGTATAATATAATGACGCTTGGCCAACGTGATTATATTACAGTAAGTCATGCTGAGTTCCTAATGGAACGTGATGATTCACAGATCATAACGTCATCATGTGTCATGTTACATAACTCTTTTATTCTACATAACCTCCGAACATATTAAGAAGAATATATTCTTGATAGTTCTATCTTCAGTAATTTTGATAAATTTGAAAATCAAATCGTGCTATCACGTTCCACCCTGCTTAGAACATTATAATCATTCAAAACTCTATATCTACGAATTCTGGACCATTATTCGCTTGACTTGGAGTCGGGAAGAGAAAATAAGAGCATGGAGCTCCCAAAAAAGAAAAAAGAAAAAAGAAAAAAAATAATAAAAAAAGTAAAGGAAAATATAAAGCCGATCACAAACACAGGAATTACAAACCGTGTATATCAATGTTTATCGCAACATAAAGACACGGGAGGATTAAAAACATTATAACCCCAAGGGCGAAGTAGAAGAAAACAGATTCCTTCGGTGGTAATTGGAAGAGGAGATTGATTGTTAGGATAGTGAGGATAAGAACAAGAATCAGAACTGGATGAAGCACATTGACTAATAATTTGGAAATATGAATTAGAGTATAGAAATGGGAGTGGTGGAAAATAATGGAACGGAAAAAGTTTGAATTTATAAGGGAAATATCAGACAGAGTAATCGAGGCAGATAACCGTATTTAATTATAGAGATCCTAATTTCATTAATCCCGAGGAAATCAGATCTTATTCAAATTTCAAAGATTTTCTTTTAAATCCCTTGAATTCCGGAATTCAACCAAGATAACGTCAAAAGTTAAGACGCACCTTATTTTCTAAATTCAACAGTGACTACATCAAAAGTCAAGATGAATCTTTATTTCTCATGTCGCTCTTTTGTGATAGCTTCACTCGTATTCTTCGAGAAATCGAATTATTTTATTCATAATACTCAATGATGATAAAACTCTATTTATCAACTCATATTTGTCATAAAAGTATTTTTATTGTTAGCCATGACTACCACACTCAAATTTCGGGACGAAATTTCTTTAACGGGTAGGTACTGTGACTACCCGAAAATTTCCGACCAAATTTAAACCTAATCTAAATAAGATTTCGACACGATAAGCAAAATCTGTAATGTTGAATCTCAAAATTTGTGAACGGTTTAATATGTTCATTTAACTTTGACCATTTCCCTACGATTCACGAACCACTATTTGTAATATATATATATATATATATATATATATATATATATATATATATATATATATATATATATATATATATATATATGTTGTTGTTATTAAAATGAATTATGTAAAATAAAATAAAAATAAAATATTATAATAATTATTATTTACAACATAACTATATATAAATAAAGTATAGTAAAAATAAATATTAAATGATTGTGATACTCGTTTGATGTTCCTATTGATATTAAACACGTATAAATACGAACTTTTATGATTTAAAAATAAACGGTGATCCGAAAAATGAGATATATAAATTACAGGCTTATTAAAAGTGTATTTAGGAACTATTTGTTAAATTTTTACATTTAGTATATATTACTTAGGGTTAAGAGCTAATAATTAATTTAATTATTATTTAATGGTTCTAAACAATTAATGACCGGATTTATAAAATAAAGATTAGAATAAATATTCATATTTAAAAATATGGAATTTTTCAGAAAACTTTTATCCGCCATTGTGTATCAACGGACCACGATATGATATTCGAAATAAAACCGTAGGTAACATATAAACAAACTATATTCACGAGAATTAAAAATTTGGATTACTGTTAAATCATGTTTCAATTGATTGATTACTAGTACGATATTATATTATTAATTGTTTTATTTTGCAACTTGACTCCTTTACACTATATCCTAATTTCATGCACTGAATCCACCTTCCCCATCTTCTCTTGTCGATATAGACATACTTTTTCTTTTATTATTATTTGTCTCTCATTCAAGTGTTCCTGTAACATAAACTTTAACCAAATCCATGAATCAATTCACGCAAGTAAACCATAACCCAACATCTTCGTTGATTACCTTGCATAACAATCACCATAATCATGATCATTCACACACGCTAATGGACTTGTTTCAACCCGAAAAAGTACCACCGTGACCAGACCACCTTTGGTTTTATTTTTCTTTCTGTTGGTTCCCATCGTGAACACACCACAACAATCACGAATCACCACCTTTCATTATTCACTGTTTTATTGTTATAATCACTCATCAACACCTTCGTCAACTACAACCTGCAATTCATATTCACACTTCCTATTTTGACAGCCCAACCCAACACCATCGAATCATTAACCTGCTCATCTTATAGAATCATTAACCTGCTCGTCTTATCTAATCATTAACCTGCTCGTCTTATCTCTACTTCTACTACTCGATTATTTCTGTTTCTATGCAGCTGCAACTGCAGCTGCTATACATCATTTATATTCTTGAACAACCACCTTTGCAACTTCATGTAACTGTTACCTCTATTCGTTTTATACTATAACTCATCACCACAAAAACCCAAACCATTTGTTGTTGTTGTTGCACAATAAAACCTACCAAAACTGCCTCCACCACTCCAAACATTAACCACCACCAGAGAATCACCAAAATGCTGTTGTAAGTCGCCATATTCCTTTTTGTTTTACTGCCATCTATGTACTACTTTTGTTTGCTGCCATATCTAATGAAGAAGAAGGTATTAAATAAAGAATGATGATCAGTGCACTTACTTTTCTTTTCTTTTCTTGTGGTGGATAGACAAAACACGTTAGTTTATCCCACCCATTATTACATGATTAGGTGAAAATAATTCCCTTGGTCCGTAATTAGGGGTGATTGTGGGCCGAATTTGGTTTAACTATTATGGTGGTCTTCCGCAAATATTTATACTAAGAACAGAGGGCATACATTATTTATTGTCACTTATTGATAAAGAATTACAAGTTGAGTACTAGTCCTAATGGCCTACCATCTTTAAGATTTCCACTTATAATTATTTAGTGGGTACCATGGGAAATAAAATGAAAACCGATTTACTTTATTTTCCCTTGATGGGCACGTGATGATCAACAACAGCCATGGAACTGCTACGACTGTACTCTTACTATTATGATTACATTCCTGGTTAACCCATTCCATCACCACCAAGCCTGTACATTTGTTCTTGTTTCGATCTTGTTTACAGTCGCTAAACACCAACAAACCCATTTCCTTGGTATTGTTATTTCTGCTAAATAAACATCGTAGTCGAAAGTCAATTGAGAACCTGCTGTACGCGTAATTTTTTTTTTGTTTTACACAGCCGCTGCTGCAACATGTTGTTGTCTTCAAGCTATAATATCGATGGTGATGACTAATATAAAAAGGATGGTGGGTCACAATTAAAGTCTTGGTAAAATGGCATATATTGAATATCAAAATATGAAACAATATTAAAATCCTAGACAAGTGATAATGGGACGGGTTAAAATTTTATGGCCGATAAGATTGAATAAGGAATTCGACTTGTTATTTAAGATGGGACCATAAATTGATTTAATTATGACTAAGAAGTCATGGACGAATTATAATGTTTAGACGATGATGATAGTGTTTAGATGATGAACTTATGATGATGAGGATGATCATCGTGGTATATGGTATTGAGGATGATGATCGTGATCATCATGGTGAGTGATGATGATGAAGACGTGATATGATGATGATAGTAAGGATGATGGTGATTCATTATGATAATGATTATTATTGTGAATGAAAAAAAAGAAGATTTCAATCAGTCGGGTTAAATACATATAAGGTGATAATAATTTCAGAAAAACAAAATTGCTTGAGTGGTTTTGGAGTGTTTGTGTTTAAGCAAGAGGTCGCGGGTTCGAGCCCGGACAGTGGTGTTTAATTTTTTTTAAGCTCCTCCCTTCAAAGGTTGTACATTTTTATTATTATTAGTATTATTACTATTATTACTTTTATCAATATAATTATTATTATTATTATTGACATTATTAGGATTATTATAATTATTTTTATTTTTATTATTATTATTATTATTATTATTATTATTATTATTTTGAAAACAATACAAATTATTATTATTTTCATTAATATTAGTATCATTTTTATTATTTTTAGTATTATTATTATAGATCTTATAGTTATTATTATTATTACTATTATTATTATAAAAATACAACCTTTTATTATTAGTAGTACTCTTACCAAATAAAATATTAGTAACAAAAAAAAAATAATAATAATAAATAAATAAATATATTTAATACATATAACATAAATATATTAATATGTTTATAATAATTAATAATTATTTATTTAAATATATATAATATAAATGTACTTAATTAATTAATATAACCTATAAATTATTAAATATAACAACTATATCACTAATAATATATAAATTTGTTCGATTACCATTATATATGTTAATATATATATATATAAATGATATAGGTTCGTGAATCCGAGGCCAACCCTACTTTTGTTCAATGTCGTCATATGTATTTTTACTACAAAATACAGTATGGTGAGTTCATTTGCTCCCTTTTACTCTTTACATTTTTGGGACTGAGAATACATGCACTGTTTTTATAACTGCTTTATTAAATGCTTTTGAAACATATTTTGAACTGAGAATACATGAAATGCTTTCATAAATGTTTGATGAGATAGACACAAGCAAAACATTCCTCGAATGAATTTTTATGCAGACAGAAGTTCTATGGATTATTATTGAATTAGTTGGACGTTATAATTGCCACTAATTGTTGTGAATATTTCCCCTGATTATTCTTGCTTGGTAACCTAAGAATTAGAATCGGGTATGGCCCTAATTCACGCGAATCCTAAAGATAGCTACCGGGTTTAACACCTCCACCCAGAATGTTCACTAGACGGAAGAGCTAGTGGGCGTGGTGTTTAGTACTTCGAAGTTTATATGATTATTATACAGACGAGATGTTCTGTTTTGGGGATATTATTATGCGCATTATATGTTAAGGTCGATTACCAAGCCAAGCTATGAAAGCAGTGAAAAGTGAATGTTATGTATCGAGAGAATGATTTTATACACAAGTTATGTGTATGTTATTTTTGTGCACGAGATATGTGTACGGTTACTAAGATTTATGAAAGATGATTTCGTACACGAGAAATGTGTACTGTATTTAAAAGATATCGCATGTACATTACAGGTGGGTATAGGATTCGGGCCCATTTGTACCATGCAGGATTTAAAACTTGTGGTCTATCAAAATGATGAATTTTATTGTTTTATGATAAACCTATGAACTCACCAACCTTTTAGTTGACACTTGAAAGTATGTTTATTCTCAGGTATGAAAGAAATCTTCCGCTGTGCATTTGCTCATTTTAAAGATATTACTTAGAGTCATTCATGACATATTTCAAAAGACGTTGCATTCGAGTCGTCGAGTTCATCAAGATTATTATTAAGTCAATTATAGTGGATATATTATGAAATGGTATGCATGTCGTCAACTTTCGATGTAAAGAAAGATTTTCTTTTAAAAACTAATGCAATATTTGTAAAATGTATCATATAGAGGTCAAATACCTCGCGATGTAACCAAATGTAATGTATTCGTCCAGATGGATTAGGAAGGGGCATTTCATGATGCTCTCTGAAAATTCTCAGATCTCAATTTGAAGAATCGAATCCGAATTTAGGAGTCAAAGTTTCGGTGAAAAAAGTCAAACGAATGTTGAATCATCGAATTGATGATTTGTGTGTTGTTTCAGTTGAAGATGATGATTGACGAGTGTTCTAGACATCATTTGCAACACTTTTCATTCAGGAATCGCGATCTAAAAAGCCTTACATCTTGAATTCGAATTTGTTGTTCATATGAAAGTAACGCGAACATCTGATGTATTTATGAATCTGAAAATAAAATATCTGAGATTAATCCAAGGGCTGAGATGTGTTCCTTGGATCTCAACTTAATAAAATATCACAACAAAGCAGCAGTAGTATGAACGACAAAGGGGCCAGCCTCAAATCGAATTGTAGAAAGGAGGAAGAACTATTTGAGTATGGAAAGAAATTGGGTCTCCATTGGCCTGATGTCCCTCAACAAAGACAGTAAGTTCCTTTTGTGTTCCTTTTCAAAATCAGTTTATACCATGAAGATAATGTCATTAAACATTACAGGTTTTGCGAAAGACGGTGCTTTTGGTTGGGTTAGAGATTTATGTAGGGAAGAAAGGCCAGATATTTTTGCGATTCAAGAAACAAAGTCTAGTATAGTGAGTGATCAATGGGCTTCATGCTTATGGTGGTCAAGCAATGTAGGTTTAGTCCAAAAAGAGGCAACAGGGAACGCAGGTGGGCTGATGATATTATGGGATATAGATAGCTTTCAAGTTGAGAATTTTGTAGAAAGTGAATTTTTCATTGCAATAAAAGGGACTTGGAAGACAAAAAATTATGAAACCATTGTTGTTAATATTTACGTGCCATAAGATGACGCGAGTAAGATCCGTATGTGGGATTCTTTAAATTCATTAATGAGAAACGTAGATAATAGTTGGTTGTTATGTAGAGACTTCAATGAAGTGCGGGAAGAAGATGAGAGATTCAATAGTATATACATTCCAAGTCGAGCAAAGAGATTCAACGAGTTCATTAACGACAATAGCCTCGTAGAAATCCCACTTGGTGGTAGGAAGTTCACTAGGGTTTGTGATAACAGAGTGAAAATGAGTAAACTTGATCGGTTTTTAGCCTCTGATAAATTTCTTAATATGTGGAATGTTCTCTCGGCGCTAGTTTTAGAGAGGAAATTTTCGGATCACTGTCCAATCGTTATTCGGGACAAAATACTAGACTTTGGACCGAAACCTTTCAAAATTTTTGACGAGTGGTTAAAACACGAAGAGGTAGATGAATTATCAAAAAATCTTGGAGTACGGAGGTCGGTGGAATTAGAATGGATTGTGTTTTTCGTAACAAGTTAAAAAATGTAAAATGGGCACTAATAGAATGGAGTAAGACAAATGTAAGTAATTTAGAAAAGGAGGTGAAGGAATTAAAAGAACAAATCAATTCGTGGGAGATGAAAGCAGAAAACAGTTTACTTAGTGATCAAGAAAGGGAAATGTGGATGGAGTGTAGGAAAAAATGGTTAGATAAAGAAAGAATGAAGAGTAATATGCTTAAGCAAAAAGCAAGGGGTCGATGGATTGTTGACGGGGATGAAAACTCGAGTTTTTTTCATGCAATAATTAGGCGTAAATACAACAAAAATTACATTAGGGGTCTAATTATAAATGGTCTTTGGAATGAAAATCCGGAAGATATTAAAGAAGCTATGAAGGAACATTTTCGAGGCATTTTTGAAAAAAGATCAGTGAGTCGCCCCTCTATGCAAAATTTCTCACACCCGGTGCTAACAGAATCTGAATCAGCGGGCCTGGAGGGCAGATTCAGTGAAAGCAAAATTTTAGAGGCACTTAAAGATTGCGATGGAAAAAAAGCTCCCGGCCCCGACGGTTTTAACATGAATTTTTTCAAGAAGTATTGGGACCTTATCAAATGTGATCTTTGTAAAGCGCTAGAATGGTTTTAACGACCAGTCCTAATCCATCTGGACGAATAGATTGCATTTGGTTACATCGCGAGGTACTTGACCCCTATATGATACATTTTACAAACATTGCATTCGTTTTTAAAAGACAAATTTTCATTACAATGAAAGTTGACGGCATGCATACCATTTCATAATACATCCAACTATAATTGACTTAATAATAATCTTGATGAACTCAACGACTCGAATGCAGCGTCTTTTGAAATATGTCATGAATGACTCCAAGTAATATCTCTAAAATGAGCAAATGCACAGCGGAAGATTTCTTTCATACCTGAGAATAAACATGCTTTCAAGTGTCAACCAAAAGGTAGGTGAGTTCATTAATTTATCATAAACATTCATTTCTATCATTTTAATAGACCACAAAATTTCAGATATTCAATTGTACACGTAACCCGAGTACATAATAACACGCGTAACCCGCGAACTAAAAATCATTCATATGGTGAACGCTTGATAACCGACTTAACTTTAATGAATAGAATATCCCCAAACAGAACCTCTCGTCTGTATAATAATAATAATAATCTCGAAGTACTAAAGCATCCGTACCCCGGATGGGACTTGTCGAGGTCCGTAGATCTATCTTTAGGATTCGCGTCGATTAGGGGCCATACCCGTTTCCTAATCATTAGGTTATCAAGCTAAAAAGGGGTGATATTCAATATTCATAATCCAGTCATAGAATGTAGTTTTTGATCATTTGTGTCTATTTCGTAAAACATTAATAAAATCGGCGCATGTATTCTCAGTCCCAAAAATATATATAAAAAGGGAGTAATGAAACTCACTTAATGTATTTTGTAGTAAAAATACATATGACGATATTGAACAATGCAGGGTTGGCCTTGGATTCACGAACCTATATCATTCATATATATATTAAAACATATATTTGTAATCGAATATATATATATATATATATATATATATATATATATATATATATATATATATATATTATTAGTGATGTAATTTATATATATAATTAGTTATGTATTGAGATTAATATTTATATATAATTTCATTAATATGTATAATGTATTATAATGCTTATTTGATATATATAATTTCGTTAATGTTATAACAATACAAATTGTATTATATTAGTTAAACATAATATTATGTAATATTAATATACTTATGTAGTAAATATATATAAATATCTTTTGTTTGCAAAAATTAATAATTGTAATAATACTAGGTTAAGGATAATAATAATAATGATAATAATAATAGTTGTTTTAATAAAAATGATAATAACGATTATATAAAATGATAGTTTTTATAAAAATACTATTTTTAATAATAATAGTAACTTTGATAGAGTTTTTAATAGCCATATTAATAATAATACTAATATCAATGTTGAATAAGGATTCTATTGATAATGATACTTAAAATTTTTAGCAATAATAATAATGATTATACTAGTTTTTATAAAATTATAGATTTTTAAAAAAATGATATTTTTTAGTAATAATGATAATAACAATAATACTAATATTGATAATAGTAATAACTTTAACAATTTTACTAATAAGGATGATAGTGATAATGATAATACTAATAATTTTAATAATATTGTTAAGAATGATATTTATGTTAATAATAATAATAATAATAATAATAATAATAATAATAATAATAATAATAATAATAATAATAATACTAATAATGACAATGATAATAATATTAATGATAATATCAATTATATTATTAGTCTTAGTATATATAATAATAATTATCAATAATAAACAATTATGATACTTATAATAATAATTATATTACTAATAATAACAATAACAATAATAATCATAATAATAATAATAATAACATAATAATAACTAACAATAATAATGATAAAAATAAGAGTGTATACCCTTTAAAAGCTTTTCTAAAAAAAAAGCCCTGGACCGGGCTCGAACTCGTGACCTCCCGCTCACCAGCAAACACCCTCACCATCTGAACCATCACGTTTTTCTGCTTTATATTTCGTTTTATATTGTTTTAACCCGTTAAATGTTTATCTTCTTCCCCTTCATGTTTGATCGAGCAGGGAACCAAAACATAACTCCAACAACTAATTAGCATTTTACTTAAGTTTTCAGATGAATCGTAAATAAATATTGGATGATTGAGTTGTTTAAAAATAAAAGAAGAAAAAAAAAATAGAACAGCTACTGTTCGTCGTATAAGAAAAATAAACTCAAATTCCACTTTCGATTTTTAGAACATTTGAGACAAAGCTTATAACACGAACTTTGTTTGAAATCACCCCTAGAAACTTTCTTAATCATCAATTTATCATGAAACCTCAAAATCGTTTCGAATTTCATGATAAACCGAAAGTTTGACTTTTAAATTCAAAAGTTTGACTCCGAAATTAATCCTTGATTTCGAGAATTGAGACTTACAAATTTGCAGATAGTTTGGTTTGATTAATCATAACAACTCTGCAATTTTCAATTTTTACAAATGATTCAAATTCGTATTTTGGTAAAAAAAATCAAGAACAGAATGAGTCGACTGGTTCATCTCTTTTTTTTATATATAATTTTAATCTAAAATTGACAGTAATTGTTTTAATTGATAATGTGGATGAAAGAATTGAATGAGTTTTCTTATATCACTGATCAATTCGATTATTATATACAAATAGGTAATCGATAGAGGGAATAAATCAGAAGCGAAATAAAAAAAAATAGAAAGTAGATTGTGATGTTAAACTGATTTTGGTTCTTTGTGAATTTGATTGGTACGATTTTAACAATCAACAACAGATGGAAAAGGACTTGGAACCAATTCTGATTTATCGAATCCATATATACGATTCTTACATGAATAATGAATTAATAATTAGTAATTATAATCATATTAATTATAATCAAAAATACTAATAATAATAATAAAACTAATATTATAAAAAAATTAATAGTTTGTATTATTTTCTAATAATAATAACAATTATAATATTAATGATATTAATTGTAATAATATTTATAAAAATAATATTATATAATAATAATAATAATATAATTTCCATCATTCTTATATTAATATTTATGTTTATCTTCTTTATTTTTGATAATCATAACTTTTTAGATATATATATATATATATATATATATATATATATATATATATATATATATATATATATATATAACAATAATAATGATATTATTATTAATAATACTAACATTGATAAATTATGTATATTCAATCTACTCTCTATATTCAGAATAACAAGTTTTAGTCATTTTAAGTTATCTTTCATAATAGCTAAATCACATACTAGTTCATTAATATATTTAGTTTATTATATATAATTATTTCCATATATAGTTATTTATATATATATTTCGGTTTACAATTAAAGGTTCGTGAATCGTCGAGTATGGTCAAAGGGTAAATGAATTTAAGTAACTGTTCCAAAAAATTTTGAGACTCAATATTACAGATTTTGCTTATCATGTCGGAAAACATTAATTATGTAAAGATTAAGTTTAAATTTGATCGGAAATTTCCGGATCGTCACAATGGTTTTGGGATTCGGGTAAAATTTCCAAAGGGTGTAATGCATCCTTTATCTCACTGATCCCTAAAGTAAAAGATCCACTCAGTTTAAACGACTATAGGCCCATTAGTTTAATTGGTGGAGTTTACAAAATACTTTCCAAGGTGTTATCTAATAGATTAAGAAGGGTAGTGCCGAGCATAGTAGGTGTAGAACAAAGTGCGTTTTTAAAAGGAAGGTATATTCTAGATGGAGTTTTAATAGCAAATGAGACGGTTGAGTTCATGAAGAGATCAAAGAAGAAGGGTCTTGTATTTAAAGTATATTTCGAAAAAGCTTTCGATAGCTTAGATTGTTTGACGACCCGGAAAATTTCGACTAATTTTAAATCAAACTCTCGATACGATTTAATATTTTTAACATGATAAGAAAAGTCTGATAGGTTGAGTCTCAAAAAATTTGAACTGTTTCATGAATTCATTTGACCTTCGACTGTTCCCGACGATTCACGAACAATAAATTGTAAATAGATTTGTATGTATTTAAAATATATATATATATATATATATATATATATATATATATATATATATATATATATATATATATATATATATATATATATATATATATATATATATATATAATAATTATAACTCGAAATATAATTTGAAATATTATATTATTTAGTTATTAGAATTAATTTTGTAAAATAAAATAATATAAGATATAATAAAATTTATTATTAAAATGAACCTAAACATATATATAAAAAGTATATTGAATATTTATATGGTTTCGAATTTATTTAGTAAACGATAGTAACACTAGTTTGACATTCGTTTGTGATTAGACAAATTTAAATACCTTAGGATGAGCTTTAGCACTCTATATATTTTACTTAGGATTGAGCACTATTAATTGATCAAATTTTAAGAATTATTTGCAACAAATAATGATCGAAATAATTAAATATAAAGATACGGGATTTTTCTACATACTTTTATCCGCTACTTATGAACAACTGAGAATGATATACTCTCCATGTTAAAATCGTCCGGGATTAGAAAACATATTAGGGGCTGCTAACTCATTATCACACGTTTGTATTAATTATCCTATAATTATTATTATTATTTAATTAATTACTCATGTCGGCAAGGAAGAAGTTAATTTATGAGCTGGGATATTATTGTGTCACTGTGCGTTTTTGTTTCTTTATTCACAATTATAAGTTACAGAGTAATATATACACATATAACTCATACATGAAACATAAGAATCTTCATCACCCTTGTCCATCCACAACCGTGAGAACCACCGCCACCATCATCTTAAGTTATACAAATCGAACACCACCTTATACTTCTCCATCTTCACACACCACCACCATTATATATAGTTATATATACACATGATTATACATAAACATCCTACAACCACCCTTTCTTTGTTTTGTTGATACTCCAGGTACGTACATCCTCACCTCCACTGTCTAACGCCATCTGTTATCACCACAGCCACTGCTCCTGCTGCAGCTATTTTCTATTTTAAACCCATCAATACCTTCACCCAACAACCAACCTTTGAACGTTATTGTTCCTTGCTACTCGCCACTTTTCTGTTCCCAAATTTTGTTCGAAACTCTAACACACACAACCACTATATATTAAAATATGCAGTCTACAAATAAAGTTATAGATCAAAGATGTTTTGGCGTAATATATTTTTCATTGTAACCGACAATGTATTAACAAATTAACCCACTTGTGTTATTTTATTTGATTACTGCTGGAAAACTTTTTCCCATTTTCCTATTTTAAAACTAACGCAAGCCACCCACTACTATTCTTTATCTTTACAGCTCACCGTTGCTACTGTAGTTCCTACTTTTGTTTTCTGTTGCATTCAAACCACAAAACCCATTGATGAACCTGCAAATCATTCTACTTCTTCACCGTTTCTGTTTTCTATCCCATTTCCATTTCAATTAGAACGATGAAGATAAGAGTGGTGATAGGCAATGGTAAAAACGTTGAGGATGTGGACTGTTATGATAGAATAGGTTGATGATGAGAGGATGACTATGATGGTGACAGTCTAATGAATATCCCACCGAGAGTTTGTTATATATTTTTTTTCTTTCCGGACTCTTTTGTAACAGGCCATGTTATTTTCCAAATTGGGCCATGATCTTTTCTGTTGGGCCATACCATTTTCATATCGGGCCGTATATGAGCTGTGTTGTTGAGCCGTAGTGTATTGTTTCACTTAATGGACTGTAATCCTAATTATGTTGCTGGGCTGTACTATTGGGCCAGAACCCAGTTTAGGTTTTCTGTTAGAACCAATTCGTGTGCGATGATAATTAGATGGCGGATAACGGTGGGTGATCATAAAGATAACGATATAGATATATATATGTAAGATGTACGATACATGAAATCATGAATTAAGATGATGATAGATGACTTCAAGAAGATGATGACCGATGACAATGAGGATGATGATGATTATGATAGTAAATGATGAAAACCGTGATGTATTAGGACGATGATGATGCTATATGATTATGATAATGGTATAGTTATGATAATGATAATGATAATGATCGTGTTAGATGATGATGATAATTAAGAAACAGAAAACGGGATTAAAAAGAACTAGTTTGGATATTAATAACAGAAATGGAAGTGTAGCGTATTGGTTTACGCTAGTATCAGGTTAGTGGGACGTCGCGGGTTCAAACCCGGACTTGGGCATTTTTTTTAAGGGTTACTTCTTTGAGGTAGTTTACTTATTACTCATTATTATTATTATTATTATTATTATTATTATTATTATTATTATTATTATTATTATTATTATTATTATTATTATTATTATTATTATTATTATTATTATTATTATTATTACTATTATTATTATTATTATTATTATTATTATTATTATTATTATTATTATTATTATTATTATTATTATAGATTGTTATTGTTATTGTTATTATTGCGATTATTGATTGATATTACTATTAAGTATTAGTATTATTATTAGTATTATTATTATTATTATTATTATTATATATTATGAATATCATTTATTATTAGTATTATCAATATCAATATTGTTAGTATTAGTATAATAATTATTATTATTACAAATATAAGACCTAGGATAAAAATTTCCATTTATTATTAATATTATGATAACAATTATTATTATTAGTAATGTTATGAAGATAATAAAAATTTATTATTAAGTTCATTAATATTAGTATTAGTATCATCTTATTTAGTATTATTCACATATTAAAATTTATAATATCATTATTATTATCACATGTATTATCATTAATATTATCAAAACTATTTTTTTATCGATAAATAATGTACATAGAATATACTTATTACATATATTCTAACTATAAAACTATATATCAAACATATTAAAAAAAATTTATAAATACTTATATATAACAAATTATTGAATTTTTCATTTAATAATAAACATATAGATAGATATAAATATGGTAATATAACTAAAGGTATAGATAATAATTATTTTAAATATATATACAAAATAAATAGAGATAAAATAAGATATAATATATATAAATAAGATATGTTTTTAAAAGGAATTTAGTATAAAACTTATATAACTACAAACACATAAATATTATATAATTAATAAATGAAATTATGAAATTTCCATTATATGTTTTAATGGATATACAATTGATATAGGTTCGTGAATCCGAGGCCAACTCTGCATTGTTCAGTTTTGTCGTATGAATATTTTTACTACAAAATATTGTAGAGTGAGTTTCATTTGCTCCCTTTTTAAATGTTTTTGCAATATATATTTTTGGGACTGAGAATACATGCGCTGATTTTATAAATGTTTTACGAAATAGACACAAGTAATCGAAACTACATTCTATGGTTGGATTATCGAATCGAATATCACCCTTTTTAGTCTGGTAATCTAAGAATTAGGGAACGGACACCCTAATTGACGCGAATCCTAAAGATAGATCTATTGGGCCTAACACACCCCATCCGGGTTACGGATGCTTTAGTACTTCGATTTTATCATGTCTGATGAGAGTCCCGGAATGATGGGGATATTCTAGACGCGTTCTGTTAATGTCGGTTACCAGGTGTTCACCATATGAATGATTTTTAATTCGCGGGTTATGCGTATTATTTTGTATTCGGGTTACGTTGTACAATTAAATATATGAAATCTTGTGGTCTATTAAAATGATGAAAATGAATGATTATGATAAACTAATGAACTCACCAACCTTTTGGTTGACACTTGAAAGCATGTTTATTCTCGGATATGAAAGAAATCTTCCGTTGTGCATTTGCTCATTTTAGAGATATTACTTGGAGTCATCCATGACATATTTCAAAAGACGTTGCATTCGAGTCATTGAGTTCATCAAGATTATTATTAAGTCAATTATAGTTGGATATATTATGAAATGGTATGCATGCCGTCAACTTTCGATGTAATGAAAATTTGTCTTTTAAAAACGAATGCAATGTTTGTAAAATGTATCATATAGAGGTCAAGAACCTCGCGATGTAACCAAATGTAATGTATTCGTCCAGATGGATTAGGACGGGTCATGAAAGATTGGAACTATTTGATGGAGATAATGAAGTGTATGGGTTTCGGTGTGAAATGGTGTAAATGGATTTATGCGTGTCTTGCCTCGGCCTCTATATCCGTGTTGGTAAATGGATCCCCCGCAACCTAATTTAATATGGGTAGAGGGGTAAGGCAAGGCGACCCTTTATCGCCTTTTCTTTTCATTGTGGCGGTAGAGGGTTTAAACGTATTGGCAAAAGCGGTGGTGGAAAGAAATTTGTATAAAGGTATGGAGGTGGGAAAAAAGAAAGTCATGATCTCGCATTTACAATACGCGGACGACACCATTTTCTTCGGTGAATGGGAGCATGATAATCTCCAAAGTCTTTTGAATCTACTCAAATGTTTCGAGCTAACTTCCGGGCTCAAAATTAACATGAGTAAAAGTTGTATTTTCGGTGTTGGAGTAAATAAAAACGAGATAGATCAATTTGCAAATACTTTCGGGTGTAGTATTGGTGACTTCCCTTTTAAATATCTCGGTCTTCCGATTGGCTCCAAAATGAATAAAATAAATGATTGGAAGGTTGTCATTGAAAAGTTCAAATCCAAACTTTTGGAGTGGAAAGCATGAACGATTTCTTTCGGCGGTCGAGTAACGCTCATCAAATCGGTTCTATCGAGTCTACCATTGTATTACTTCTCTTTATTCCGTGCCTCGGTGTGTGTGTGTTGAATGAACTAGAGAGAGTGAGGCGAGAGTTTTTTTGGGGAATTTCCGGGTTGGGGAAAAAAATACATTGGGTAAAATGGGAAAAAATTATGTTATCATATGAGTATGGGGGGTTATATATTGGCTCCCTCAAATGCAAAAACTTGGCTCTACTAGGCAAATGGTGGTGGCGGATCCATAATGAACCTAATTCATTATGGGCCAAAGTCAGCATAAGCTTATACGGGCCTGCAGGTAGGTTGTCTCAATCACGGCCCTTATCTAACGTTAATCACCACAGTACTTGGCGTTCCATTGTTATTGCAGGAAACAATCTATCTGACATTGGAGTTAATTTCAGCGATTCTTTCCAAAAATCAGTCGGTGATGGCACTAGTACGCAATACTGGACAGAGAGATGGATTTCGGACTCTTGTCTTCAACAAAAATTTAAAAGATTGCACGCGTTAGAAAAGAACAAAGATGCAAGGGTTGCCGATAGGGTCCGCTGGTCAGATAAAGGTTGTTCCTTTTCTTGGGATTGGGTCAGAGAATTAACGGGTCGTGCTAAGGGTGAATTGTAGAATATGCAGAAAATGATCAGAGAATTTGAGACTGACAGAAGATGTGCAGGTACATGGACTTGGTCAATGGCTTCGAACGGTATTTTTACATCGAAAAAGCTCAACGACATCATCTCTAATAAGGTGCTTTTTGATTTCCGGAGTCAATCTTCTACTTTGAGAAATAATTTAGTTCCGAAAAACGTTGAAATTTTTATTTGGAGGGTAAGAAAGAAAAAGATTTCGGTACTTACGGAGCTTGACAAGCGTGCGATAGATTTAAATACGGTTCGTTGCCCTATTTGCGACAATGATATTGAGACGGTTGACCACATATTGATTTTTTGCAATTGCGCTTACGAAGTTTGGTCAAGAGTACACAAATGGTGGGGCTTGGGTAATTTCTCCAACTTAAGCATAAACGAAGCTTTTGTTGGAAAAGTAAACAAACCCACCACGAATTTGGGAGAAAAAATATGGGAAGCAGTGGAGTGGACGTGCGGGTATATTTTATGTGGAAAAATAGAAACAACAAAATTTTCAAAAACAAGTCTTTATGTGTACCTTCTGTAGTGACCCGAACTTTTCCATGTTTATATATATTAAATGAAATTTATATTTACATGATTAAGTGTTTCCAACATGTTAAGCAATCAAACTTGTTAAGACTTGATTAATTGAAATAGGTTTCGTATAGACAATTGACCACCCAAGTTGACCGGTGATTCACGAACGTTAAAACTTGTAAAAACTATATGATGACATATATATGGATATATATATATATATATATATATATATATATATATATATATATATATATATATATATATATATATATATATATATATATATATATATATATATATATATATATAGTTAACATGATATTATGACAAGTAAGTATCTCACTAAGTATATCAACAATGAGTGATATACATAAAAATTGAGTTTATTGAATTAAGAAACTCGAAACGATATATATAACGATTATCGTTATAACAACGTCTTACTAAATACATATGAATCATATTAAGATATTATTACACTATGTTTAATCATTATAAATGATAAATAAAGATGTCATTAAGTGTATTAACAATGAACTACATATGTAAAAACAAGACTACTAACTTAATGATTTCGAAACGAGACATATATGTAACGATTATCGTTGTAACAACATTTAACTGTATATATATCATACTAAGATATATTAATATATCATAATATCATGATAATGTAATAATTTAACATCTCTTTGGATATTATAAATAATGGGTTAACAACATTTAACAAGATCGTTAACCTAAAGGTTTCAAAACAACATTTACATGTAACGACTAACGATGACTTAACGACTCAGTTATAATGTATATACATGTAGTGTTTTAATATGTATTCATACACTTTTGAAAGACTTCAATACACTTATCAAAATACTTCTACTTAACAAAAATGCTTACAATTACATCCTCGTTCAGTTTCATCAACAATTCTACTCGTATGCACCTGTATTCGTACTCGTACAATACACAGCTTTTAGATGTATGTACTATTGGTATATACACTCCAATGATCAGCTCTTAGCAGCCCATGTGAGTCACCTAACACATGTGGGAACCATCATTTGGCAACTAGCATGAAATATCTCATAAAATTACAAAAATATTAGTAATCATTCATGACTTATTTACATGTAAACAAAATTACACATCCTTTATATCTAATCCATATACTAACGACCAAAAACACCTACAAACACTTTCATTCTTCAATTTTCTTTATCTAATTGATCTCTCTCAAGTTCTATCTTCAAGTTCTAAGTGTTCTTCATAAATTCTATAAGTTCTAGTTTCATAAAATCAAGAATACTTCCAAGTTTGCTAGCTTACTTCCAATCTTGTAAAGTGATCATCCAACCTCAATAAATCATTCTTATTTACAGTAATATATCTTTCTAATATAAGGTAATACTCATATTCAAACTTTGATTCAATTTCTATAACTATAACAATCTTATTTCGAGTGGAAATCTTACTTGAACTTGTTTTCGTGTCATGATTCTGCTTCAAGAACTTTCAAGCCATCCAAGGATCCTTTGAAGCTAGATCTATTTTTCTCATTTTCAGTAGGTTTATCCACAAAACCGGAGATAGTAATGATGTTCATAACATCATTCAATTCATATATATAAAACTACCTTATTCGAAGGTTTAAACTTGAAATCACTAGAACATAGTTTAGTTAATTATAAACTTGTTCGCAAACAAAAGTTAATAATTCTAACTTGACTTTTAAAATCAACTAAACACATGTTCTATATCTATATGATATGCTAACTTAATGATTTAAAACCTGAAAACACGAAAAACACCGTAAAATCGGACATACGCCGTCGTAGTAACACCGCGGGCTGTTTTGGGTTAGTTAATTAAAAACTACGATAAACTTTGATTTAAAAGTTGTTCTACTGGGAAAATGATTTTTCTTATGAACATGAAACTATATCCTAAAATCATGGTTAAACTCAAAGTGGAAGTATGTTTTCCAAAATGGTCATCTAGACGTCGTTCTTTCGACTGAAATTACTACCTTTGCAAATATGACTTGTAACCTGTATTTCCGACTATAAACTTATACTTTTTCTGTATATATTCATAAACTTAATTTCAATATGAAACCATAGCAACTTGAACCACTCAAAACAGATTTAAAACGAAGAAGTTATGAGTAAAACAAGATTGGATATTTTTACTTGTTGTAGCTACGTGAAAATTGGTAACAAATCTATATTAATCATATCCTAGCTAACTTGTATTGTATAATACATATATTCTAATATATTATGTAATCTTGAGATACCATAGACACGTATGCAAATGTTTTGACATATCATATCGACCCATCTATATATATTATTTGGAACAACCATAGACACTCTATATGCAGTAATGTTGGAGTTAGCTATACAGGGTTGAGGTTGATTCCAAAAATATATATACTTTGAGTTGTGATCTAGCTTGATACGTGTATACACTGGGTCGTGGATTGGGTCAAGATAATATATATCAATTTATTTCTGTACATCTAACTATGGACAACTAGTTGTAGGTTAATAACGAGGACAACTGACTTAATAAACTTAAAACATTAAAACGTATTAAAAATATTATAAATATATTTTGAACATACTTTGATATATATGTATATATTTGTTATAGGTTCGTAAATCAACCAGTGGCCAAGTCTTACTCCCGACGAAGTAAAAATCTGTGAAAGTGAGTTATAGTCCCACTTTTAAAATCTAATATTTTGGAATGAGAATACATGCAGTTTTATAAATGTTTTACGAAATAGACACAAGTAAATGAAACTACATTATATGGGTGAATGATCGAAGCCGAATATGCCCCTTTTGCTTGGTAGCCTAAGAATTAGTAAACCGATCTACTAATTGACGCGAATCCTAAAGATAGATCTATTGGGCCTAACGAACCCCATCCAAATTACCGGATGCTTTAGTACTTCGAATTCGTTTTTATCTTGTCCGAAGGATTTCTCGGAATGATAGGGGATATTCTTATATGCATCTTGTTAATGTCGGTTACTAGGTGTTCACCATATGAATGATTTTTATCTCTATGTATGGGATGTATATTGAAATATGAAATCTTGTGGTCTATTATTATGATTTGATAATAAATAGGTTAAACCTATAACTCACCAACATTTTTGTTGACGTTTTAAGCATGTTTATTCTCAGGTGATTATTAAGAGCTTCCGCTGTTGCATACTAAAATAAGGACAAGATTTGGAGTCCATGCTTGTATGATATTATGTAAAAACTGCATTCAAGAAACTTATTTTTGATGTAATATATTCTTATTGTAAACCATTATGTAATGGTCGTGTGTAAACGGTATATTTTAGATTATCATTATTTGATAATCTACGTAATGCTTTTTAAACCTTTATAGATAAAATAAAGGTTATGGTTGTTTTAAAAATGAATGCAGTCTTTGAAAAACGTCTCATATAGAGGTCAAAAACCTCGCGACGAAATCAATTAATATGAAACGTTTATAATCAATATGAACGGGACATTTCAGTTGGTATCCGAGCGTTGGTCTTAGAGAACCAGAAATTTGAATTAGTGTGTATTATCGAGTTTGTTAGGATACATTAGTGAGTATGGACTTTGACCGTGTTTTCTTTAAAAACGATTGCTTAACGCTTTTGTTGGAAACTATATATTATTAACATGTAAATATTATGTGATATATTAACCTCTTAATGTGTTTGATATTGTGTGATAGATATCTACCACTAGTACAAATCCCATCGATTCACCTAATAATAATGATGAGTCAAATATATTTTGGGAAGATTCACAAATTCCCAAAGAAGAACCGGAAGAGGAGGAACCGGAAGAGGAGGAACCGGAATAGGAGGAACCGGAATAGGAGGAACCGGAAGAAGAAGAGGTTCCGGAGGAAGAAATACTGATACCTATAGTAAATTGATTAAATAAAAGAAAATCCTCAACCAACGGACCAAAGTTAATAATGGTCAATGGTGTTTCCGTCGAGGAAGCAAAATATTGGGAAGATTACCAATTTTCTGATGAATCGGATCCCGATGAGGATTCCGATGATGTTATAGAAATTACCTCGACCCAATTTAATAAAGCGAAAGAAAATAATAAGGGAAAAGGTATAAAAATAGAGAAACCCGATTCCAACCCCGATGAACTTTATATGTATCGGCAACATCCGTATTTCCTAAAATGTAACAATGACCCGGGAATCTCTAAACCACCAGGTTTTTCTAAACCATTGTGGAAAACAACGGCTCATATTAGAGGAACACCATATATTCCTTGAAAATTAGGAAAACGAACCAAGTCCGAAGAAGAAGAAACCAGTGATTCAGATTAGAGAGTTGTAATCATGTTGTGTATTATATGTATTGTAGTGTGCTTGTACTTTTATGTTCTATGTAAAAATTGCTTGTATTGTTTGTTAATTATCTTTTACGAATCTAATCCTTGTCTATTTTACAGTATAAAAACAAAATGGACGTTAAGGGTAGACAACCGAATATTTTAGAAGATCTACCAGAGGATATGATTGAGGAAATCTTGTCTAGAGTCGGTCAGAATTCATCAGCACAATTAATTATGGCAAAATTAACTTGTCAAACATTTGAAAGACTTTCCAGAAATGCCTTAGTTTATAAAAGGCTTTCCTTTGATAGGTGGGGAATATCATATTGGGGAGACCGTAAGTTACGCCGTGTTTTCTTTAAAGCATTAAATGCGGGGAACCCAAATGCAATTTTACGCTACGGGTTACGAACCTATTTTGACTCAACATATCCCAATATAGGATTTCGTGAGTTAGAAAGAGCTTCTAACATGCAACATAAAGAAGCATGTTATACTTATGGGTTAGTGATGTTCGCTTCTTATCAAAGTGAGAAAAATAATATCGGGTTACAACTTTTAAATAAAACATTCCCACAAGTGACGGACTCAGTAATTGGGGGTGAGAAACAAGGTTTTTAGATTATTACGGGGCTGTTGGACATTACGAAACCCTCGTCCTTTTGATGACATTACAACATGCTGCCTAGCCAATGGTCATAACGGTTATTTTCCACAAGACCAAGGATGGGAAGTCGTCTTAGTAAAACCAGAATGCATGACTTGTTTCTGGACTTATGAATTACGTGTCTTTATTTCCTTTGCTGAACAACTTGTGTATTAACTAGATTTATCTTCAAAACTGTTCTGTATCAAAGTGTACTATATTTCATGTTATATGTAATATAGCGATGTTGTAAGTTTGAAGAATATTTGTATGTGATATATTATTATAATCAGTTTTTCATATGGAATTGTAGTAGTTGAATTGTATATTAGCTACTAAGTATGAACTTAACGGGTAGGTAGTACCCGAATTTAAACTTATAAAACGCTAATATGAAGAAAAAACTTTTATAAATGAGTTCATATTATGCTACGAAATACTATTGACTACTCTTAATATTCTGTATGATTAACTCGATTCAGTTGGCTATTTTGAAGGAAATGGCACTGACTACTCGACACACCATGAATATGAGCGAAGAGGAATTTTGTACCTTTCTTGCTGCAAACATAGCCGCGGTACAGGCTGCGCTACATACCAACAATAACTCTGAATCTAGCAATGCAGCTAACGGCACAAGAAATCGCGTAGGATGCTCCTACAAAGAATTCACTGCCTGCAAACCTTTGGAATTTGATGGAACCGAAGGACCAATTGGATTGAAACGGTGGACCGATAAAGTCGAATCGGTGTTTGCCATAAGTAAGTGTACTGAAGAGGACAAAGTTAAGTACACTACGCATACCTTCACAGGTACTGCGTTAATGTGGTGGAACACCTATCTTGAACAAGTAGGACAAAATGCTGCTTACGCACTACCGTGGTCGGCATTCAAGCAATTGATGAACGAGTAGTACCGTCCTAGAAACGAAGTCAATAACCTCAAGGTAGAGCTTAGAGAGTTACGAACACATGGGTTCGACATTACCACGTATGAACGACGATTCACAGAGTTGTGCCTATTGCATCCGGGAGCGTTCGAAGATGAAGAACAGAAGATCGACGCGTTTGTAAAAGGGTTACCAGTAAGGATTCAAAAAGATGTGAGTTCACACGAGCCCACTTCCATACAAAAGGCAAGTCGAATGGCTCATAAACTCATAAATCAGATTGTGGGAAGAATTAAAGAGCAGGCGGCCGAAGAAGCCAACACGAAACAACTCAAGAGGAAGTGGGAGGAAAACAGTGACAAGAGTCACCAGTACAACAACAATAACAATTACAACCACAATCGTAACAACTATCCCAACAACCGCAACAACAATCGCAACAATAAACGCAATCCTAACAATAACCACAACAAACATCCCAACAACAACAATAACAACTACAACAACCGTTTCAACAACAATAACAATCCCAACAACAACCTCAATAACAACAACGGCAACAAAAACCAAAAACAGCCATGTCATAGGTGTGAAGAAAATCATCAGGGGTTTTGCACGATATTTTGCAACACGTGTAAAAGAAATGGTCATAGCGCGACAAAGTGTGAGGTCTACGGACCAAAGTTTAACAGAACTAAAGGAACAAATAGTGTTGGAACAAGTAATGCTGGAACGAATAGTGTCGGAGCAAGTAATACCAACGCTGTTTGTTATAAATGTGAAAACTAGGCCACATTATTAGAAATTGCCCGAATCAGGGGAATACTAATGGGCAGGGCCGTGGAAGAGTTTTCAATATTAATGCGGCAGAAGCACAGGAAGACCCGGAGCTTGTTGCGGGTACGTTTCTTATTGACGATAAATCTACTTATGTTTTATTTGATTCGGGTGCGGATAGAAGCTATATGAGTAGAGAATTTTGTGCTAAATTAAGTTGCCCATTGACGCCTTTGGATAATAAATTTTTACTCGAATTAGCAAATGGTAAATTAATTTCAGCAGATAATATATGTCGGGATAGAGAAATTAAACTGGGTGATGAAACGTTTAAAATTGTTTTAATACCAGTCGAGTTAGGGAGTTTTGATGTAATAATTGACATGGACTGGTTGAAGAAGGTAAGATCAGAGGTCGTTTATTACAAAAATGCGATTCGCATTATGCGTGAAAAAGGAAAACCTTTAATGGTGTACGGAGAAAAGAACAACGTGAAGTTAAATATTATTAGTAGTTTGAAGGCGCAAAAACTAATAAGAAAAGGTTGTTACGTCATTATAGCACACATCGAGGAAGTTAAACCTGAAGAAAAGAACATCAGTGATGTTCCCGTCGTAAAAGAATTTTCCGATGTATTTCCGAAAGAATTACCGAGATTACCCCCACATCGATCCGTTGAATTTCAAATAGACCTTATACCAGGAGCTGCACCAATAGCTCGTGCTCCATACAGACTCGAACCCAGTGAAATGAAAGAATTACATAGTCAGTTACAAGAACTTTTAGAGCGTGGTTTCATTCGACCAAGCACATCACCATGGGGAGCTCCTGTTTTGTTTGTCAAGAAGAAGGATGATACATTTAGGTTGTGTATCGACTACCGAGAGTTGAACAAACTTACCATCAAGAACCGCTACCCACTATCGAGAATCGACGACTTATTTGATCAACTACAAGGCTCGTCGGTTTATTCGAAGATCGATTTACGTTCTGGATATCACCAAATGAGGGTGAAATAGGATGATATTCCGAAGACTGCTTTTAGGACGCGTTACGGTCATTACGAGTTTATGGTTATTCCATTTGGATTGACTAACGCACCAGCTGTGTTCATGGACCTCATTAACCGAGTGTGTGGGCCATATCTTGACAAGTTTGTCATTGTTTTCATCGATGACATACTTATTTACTCGAAGAATGATCAAGAGCACGAAGAACATTTGAGAAAATTGCTAGAGTTGCTGAGAAAAGAAAAACTGTACGCTAAGTTTTCAAAGTGTGCATTTTGGTTGGAAGAAGTTCAATTCCTCGGTCATATAGTGAACAAATAAGGTATTCAGGTGGATCCAGCAAAGATTGAAACCGTTGAAAAGTGGAAAACCCCGAAAACTCCGAAACACATACGCCAATTTTTAGAGCTAGCTGGTTATTACAGGAGATTCATCCAAGATTTTTCCAAAATAGCAAAACCCTTGACTGCATTAACGCATAAAGGGGGGAAATTTGAATGGAAGGATGAACAAGAAAAAGCATTTTAATTGTTGAAGAAAAAATTAACTACGGCACCTATATTGTCATTACCTGAAGGGAATGATGATTTTGTGATATATTGTGATGCCTCAAAGCAAGGTCTCGGTTGTGTATTAATGCAACGAACGAAAGTAATTGCTTATGCGTCTAGACAATTGAAGATTCACGAGCAGAATTATACGACGCATGATTTGGAATTAGGCGAGGTTGTTTTTGCATTAAAGATTTGGAGGCACTACTTATATGGGGTCAAAAGTATTATATATACCGACTACAAAATTCTTCAACACATATTTAATCAGAAACAACTGAACATGAGGCAGCGCAGATGGATTGAATTGTTGAATGATTACGACTTTGAGATTTTATCACCCGGGGAAGGCAAATGTGGTAGCCGACGCCTTGAGCAGAAAGGACAGAGAACCCATTCGAGTAAAAGCTATGAATATAATGATTCACAATAACCTTACTACTCAAATAAAGGAGGCGCAACAAGGAGTTTTAAAAGGAGGAAATTTAAAGGATGAAATACCCAAATGATCGGAGAAGCATCTTAATATTCGGGAAGACGGAACCCGGTATAGGGCTGAAAGAATTTGGGTATCAAAATTTGGAGATATGAGAGAAATGGTACTTAGAGAAGCTCATAAAACCAGATACTCAATACATCCTGGAACGGGGAAGATGTACAAGGATCTCAAGAAACATTTTTGGTGGCCGGGTATGAAAGCCGATGTTGCTAAATATGTAGGAGAATGTTTGACGTGTTCTAAGGTCAAAGCTGAGCATCGGAAACCATCAGGTCTACTTCAACAACCCAAAATCTCAGAATGGAAATGGGAAAACATTACCATGGATTTTATCACTAAATTGCCAAGGACTGCAAGTGATTTTGATACTATTTGGGTAATAGTTGATCGTCTCACCAAATCAGCACACTTCCTGCCAATAAGAGAAGATGACAAGATGGAGAAGTTAGCACGACTGTATTTGAAGGAAGTCGTCTCTAGACATGGAATACCAATCTCTATTATCTCTGATAGAGATGACAGATTTATTTCAAGATTTTGGCAGACATTACAGCAAGCATTAGGAACTCGTCTAGACATGAGTACTGCCTATCATCCACAAACTGAAGGGCAGAGCAAAAGGACGATACAAACGCTTGAAGACATGCTACGAGCATGTGTTATTGATTTCGGAAACAGTTGGGATCGACATCTACAGTTAGCAGAATTTTCCTACAACAACAGCTACCATTCAAGCATTGAGATGGCGCCGTTTGAAGCAGTTTATGGTAGAAAGTGCAGGTCTCCGATTTGTTGTAGTGAGGTAGGGGATAGAAAGATTACGGGTTCGAAGATAATACAAGAAACTACCGAGAAGATCATCCAAATTCAACAACGATTGAAAACCGCCCAAAGTCGACAAAAGAGCTACGCTGACATTAAAAGAAAAGATATAGAATTTGAAATTGGAGAGATGGTCATGCTTAAAGTTGCACCTTGGAAAGGCGTTGTTCGATTTGGTAAACGGGGGAAATTAAATCCAAGGTATATTGGACCATTCAAGATTATTGATCGTGTCGGACCAGTTGCTTACCGACTTGAATTACCTCAACAACTCGCGGCTGTACATAACACTTTCCACGTCTCAAATTTGAAGAAATGTTTTGCTAAAGAAGATCTCACTATTCCGTTAGACAAAATCCAAATCAACAAAAAACTTCAATTAGTCGAAGAACCCGTCGAAATAATGGATCGTGAGGTTAAAAGACTTAAGCAAAACAAGATACCAATTGTTAAGGTTCGATGGAATGCTCGTAGAGGACCTGAGTTCACCTGGGAATGAGAAGATCAGATGAAGAAGAAATACCCGCACTTATTTCCAGAAGATACGTCAACACCTCCAACTGCTTAAAATTTCGGGACGAAATTTATTTAACGGGTAGGTACTGTAGTTACCCGAACTTTTCCATGTTTATATATATTAAATGAAATTTATATTTACATGATTAAGTGTTTCCAACATGTTAAGCAATCAAACTTGTTAAGACTTGATTAATTGAAATAGGTTTCATATAGACAATTGATCACCCAAGTTGACCGGTGATTCACGAACGTTAAAACTTGTAAAAACTATATGATGACATATATATGGATATATATATAGTTAACATGATATTATGACAAGTAAGTATCTCACTAAGTATATCAACAATGAGTGATATACATAAAAATTGAGTTTATTGAATTAAGAAACTCGAAACGATATATATAACGATTATCGTTATAACAACGTCTTACTAAATACATATGAATCATATTAAGATATTGTTACACTATGTTTAATCATGATAAATGATAAATAAACATGTCATTAAGTGTATTAACAATGAACTACATATGTAAAAACAAGACTACTAACTTAATGATTTCGAAACGAGACATATATGTAACGATTATCGTTGTAACAACATTTAACTGTATATATATCATACTAAGATATATTAATATATCATAATATCATGATAATGTAATAATTTAACATCTATTTAGATATTATAAACAATGGGTTAACAACATTTAACAAGATCATTAACCTAAAGGTTTCAAAACAACATTTACATGTAACGACTAACGATGACTTAACGACTCAGTTAAAATGTATATACATGTATTGTTTTAATATGTATTCATACACTTTTTAAAGACTTCAAGACACTTATCAAAATACTTCTACTTAACAAAAATGCTTACAATTACATCATCGTTCAGTTTCACCAACAATTCTACTCGTATGCACCCGTATTCGTACTCGTACAATACACAGCTTTTAGATGTATGTATTATTGGTATATACACTCCAATGATCAGCTCTCAGCAGCCCATGTGAGTCACCTAACACATGTGGGAACCATCATTTGGCAACTAGCATGAAATATCTCATAAAATTACAAAAATATTAGTAATCATTCATGACTTATTTACATGTAAACAAAATTACACATCCTTTATATCTAATCCATATGCCAACGACCAAAAACACCTACAAACAATTTCATTCTCCAATTTTCTTCATCTAATTGATCTCTCTCAAGTTCTATCTTCAAGTTCTAAGTGTTCTTCATGAATTCTATAAGTTCTAGTTTCATAAAATCAAGAATACTTTCAAGTTTGCTAGCTTACTTCCAATCTTATAAAGTGACATCCAACCTCAAGAAATCTTTCTTATTTACAGTAAGATATCTTTCTAATATAAGGTAATACTCTTATTCAAACTTTGATTCAATTTCTATAATTATAACAATCTTATTTCGAGTGAAAATCTTACTTGAAATTGTTTTCGTGTCATGATTCTGCTTCAAGAACTTTCAAGCCATCCAAGGATCCTTTGAAGCTAGATTTATTTTTTTCATTTTCAGTAGGTTTATCCACAAAACCTTAGGTAGTAATGATGTTCATAACATCATTCAATTCATATATATAAAACTACCTTATTCGAAGGTTTAAACTTGAAATCACTAGAACATAGTTTAGTTAATTATAAACTTGTTCGCAAACAAAAGTTAATCCTTCTAACTTGACTTTTAAAATCAACTAAACACATGTTCTATATCTATATGATATGCTAACTTAATGATTTAAAACCTGAAAATACGAAAAACACCGTAAAATCGGACATACGCCGTCGTAGTAACACCGTGGGCTGTTTTGGGTTAGTTAATTAAAAACTATGATAAACTTTGATTTAAAAGTTGTTCTTCTGGTAAAATTATTTTTCTTATGAACATGAAACTATATCCTAAAATCATGGTTAAACTCAAAGTGAAAGTATGTTTTCCAAAATGGTCATCTAGACGTCGTTCTTTCGACTGAAATGACTACCTTTACAAAAACGACTTGTAACCTGTATTTCCGACTATAAACTTATACTTTTTCTGTATATATTCATAAACTTAAGTTCAATATGAAACCATAGTAACTTGAACCACTCAAAACGGATTTAAAACGAAGAAGTTATGGGTAAAACAAGATTGGATATTTTTACTTGTTGTAGCTACGTGAAAATTGGTAACAAATCTATATTAATCATATCCTAGCTAACTTATATTGTATAATACATATATTCTAATATATTATGTAATCTTGGGATACCATAGACCCGTATGCAAATGTTTTGACATATCATATCGACCCATCTATATATATTATTTGGAACAATCATAGACACTCTATATGCAGTAATGTTGGAGTTAGCTATACAGGGTTGAGGTTGATTCCAAAAATATATATACTTTGAGTTGTGATCTAGCCTGAGACGTGTATACACTGGGTCGTGGATTAGGTCAAGATAATATATATCAATTTATTTCTGTACATCTAACTATGGACAACTAGTTGTAGGTTAATAACGAGGACAACTGACTTAATAAACTTAAAACATTAAAACGTATTAAAAATATTGTAAATATATTTTGAACATACTTTGATATATATGTATATATTTGTTATAGGTTCGTAAATCAACCAGTGGCCAAGTCTTACTCCCGACGAAGTAAAAATCTGTGAAAGTGAGTTATAATCCCACTTTTAAAATCTAATATTTTGGGATGAGAATATATGCAGTTTTATAAATGTTTTACGAAATAGACACAAGTAAATGAAACTACATTATATGGGTGAATGATCGAAGCCGAAATGCCCTTTTGCTTGGTAGCCTAAGAATTAGTAAACCGATCTACTAATTGACGCGAATCCTAAAGATAGATCTATTGGGCCTAACGAACCCCATCCAAAGTACCAGATGCTTTAGTACTTCGAATTCGTTTTTATCATGTCCGAAGGATTTTCCGGAATGATAGGGGATATTCTTATATGCATCTTGTTAATGTCGGTTACCAGGTGTTCACCATATGAATGATTTTTATCTCTATGTATGGGATGTATATTGAAATATGAAATCTTGTGGTCTATTATTATGATTTGATAATATATAGGTTAAACTTATAACTCACCAACATTTTTGTTGACGTTTTAAGCATGTTTATTCTCAGGTGATTATTAAGAGCTTCCGCTGTTGCATACTAAAATAAGGACAAGATTTGGAGTCAATGCTTATATGATATTATGTAAAAACTGCATTCAAGCAACTTATTTTTGATGTAATATATTCTTATTGTAAACCATTATGTAATGGTCGTGTGTAAATGGTATATTTTAGATTATCATTATTTGATAATCTACGTAATGCTTTTTAAACCTTTATAGATAAAATAAAGGTTATGGTTGTTTTAAAAATGAATGCAGTCTTTGAAAAACGTCTCATATAGAGGTCAAAACCTCGCGACGAAATCAATTAATATGGAACGTTTATAATCAATATGAACGGGACATTTCACCTTCCATCCTAAATGAAATTCAAATTGTAAGCTTTGATTGGATTTCTAGAAGGATCAAAGGCCCGAGACTTGATTGGTGTATATGGTTATCGAATCCACAAGTTTATCTCGATGTAGTATAATGTACTTGCTACCTCAGCATGTACTTTTTTGCGGAGTGTAGTTCATTACTATTAGCTGCTGTAATTGTTCTGCAGACTATAGTTTCATTTGTAATATTTGAGTATTGTACTCCTGCTTGATTATTAATATAATTTGGTTGTTTTACTGTTCAAAAAAAATTAAATAAAATAAATAAATAAAAAACTATATCTAAGTAACTACGGAGTGCATGAAATATCATAGATTCAAGTCACGAAGTTTTAATATTCTGGGATGCGGTTGATCTGAGTACCTGACATTCAGGATAAGTTGCTATACGAGAAACGAAAAAACAAAACATCACCACTAGGGATGTGCAAATGTCCTGTTAACATATCAAACACTTATCCCAAATACTATTTTAAGACTCCTCTCCAGCAAAAACACCCACTCCTTTTTTTCCGGCTAAACTGTTTCCATTCAACCTTAACATTTTTTTTTTATACGTGAGACAATGTGATTTTCTTTATGAAGCATGGCTGAGAGGATGGCTGAGAAGGTATTCTCCCCGTCAAAGATCAATGGATTCTCGTGTGTTGAGTCGTGCGATCGTCGCGTATCTTCGTTCATGTTTTTTAATTTTCCGGATTCGTGGTCTCGCATCGATTGTTGGAGACTGTTTGAGAAATATGGTGTAGTTAAGGACGTGTATTTACCTCGGAAGAAATTGTAGAGCGGACAACGCTTTGGTTTTGTAAGGTTTGAAGGCATTCGTGACATCGGTTGCTTCGTTAAGGTCTTGAACAACATTCAAGTAAACAGAAGATGGGTTCGTGTGTTTAAAGCAATGGATAGAAAAACGGGTGCTGTTAACAATGATGTAGGTGATGCGAAATTCGTGAGTAAAAATGACATCGTGGCTGACAAAGAGGACGTTTTGGATGCGATCGTAAATCCTAGTTCTAAGGCTTCAAGCTGGGAAGGGATATCATTTGTGGATAGTGATAATGTTAGTAATCAGAACAACACTTCGGAGATACATTCTGCAGTTAGTAATCACATCGAGATAAAGGTTGACGGTAAATGTTTCACCTTCAATCTACCCAATGCGGCGAATAACCACAATCTCGTATTTAGCTACAACAAGGATAGATTATCTTGGACCTTGGTGGAAGTGAATAACAAATTGGGTGATGGTATGGAAAATAATGTGGAGCTTCAATCTAAGTCTAATGGTCCATCAGTCGAGTGCTCTAGATCGTTTGGTTTTGACGGGAATGAGAAAATTTGCAATGATGTGAGTAGCAAGAAGATACATGATATCCCGGAATATTTTTTTCCGACAAAGGATTCCAGTGACGGGATGGCCTTTCCGCCTTGCCCAGATGTGATGGTAGAGGAATTCAAAGTGTCTCATGGTTCTCTTCCAAGTGAACTCTCGTGTTCCAATGTAAAAGATTCATTGCCCGAGGATAATGATCGGCCTTTTAAATGCACGCGTGAAGCTTTCTCTGATGTGTTTTTTAATGTTGAGGATGAGGAACATACTCCTACTATTGGGCCATGTGAGTTGCCTTTAAATTCTAAAGACACTCCATCAGTGGTGCATGGTACTAATATTAAAAGCATGGATAATTTTGGCACTGTTTTCTCAAGTTGTATTAATGGTTGTGAGGTATCCAAGGGTGAGGATGAGACTTTTGAAAAAGTGAAGTGTACTAAAACGCGTGAGAATTACAAGGAACAAGTTGAGAATAATATTTGTTTATCTTCTAGTGAACCTAAGCAATTTAAAAAAGATAATGTAAACTCTTGTGTCTCAAATGCTAGCCTACTTGGCTCAAATATAGCTAATGATGGGCCTGAGATGGGTTTTGAGACTGAGTTGAATATTGGGAGTAGTGTTAGATACATCTTTTAATATCGTGGATAATTCGGCAAAAAGTATAAAAAGTTCAACATCTAGCTCGGTATCTCGTTTCCGTTGTAAAGAGATAAAATTTCAACCGTCAATTAAAAGTCATTTCCTTAAATATGTTTGGGGAAGAACAAAGTTGAAGCGTAGTAGGCGTCGTGATAAACATCGGTGGCATGAAAGGTACTTTATCGATGATATGATGAAAAATTCGGAGGACGGTGATGATGAAGTTGATTGTGGCTCGTGTTGCTTGTGTTGCTCATCCTCGGATTCGGAATCGTAGATTTCTTTGTTTAGTTGTGGTGTCTTAATGTTTCGAGACTATTTATGTTTAAGATTTTCGTGTATGGTTATTCGTTTGGGTCTTTCGTAGCTTGGTTAGGGGCTTGAGGGCTTCTTAAATTGTTTCTCATGTTAGTTAGGTTTGATCGTGTTGTTTGGTTGTTTGTGGGTTTGTGCGTAATCTCGTGTGTTGGTTAGCTTGTTGCTAGTTTTGTTTCCTTTTTTTATTTAATAATATGCTTGCCTTTCAAAAAAAAAAAAAAAAAAAAAACCCGGAGTGCATGAAATATTCTTCATGGCAACTCTTTTATTTATACTGTAACAACCAAGGTTGCAAAATACGTGAGACGGGGTCGAGACGGTCGGGTTCTAAAAAGGTCGAGACGTTCGAGACGGGGTCGAGACGGGAGTCGAGACGGGGTCGGACGTTGACCAAAATTGACTTTTAAATATATAAGTATATAAATGTATATATGTGTACATATTTTAAAGTCAAAAACTTTAATTGACTAATTTGTACTCATAATTGCTATCACCGTTAATATAATACAGAAAATTCAAACTAAAATACGACAAATTTGACCGATTTTACCGACTTTCTGGCTTTTCCAAATTTTGAGAGACTTTGACCTGATTTTTTTCAACTTTGACCCGAATTTTGACCGTTGATTGTCATATTAGACGGTTTTCTTCAAGACGGGACGGGCTAGTCACCAAAACGTCGCAACGGGCGTCGAGACAGGGTGTTTTGCAACAGAGGTAACAACTAAGCAGTTTTCAATGAGTAATAATCTAAAAATTTGAGATGTCAACTAATTATTTTTAAACTAATGAAATATAATCATTCCATTATCTATATATATATATATATATATATATATATATATATATATATATATATATATATATATATATATATATATATATATATATATATATATATATATATATATATATATATATATATATAGGGGCAGGATCAATGGGGAAGTAACCAATCGGGGGGAAGTGGGGGAAGCAAAATTTATTTTTATTTTTTCGTTTTTTTTGGAATTTTTTTTTTCCGGCATCAAGATCACACGAAAATATGAACATTTAGAAGAGACACTTCGTGATGAATGTTATTATTTAGGCGGGAAAACGATCGACAAAAATAACATTCAAGATAATATTGTTCGTGAAGAATATGAACGTTTTTTTTTCATGTTTTGTGAAGTAAAATTTAGCCCGATTTAGAGTTTAGGGTTTAGGGTTTAGGGTTTGGTGTTTTGGGTTTATTCCATAAACCCAAAACACCAAACCCTAAACCCTAAACCCTAAACTCTAAACCGTTCGTGTTAAAAACTCAATCTAAATCCTAAATCTAAACCCTAAATCTAAACCCTAAACCCTAAATTTCTAAACCCTAATATCTAAACCCTATAAACCCTAATATCTAAACCCTAATATCTAAACCCTAATATCTAAACCCCAATAGCTAAAACCTCAACATACGCTCGAAAAACACGATAATTGTTATATATTGCTTCTTCGAGCGTTTTTCCGCCAAAATAAAAACATTTATCACAAAGTGTCTCTACTAAATGTTCATATTTTCATCTCATCTATAATGTTCGTGAACAAAGTTTTTTCAAAAAACGAAAAAAAAAAAAGTTTTTGCTTCCCCCGCTTCCCCCCGATTGGTTACTTCCCTCTTGATCCTTCCCCTCTATATATATATATATATATATATATATATATATATATATATATATATATAATACATTAAAAGTAGAAAAATCATAGTACTATTCAATTTGACGAGAATAGTCTTTTCACACTTTTTTGTCTTCTTTTTTCTGAAAAGGAAAGAAAATGTATGAAAATATTTTTGGCTAGGTAGAAAGAAAGAAATTAGTAGCTGGATGGTATCACTTGATCATTTCCATTGTCTTATTTTTTTTTATTTTTTTTTTTCTATTTCAGTCCTCCTTTTTATCCATTTTTAATCCTCCCATCTTTTTTTACCCATTTTCGGTCATCCCATCCCATTTTATTTTTCATTTTTAGCCCTTTCATTATTTATTTTTTAAATTATTCATTCAAACTTTATTAAAACCTTTTTTTTTTATTTTTTTACTTTACAAACTTTTTTCTTTCTTTTCTTACATTTTAATATTGGTTAATAAAAGTATCCAAATTATATGGATTTTGATCAGTTTAATTATTTGTGACTAAATTTTGTGAGTTCGGTATATTAAAACAGTTATATATTTTTGGTTCTGTCATTAAGGGTAAAATATTTTGATGAAAAACATATACTATGTAGTAATGTATAACTAAAACTTTATCACCCGTCACGGCGACGCATAGATAACCATTCGTTAGTTAATATAGAATCACACAATTAGATTTTTAAATACTCGGTATCAAAACAGAGTCAAAAGATTTTGTGTCAAACCTTACAAATCCTCTCATCATAAAGATTTATGCGATGGTTACACATCGAAATTTTAAATATCAGCCCAGATCTTTTGCGAATTAGAGCTTTTGATGCACGCCTAAATATCCAAAAGACACGTATGACATATTACTTGTAATAATTAATTAATTTATTACTTGTAACTTTTCAAAGAACACGTCTTGCCCCTCTTCAAATTAAATAGTCTTGAATATCTGTTGGAAAAAGATGATCGCTTGGACGTTGGGAGATACAAATTTGAGAGAAAATAACTCTATTACTCACAAGAATAGATTACACGAGTATTACAAAACTCTAAAAACTCTCAAACTCACACACACTATCTAGGCTGTGATTATACTTCTCTGAGTGATTTTGGGATGATTTACAACTGAGGTTTGTACCTCTATTTATAGCTAAGATCTTATAGCGGTAGATAGGTGTGAACGAGAAAGGTGACGTGTGAACGTGGAAGGTTGGCGGTCGTCGTCGTTTTCAACATTGCTACTTCCACATGATGTTTAAAGAAGGCTACTTTGAACATCTAGAAGGTGGGTTTCTAGATTGTAGGCTGAAAACCTTCAATTCTTCCCCTCCAGCTGAATCCACGAACATTCCAGTTATGTCTTTGCATAACTCCAATTTCTCTCGAGTCACCACCTTTGTCAACATATCCGCAGGATTCTCCTTTGTATGGATCTTCAATAGTCTCAACAGTTATCGATCAATTACCTCGCGTATCCAATAATAGCGAATATCAATATGTTTTGTACGGGAATGGTACATGGAGTTCTTGCTCAAATCTAGAGCACTCTGACTGTCACAATGTACCTTGTACTCCTTTTGCTTGATTCCAAATTCTTGAAGATAACGCTTTAACCACAACATTTCTTTTCCAGCTTCTGCGGCAGCAATATATTCTGCTTCGGTTGTGGATAATGCAACACACTTTTGTAGTCTTGACTGCCATGAAACGGCTCCTCCTGCAAAAGTGTAAATGAATCCTGAAGTAGATTTCCTACTATCAGGATCTCCGGTCATATCCGCATCTGTATAGCCTTCCAATATTGGATCAGCTCCCCCGTAACAAAGACATAGATTTGTTGTACCTTTAAGATATCTGAGAATCCATTTTACTGCATTCCAATGCTCTTTCCCAGGGTTGAAGAGAAAACAACTCACCGTTCCCACTGCATGAGCAATATCGGGCCTTGTACACACCATCTGATGTGTCAAGAAGTATCCTTTAAAATGTAGACAATATGCTTAATAATTAACATATAATACAGGCAACTAAAACCCGATCATGTAGTAACTAGCAAGTAAATTGACCAGTTCGATCCACGGGGAGAAGTTTGTTTTAAGGACTTCAAAAACAGTTAATTATTCTAAGAAAAATGGGAGTTTTAATTGTAGAATTGTCAAACGGGAAATAAAATGAGATAAATAACAAGGATGAGAAGGCGGTGTTTACTTCAATTCTTGATAAATGATAAGGATTGTTCTTTTATACTTAAACCCGTTATTTTGTAGTTACAAGTAAATGGTTCATATCAATCTCACAATATCTATAAACCGAGAACTATAAACTTAGTAAATTCACATAAACCTTGTCATTAGTTCTTCTTTACCTATGTTTAATCAATAAGACTCTTCCTTGGTTGAATTCACATAAAACCTAGTTTATTAAGATCACTATAAATAAACTACACTATTGTAAAATCTAGTTACCATTCAATTACCATCCTACACTCACATGTAGATGTCTAAATCACTAGGTGTTGAAGTACTAGCCATGAACATTGATAAACTCACATAAACCAATTCATAACTTGTATAATTGAACTAGAGTAAATGGATACTTACAACAATGGATCTATGGAAGAACATAATTGATTTAGATTGATTAGATTAATTAGACCCAACCCGATTAAACTCACGTAAAACCTAAATTACAACAATCACTTGAGGTAAATTCATGACTATGTAGTTCTAGTAATTATTCAATTACCGATCTAAACATGTAGCAAAGTCGTCAATTAAGTATATGTTTACCCGTCTAGATTACTAAAAGTATTGAAGCATAGATTGTGTTCCTAGTGTCACATGTAGTTAACAATCTATATAATTGAAGGAAAGTACCAAACTAGCATAACTATGGTTCTTTTGGTTGGACATGGTAATTTAATCAATCAAACATCATAGTAGCTTAAATAACATTAAAAGATAAAACAATCCCAAACCATAAATCTTACATTAAAGTAAACACACAAGGCTTTAGCCAATCATAATAATGAAGGTTACAACGATACAATCGAAACAATAGGAATTCATAATCTTATCACTAAAATAAATGAAACCGAGAGTACCTATCGTAGCGTATGATCCCTTCTTCAATCTTGATGCTCAAAAGGGTGAAGAACTCTTTAGAATGGTTGGGGAAACCCCTTCTCGGACTACTACTGATCTATATTGTGGTGTCTCAAATGTGTAACCAAAGCTCTTCTTAAATAGGCTCAAAAGTTAGGTAAAATGGCCAGAAATGCATCAGATGCGCCGCATCTAAAGGTGATGCGCCGCATCCCTTTATTTTTAGTGGTTTCCAGCGCGTTTTAGGACCCATAACTGTCATCAGGACCTCAGATGCGCAGCATCTGAGTCAGATGCGGCGCATCTGAGTTAGATGCGCCGCATCTGGCTCAGATGCTCCGCATTTAAAGCTGTCGGGACTATTTTGGCCTCAGATGTGCCGCATCTATAGAAGATGCGCCGCATATGGTACTGTTTATTGGTAATTTTCCAATATGATATTGTAGAGCTCTGATTTACGGACGTCTGAGCTCCGGATTCACCCTTTTTCGAGTTCGTATGACCGAGTTATGGCCAAAACGGTACAGGTGCGCATAATCTTCTAAAATCAGCAATATTTTCCATAAATCTTCGCTTCAACACTCGCAATGGATTATACACACATTTTAACTTATTACAATACACAAGTACAACAATTACATACAAAATGATACAAAATCGGATCGAAATAACGACAACAAATTTGTATAATTTTGGCGTTATCAAACCCCCACACTTAAACCTTGCTTGTCCTCAAGCAAGACTTACAAAAACTAAAATATATTACGATGAACACACACATTTCTGAAAACACACACGAATCACACTCACACTTTTTATTTATTTCACAATGTAACACACGCACGCGTTTTGAGTATACACACACATTTAGAGTACACACGCGAATTGAAATCACACCAAAGTCGAAAGGTGGTTTTAAAGTCCCACATTTCTTAAAAATTTGGATCCTTAGGGAAATTAGGACCTTTGCGAAAAACCTTTGATATTTTGAAAAATAGTCATGTTAGTTTTTACACTAACAAGTTTTCCGGTTTTAACCTCAAAGTCCGGTTGAGGGTAACTGAAAACCGAAGCCTCAGTCTTCATTTAGCAAGCTACTCGCCCCCATGATTGAAGTATCATGGAACTTGAAATCGGATGTCCTAAAAATGGTTTTACACAATATAGTTCATAAAATAGCATAAGTTTTAGAAGAAACTATATCGTGTCCAAATATCATCGGTGAACCATGAGTTTGCACACCTCAATTTGTTATGTCATATGTATGTTGACCGCGGTCAACATGGATGCAGTTGATCTTTACGGAGATCATCCATGTGGGGATTAGATTCATTAGTCTTAAAAGCTAATTTGCAATGTGCCCCCCATTGTACGAGACAGATCCATCTCATAGTTAGGATAAGTCTGACCACCAAAAACCTTGTTTGATACTGAGGTGAGGTGAATTTCCAGCCGATGATAGAGATGACTTTTCAAGATTTTTCATCAACCTACAGCTGTTCTGGACTACATCTTCTAACATAAGTTAGCAAGTGCATCATTTTGGAAGACTTGACTTCCTTAATTCAATGAGTATTGGATTTGATTTTCGATTCAACAAAGTACTATAGAATCCTTGCGCGAAGTATGTGATATAGTGTGTTGATCATTTCCTTAGTTGGCTATTTCTTGAGTCTTTTATACAAAATAAATTCATGCAAATGAATTTATAAAGTTAAAAAATTTCACATTTTAAGCCATTTTAAACCATTTTTTTTTTTTGTAAAACCCACATTTTAAGCCATTTTAAACCATGTTTTTGTAAAACCCGAAAGAATTTACTTCTTCCCCACACTTAAGATCATGTAATGCCCTCATTACATGAAATCAGAAAATTTGTAAATTCGAGAGGGCAAATAGTATGAAAGAGAGTTAATACTTTCTAGGCTTTAGGCCGAAGATCACTGGATGATGGCGCTGAATTGGCTGTCACGATAAGAACATCATCCATTCCTTAAACGCTATCACAAACCAATCATCATGCAAGTATTTTGCTGAATTTCATGCCAGTCTTTGAAAATTGCAGCACATAGCACAATACTCATTTTATATGGTGCATATTTATTAATGAGTTGTGCACCAAACTTTACCCCTTCTTTTAACACCTAATGGGGTCATTCTTCCCCACACTTATCGAACGACATGTAAAATCAGTGGAAAAAGTTCCACGAATAAGTAACGTGAGCCAGTCATTAACCCCTCGGGTGGTATACAATATATCATATAATTCCTTTTTCAATTTCTTGAAAAAGGAATACCTAACCCGAGAGTCAACACATGACTCTCTCATAAGTGCGGCTTGCAGCAAAAATTTTATTCTTTCAGGTGGATCATGTCCAAACGGATCATCTTTTAATATATTCCAAGTGCTAACCTCGTGAGGATATATAAATTCCACATGAGAAGGTGACTCCTCAAATGGTTCCACTATATTTGACTCCTCATCGTCGATGATCTTTGATGAATCCATTTCTTCGACCTCGGTAGTTAAAACGTCATCATCATCACTATCCCATGAATACCAACCTATCGCCCGCAATTCCCCTTCATCAATTCCTGGATAAAGCATTGCAAACGTGGACATAACTGGGGTGGTAGGTGGTATAATAATGGTACGCTCAACACTTTCTACCTTGGGTATCTGCGTATTACCCCTCGAATCAGCTAGTGAATTAGCCGAAAAAGTGTCCGGCTCCCTTTCTTCAATTTGCTAGAGTAGACAGCTCATGGTCCTCTGTAAACGCTCAATGGATTCTTGTTGGCCCACTAGTGTTTCTTGCAAATTTTGGCTCCGTTCAGTCTCGTTTCTCATGAAGTCTAAAATTACATCTTCTAAATTCAACTGACTCTCCTCTCCTTCTTGAATTTGAAAGTGTTGTTGAGATGAATCCCAGGATGAGTTACCATCTTCATAATAATCCCATGATTGGTCCATAGGGGTATATAGATACATAAGACTATCATCACACTCCTCGGGCATATAGTAACCTCCATAAGTCTCACAAACACCTCTTGGTTCCACCCTAGCTTCCCAAGAACCCATATACCAATCTTCATTCATACCCATGAAAACTGATGATTCACCTAATTGTTGGACATCATACATAGCTTTCGAAATCATATAATCATACCCAGCCAAATTATACCTGTAACCTAGCTGCAATCACACCACAAAAGAAAAACAAAACAAACAAAAAACAAAAATAAAGCAGGTAACTTTCGTGAAAATAACTTCCCACGAAAGGATCGAATAACTAAAAGTCTATTAAAATCTTTTAAACAAAACCGCTCCCCGGCAGCGGCGCTAAAAAGTTGATGCGTCAAGACGTAACCTTTAAAATGTAGACACTATGCTTAATAATTTAACACATAATACAGGCAACTAAAACCCGATCATGTAGTAACTAGCAAGTAAATTGACCAGTTCGATCCACAGGGAGAAGTTTGTTTTAAGGACTTCAAAAACAGTTAATTATTCTAAGAAAAATGGGAGTTTTAATTGTAGAATTGTCAAATGGGAAATAAAATGAGATAAATAACAAGGATGAGAAGGCGGTGTTTACTTCAATTCTTGATAAATGATAAGGATTGTTCTTTTATACTTAAACCCGTTATTTTGTAGTTACAAGTAAATGGTTCATATCAATCTCACAATGTCTATAAACCGAGAACTATAAACTTAGTAAATTCACATAAACCTTGTCATTAGTTCTTCTTTACCTATGTTCAATCAATAAGACTCTTCCTTGGTTGAATTCACATAAAACCTAGTTTATTAAGATCACTCTAAATAAACTACACTATTGTAAAATCTAGTTACCATTCAATTACCATCCTACACTCACATGTAGATGTCTAAATCACTAGGTGTTGAAGTACTAGCCATGAACATTGATAAATTCACATAAACCAATTCATAACTTGTATAATTGAACTAGAGTAAATGGATACTTACAACAATGGATCTATGGAAGAACATAATTGATTTAGATTGATTAGATTAATTAGACCCAACCCGATTAAACTCACGTAAAACCTAAATTACAACAATCACTTGAGGTAAATTCATGACTATGTAGTTCTAGTAATTATTCAATTACCGATCTAAACATGTAGCAAAGTCGTCAATTAAGTATATGTTTATCCGTCTAGATTACTAAAAGTATTGAAGCATAGATTGTGTTCCTAGTGTCACATGTAGTTAACAATTTATGTAATTGAAGGAAAGTACCAAACTAGCATAACTATGGTTCTTTTGGTTGGACATGGTAATTTAATCAATCAAACATCATAGTAACTTAAATAACATAAAAAGATAAAACAATCCCAAACCATAAATCTTACATTAAAGTAAACACACAAGGCTTTAGCCAATCATAATAATGAAGGTTACAACGATACAATCAAAACAATAGGAATTCATAATCTTATCACTAAAATAAATGAAACCGAGAGTACCTATCGTAGCGTATGATCCCTTCTTCAATCTTGATGCTCAAAAGGGTGAAGAACTCTTTAGAATGGCTGGGGAAACCCCCCTTCTCGGACTACTACTGATCTATATTGTGGTGTCTCAAATGTGTAACCAAATCTCTTCTTAAATAGGCTCAAAAGTTAGGTAAAATGGCCAGAAATGCATCAGATGCGACGCATCTAAAGGTGATGTGCCGCATCCCTTTATTTTTAGTGGTTTCCAGCGTGTTTTAGGACCCATAACTGTTTACAGGACCTCAGATACGCCGCATCTGAGTTAGATGCGCCGCATCTGGCTCAGATGCGCCGCATCTGGCACAGATGCGCCGCATTTAAAGCTGTCGAGACTATTTTGGCCTCAGATGCGCCGCATCTGGTACTTTTTATTGGTAATTTTCCAATATTATGTTGTAGAGCTCTGAGTTACGGACATCTGGGCTCCAGATTCACCCTTTTTCGAGTTCGTATGACCGAGTTATGGCCAAAACGGTGCAGGTGCGCATAATCTTCTAAAATCAGCAATATTTTCCATAAATCTTCGCTTCAACACTCGCAATGGATTATACACACATTTTAACTTATTACAATACACAAGTACAACACAAAATGCTACAAAATCGGATCGAAATAACGACAACAAATATGTATAATTTTGGCGTTATCACCATCGCATACATCAAACTTCCAACTGCTAAAGAATATGGTACTGAAGACATCTCCCCGATCTCTTCCTTGAATGAGGGACAAGAACTCTTGCTTAATTTGAAATGGTTAACTAATGGAATGCTAACATGTTTGACATTGTTCATATTGAAACGTGAAAGCACTCGTTCAATATACTTCTCCTGAGATAGCCATTACCTTTTATTTGTGACGACCCAGAAATGTTTGACCAAATTTAAACTTAATCTTTATATGATTTCGATACGATAAGCAAAGTATGTAATGTTGAGTCTAGAAAATTTTGGAAAGATGTTCATATATTCAATTGACCTTCGACTGCTCTCGACGATTCACGAACAACTTGTAAATAGATATTTATATATTTAAATATATATATATAGATACAATATTTTAAAATGTAAATTGAAATACTATATCATATAATTGTTAGAATTAATATTGTAAAATAAAGTAATATATAATAATTATTATCTATATATATATAAATGAAGTATATTGAATATATATATATATATATATATATATATATATATATAGTTTCGAATTTATTTAGAAAACGATTGTAACGCTCAATTGTCATTCGAACGATATTACACGAGATAAAAAGGAACTTATGTGATTTTAAAATAAACGATGATCCGAAAATGAGGTATATAGATTTTAGGCTTATTTAAAATATAATTAGAAACTATTTGTTGAAATTTAAAACTTTTTATATTTTACTTGGGGTTGGGAGTGAATAATTAATGTAATTTTTATTTAATAGTCAATGATCAAATTTTATATCATAATGACCTAAATAAATAATGTTACTTAATTTAAGATTTTGGAAATTTTCTGAGAACTTTTATCCATCACTATCTTTCACTAATTCCCTTCTTGTTTTCTTTTATTACTTTATTAATCACCAACATGTGAATTTCTTTCCTCTGTATGTTTGAGACCCAACACTAGCAACCAAACCGTACACATCTCTCTTTTCTCCTTTATATTGATCAATTCTTTTTTTCTCTGTTTCCTACCTCAATTAATCACCATCTTATTATATTCAACAAACCCCACTATCAAAACACTTTTGTTTTAATATTGCTGTTTTCTGGCGTATCAACTCAACAACCTCACCACCTTTTTCATATCATCAAAACTTCACTATTCTTTTCACAGATATCTTCCAAAGCTATAAATGACTAATTATTGAGTTTTACACTTTTTCATTCGATTCATGAACATTTAACATGTTACTGTATTTGTTCTTTCCACATATTATATATATATTTTGATATGCAATCGGGATCCAAGAAAAATAATAATAGCACACTAATTGCTTTCTCCTGTTTCCTTTCTGCTATGATGTGTACACACGTTTTTAACTCTAGATAATTATCAAGTTACTATACTTGTCTCTTCTTAATATTTTAAAATTATTATATATCCATAATTCCATTCAATTCCATGAAATGAGTATATATCTGTCTACTTCCTTCGACTACCAACTTACAACTTGCTCTTCCTCCTGCTTTTCTACTCAATCAAACCATAACCACTATCATCGATTGTCATAATCATTTGACTACGGTTATACTGGTTCTACTTCGAAAAGAAACACCGTCATTTAGTTACTACTACAGCTGCTGTGATGCTTACGTTTTGTCGACTCAAACAACCACACAAACCACCGTCCCTTTCTTATATCTTTGCAACCGTCACCACATCGAAAACCATCAATATCATTATCATCAAACGTTTATTGTTGCTTATTGTTTTTCCATACATGGTCATGTTCCAACACCACCACCATGAGCAACCATCACTAAGAACCATCGACCATGCTTAAGTTGATATTGTTTTTCGTTATAACACCAAGACCCAAAACCCCAAAAACCGAACCATCAATTGTTGCTTGACCCATTTAACCATCGAAGACTACCATTACCATCAATTGTTAATTGATATTGTTATTCTTAGGTTTCTTGTGATCACTCAAACACCATTACCATCGACACCCAACACCATCGGATATCACCACCACTTTTGTGATCTTTCTTCTCGACAACCCACATAAAAATCTTCGATCACATACAAAACCATCATGAGCCTGCAACTATTACGATTTCTACACAATTAATGCTGCATTACTATTGTTCTCTCTTGCTTGTAGTCGAAACTCACTTAAACTCCAATTTTTTTCTGTTCCAATTGTCGACAACCCTTGAGATATTTATTTTTTGTTTGTTTGTGCTCAACTCCAACAAACACCACCTCCTTTATCATTATAAAAGGACTACTATTTTTTATCTTATGGTCGACAACATCTAAAGTATAATCCCACTTAATAAGGTTAGTTGAGGTGTAAAGAATACAAAATCTTTTAATCCTTGTCTGTTGCGTATTTTTTTTCCTTCTCTTTCCGTTTGAACTGGTCGATAACACTTCACTCACCCATTGATTAATTGGGCCGTGTTCCTACTTGTTGGACTGCAATATTTTGATTAGGCTCGTGCTATTTAAATCAGGCCATTTAATATCAATTCATTTCATTATGACCCAAGATCGAAACCCACTTGGTGTTGGTTGTTGTTACATGTCGATCCACTAATACAAAAAATCATAATCTTGTTTCAAACTCCACTATTGCATCTACTGTGTTACATATGGTGATGGCTATGTACAACGATGATGGTGATCATGGAACGTTGATGATGTAGTTGATATAATATTAATCACAATATGGTATGGTGATATTAAGATATTGATGAAGTGATTATGATGGTGATAATAGACATGTTACGATGATGATATATTGTGATGATGATGATGGTGATGAAATCATAAAGATTATGATTATGATTATGATTAGAATTGAGTATGATAATAGTTGATGATGATAAAAGTAATTAGGATGATTATAATAATGAAGATGCTAGTAAATTGCTTATGTGTAAAGTTCAAATATAAAAGAAAAGGGGATGAACGAATTACAGCAAGATTTATATCTCTGTTTGGCCAAAAATCATCTATTTCCTGTGGGCCGAAGTTAAACATGGGCCGAAATAATTAAGTTGGGCCTTGGTTGTTTATTTTGTTGGGCTATAGATGGAAACAGAAAAATACGGGGTATATATATTAGGATGAGAGTTAAAACAGAAAACCATTGGACAGTTCAGTGGTTGGGTGTGTTTGTGTTAACCGAGAGGTCGCGGGTTCGAGCCCTGTCTGTGGCATAATTTTATTTTGGAAAGCTTTTGAGGTAGTAAATTTATTTCTATTTATTCTATTTATTATTATTATTATTATTATTATTATTATGCCAATACTAAAATCAATATTAGTTATTATTATCATTAACATTAATTTTATTATCATTATTATTATATGGTATTATTATTACTACGAATAAAATGCCTATTTTTATTATCAAAATTATTATTGCCATTTTATTATTATTATTATTACTATTATTATTATTATTATTATTATTATTATTACTATTATTATTATTATTATTATTATTATTATTATTATTATTATTATTATTATTATTATTATTATGATGATTAATATTATTATTTCAAAAGAATATAACACTTTATTCATTATCATTATAAATATTATTTTATCTGATAAATACTTATATAAAACATACATAAAAAGTATATATAAATATATAATAATTGAAATAATATACATATATAACTTGATCGATTACGACTATATGTTTTAATAAATATAATTGATATAGGTTCGTGAATCCGAGGCCAACCCTACACTTGTTCAATGTCGTCATATGTATTTTTACTACAAAATACATTATTGTGAGTTTCATTACTCCCTTTTTATATATATATATTTTTGGGACTGAGAATACATGCGCTATTTTTATGAATGTTTTAGGAAATAGACACAAGTAATCGAAACTACATTCTATGGTTGGATTATCGAAATCGAATATCACCCCTTTAGCTTGGTAACCTAAGAATTAGGGAACAGTACCCCTAATTGACGAGAATCCTATAGATAGATCTATGGGCCTAACAAACCCCATCCGGGTTACGGATGCTTTAGTACTTCGATTATTATACAGACGAGAGGATTCTGTTATACAGACGAGAGGATTCTGTTTTAGGGATATTCTATATGCATCTTGTTAATGTCGGTTACCAGGTGTTCATCATATGAATGATTTTACCTTAATGCAGACGAGAGGATTCTGCTTGAGGATTATGTTTATAAAATGAAATCTTGTGGTCTATTATATAATTAGAAATGATTGATTATGATAAACTAATGAACTTACCAACCTTTTGGTTGACACTTTAAAGCATGTTTATTCTCAGGTATTAAAGAAATCTTCCGTTGTGCATTTGTTCATTTTAAGGACATTACTTGGAGTCGATCATCGCTCTGGGACCAAATGTTGATGACTTCGTCCAGATGGATTTGGACTGGTAACTACAGTTGGTATCAGAGCGGTGGTCTTAGCGAACCAGGTCTTGCATTAGTGTGTCTAACTGATAGTTGTTAGGATGCATTAGTGAGTCTGAACTTCGACCTTAGCTGCATATTATAAGTTTTGTTTATCATTCCTAGTGGAAAATTACCTGTTTATCATTCCTAAGTCTTGACACGTGTTTTTGCATTTATTACATACACGGTGTATAGACGAATCATATCCCATCATATCTATTACCGTGAATTTTATTTGGCACTTTTCGAAATTTCCTCCGTAAATTACGGAATCTTTTTGCTATATATATGTATTCGAGAAGACAGAGATATCATCCAGTATTCAGCCCTCAATTCATATCACGAATCATTTCATAACTTTCTGTGATCGCGTAAGATGGCCTCTTCGAATAAACCAAGTTCCTCCAGCTCTGAAGACAGCGTGACAGGAGCGCACTAACCGATCAAATACTGTGATTTCTTTAGAAAGTGGGGATGGGTTCGCGAAATACTTTCCCTATGGAGAAATGAAGAAGGTATTCCATATCACGAGCCGAACTTACCACCTAACGTCGGAGTACTCGATCCGCTTACCGGCGAACCTGTTCGCAATACCATTTTCACTCTTTTCACAAAGATTTTCCGCCTCGAAGGTCGACTCGATGTCGTTAAAGATAGTATTCGTCCTCTACTCCCAAATTCTATTCAGATAGGATTATTAGAAGAAGTTAGAAGATTTCGAACTAAATATCAAGAATTGACAAACCTTACGGAAGAATGGGTAGAACTAATTCATAGACTCGAGCGTAAAGTAGAAACCCTGGAGGTGACGTTGTTCGATTTGGAAGCTAGGCTCGCATCTACTACGCAGGTACCACAAGCAGTACCAACACCAACAGCAACACCACACGCGCCAGCATCATTTTTGAAACGTCCGCGACTAATCCTCCCGGACGGGATCTTCAACAGTTGGTTCCATCGCGATGATCGAATCCAAATAATGTCCTTAACATGAGCTTATGCATAGCGGAAGACTTAATTCGTACCTGAGAATAACATGCTTTAAAATGTCAACATAAAGTTGGTGAGATATATAGGTTTGATGCTAGCAGCGTTATAACTATGGACCACAAGATTTCATGTGTAAAAATATAATACACTCGCAAGTGTATGAAAAGCATTCCAAGCAGTGGGCACCCGGTAACTAGCCTTAACAAGAGTGTGTACCCCTGAGTTATAATAATATGTGCACCGAATCAAGTGCGTTCCGTTAACCTCGAAGTACTAAACACCCGTTCTTCTAGTTTTGACTAGAACAACATCTGGGTGGGGGTGTAAAACCCGATAGATCTATCTTTAGGATTCGCGCCTACCAGTTCATAAACCAATAGTTAAAGTTACCAAGCTAGGGGATTTTTGATTCAAACCCATGTAGAACGTAATTTTAGTCACTTGTGTCCATAACGTAAATCATTTATAAAAATAGCGCATGTATTCTCAGCCCAAAAATATTTAAAGTTTAAAAGGGGACTATATACTCACCATACTGTATTTTGTAGTAAAAATACATATAACATCATTGAACACGTATATGGTTGGCCTTGGATTCACGAACCTATATTATTCATATATATTAAAACATATAATGAACATCAAATAATTCTATCTATTAATTATAGTATTCATATACTTAGAGTTGTAGTTTATATATAAATTTGTACTAAATTCTAATATACTCTATATTTCAAATTATATGTTCTATATATTCATTTTGTATATATAATAGAAATGTTAATATTTTTAATATATAATTATAGTTAATATTAATATAATTTTAGTATAAGTATGAAATATTTATATGTTATAATAATAAAAACAACGATAATGAAATTTTAACTAAAAAGTAGTTTTAACAATAATGGTTAAAAAAATATGAATATTTTATTAAAATAATAATTTTAAATAACTTTGTTAATACTAATAATTTTAATGAAATTGAAAGTTTTAATAAAAATAATGATTTTTAAAATAATAAATCTTTTAATAGAAATAATAATAATTATGATGAAAATAATAATAATAATAATAATAATAATAATAACAATAATAAAACTACCTTAGGGGTTTTAAAAAGGCTTTCAAAAAGGAAATGCACCAAAACAGATTCGAACCCGCGACCTGCCTTCAACCCACACTACGACTTAACCATTCGTCTGTCTCATTGATTTTCTGATTTGTACCCCGTATTAATTACTATATGATTTGTTATTTGATTCGGCCCAACTATTAATTGGATTATCTCGGCCCAAGATCTATGTCTCAAACCTATTAATGAAATGATCCATAAAAGAAATAACCCTAGTCCGTACTTTTAAGGAAAATCCATCGGTTTCCAATGCTTAGAAATTCGACATGGTCATTCAGTGATTCGCAATGCCTTTATCCGTCCCCATCTCAATCAACAACTTTGCTGTATTATTTACCAAGTCATCTAAGGGGTCTACACATTCATCATCATCAAAAAAAAAAATTAACCAAAGTGCCTTTTCCTTCTTTATGGTCGGCCAATCAATTTTAAAACATATCCTACTTGCAATTTGAATCCGAATCCTATGTCCTCTAGTATCCAATCTGTAATACTTATCACTTATATTATTCAATAAAGATTGTTTGCTAATATATATCCTATTACCCACTTCCCTTAAGTGCTCATTAGATAATATAATAAAGGAACCATGATAGATTTGTAATATGTATATACTAGTTTTTGAGATTCGTTTAGTTCGCATAGGAAAACACCGAGCAGCAGCAGGAGACTGGAACAACTAGAAGCAAGAAAATTGATACGGATTGGGGTAACGAAACAGAAATTAGTTTGAGCGGCTTGTTATGATTTTATGTGGGTGGGTTTTGGTTTAAACGTAAAGTGGAAACAGAAAATGGAAATCGAATTGAGCAGTTCACGGTGATGATTTAGTGATGATAACTGTAAAGTGTTACGATGGTGGTGTGGTGGTTTCTGCATGAATGTCGACCGGTGATGGCTGTAGACGACGGCCTTGAAGGCAGAAAAAAAAATGGAAGGTTGGGTGGTGATGGATAATGATGGCTTACGTTCTTTCTTTTTTTAAGATAAGTTTCATAAGTTTCAAGGTGACCGGTTTGTAATGGTGTGCGTCGGTTTGTATTAGAAAACAGGAGTAACAGCAAGATGTAGCAGGTTGTAATACTGGTGGTTCGAAACAGTGAGTATAAGTGGTGTTGGGTATTGAAACAAGATCATATAAATCAGTTTTTAATGGTGAATGGTGGTTTGCTTCCGATTTCAAAACAGAAGGAAAAGATATAGCGATATGTAGAGAGAGATGGAAGAGAGAGAGGTAGAGGTAATAAGGGTGGCGGTTATGGTGGCTTGTGGTGGTTTTATGGTGATCATGGGTTAAGGAAAATAAGAAAACAGAATTTGCATAGTGTGCAGAAAGGCATCCCATTCCAAAAACTTCACATATTATATAGGATAAAGAAGATAGATGAAAATATATAATTCACATGTTAACAGTAATTTATTGATAAAGAGGATTGTGATATTTTTAACCTCTTCTTAATGAAAATTGAATCTAGTACAGGAATTAGACTTTGTAATCCAATTATATACAGTATGAAAGGAACCCGTAACTGAGTAATATGAATTTACATATTTATTTTTGATTCTTTAGATATAAAACAAATTTAAAAAAAAATCCATTAATAATATATAATAATAATACTAATTATTATTATTTCTCATTTAATAAAATACGTTCATTTAAAGTATTATATAATTAACACATAATAGTTCGTGAATCGTCAGGCATGGTCAAAGGGGTAACTGATTATCCGAATATAGATTTCAAACCTTCTAGACTCAAAATTAAGGTTTTTGCTTATTGTGTCGGAAACATATAAAGGTTAAAGTTTAAATTTGGTCGGAAATTTCCGGGTCGTTACAGTACCCACCCGTTAAAGAAATTTCGTCCCCGAAATTTGATAGAGGTCGTCACGGATAACAACAGGAATGTTTTCGTGACAAATATGAGGTAATAATGGAGTTTTATCATTATTGAGAGGTATAGGTAAAACGGTTCGATCAAATGAAACGCACGAGTGAAGCTATCACAAAAGAGTGAATTGAGTGAATAAATACATTCATTTCACCCGATGACGTAGTTACTGTTAACTTCCGGCATTTAAGGGATTTAAAGAAAATCTTACGTAATAAGATCCGATTCTTCGGCGATCAGGATCTTCTTTGATTTAATGTGGCAATCTGTTTTGATTTCTTTGTCGAATATTTCACTATAAATCCACCTCTTTGTTTCTTCTTCCCGTCCTTAAGCCAAGCGAGCAATGGTTCGGAATTTGTATGTATAAGATTTGGAATGAACATGACTGATGTTCTCAGAAAGGAATGGTAATGGCACGATTTTGATTTGCCAAATTACCAGAATATCCAGGAAAATAGAACTATCAAGATGATTTGTTCTTAATACGTTTCGGAATTGGATAGAATGTAAGAGCCGTGTAACATAGCATGTGATGACGGTACTGTGAATCATCACATTCCATTAGAAACTTAACATGACTTACTGTAATATAATGAAGTTGATCAAGTTTCATTATATTATACTAATTCATGCATCAGTTCCCAACACTACTTCAGAACATTCCTATTTTAAACTCAAAGGTTTCAGAATTTAGAAACTAATGCAGTTTCTTTTATATTGTAACGCAGATGTTACGAAGTGATAAATGATTTCAGATAGGAATAATATCTTCAAAAATTTGAAGAATATGCATAACGGAAGATATGAAAATATCTTATAATCTCTAAGATAAAATGTTGATGAAGAATATCATCCGAAAAGGTTTAGAATAATGAGTAGGGTTCTTACTAACGATTTCAGCAGGCACTGAATCATTTGAATCCTTTGAGGTCGAGTTTAGTTTTCATGATTTGTTCACGGTTTCCTTCATACTTTGCTCAATCCGTTTTCCATTTTCAACCCTTCTCTTTTTCTGGGCTTTTCCAACATACTGTACTTCATCGTAAATTTTTTTACTATTAAAATCGTTTACGGTTTTTGCTACTTCATCAGTATTTCAAGAACTACTTCATAGTCCAGGGTGTTTTTCAGAAGCTTTACATTCGAAATATGTAATTCTTTAGGGATAAACGTTTTCGGTATAACTGGGAGAATTTCTACGAGATTTTCAAAATACTGGTTGCGGATTTCGCCAAAGAGATAACGAGTTGCTGGTACATCTGCTGATGGTGTTTGTGAAATATAAAAGATTCTCCGGTAACGACGGCGAAAGGACAAGGTATAAATATCGTGGTTATAGTAGGAGTAGTCTCATTGAGAAGTCGAAGTGGAGCTGTGACAAAATTGGCTACTTTGAAAGGAATCGTAAGGTTGTTTTTTGCTAATGAATGATAAGAAATTTTGACGCGGATACGTTTCAATTATAACTTCGGTTTCGAAAGATTTTCAGGTGCATAACTGTATGCATAAATCTTCCTTCCGTAGACGAGGTGCGGCTAGTTCAACTTCTCGATCAAGGTGTTTTCAAGAATCATGAAAAGATTTGAATGAAGATTATGATTATCGAGGTACAAATGAGGTTTAGGATGAAATCAAGTGACAAACTTGAAGAATTGTTTAGTTTCATATGTTATAATCAACATTTTAATTCATTTTAATTGTCCAAAGTTAGCAATCCAATAGTCCGATTGTCCAATGGTTCAATAGATTCATATATAAATTAGATATATAATATTCGAATTACTTAATACGTATCGTGACCCGTGTACCGGTCTCGGTGTCGATCATAACTCAAAGTATATATATATTTTGGAATCAACTCCGACCCTGTATAGCCAACTCCCACCTTCACATATAGAGTGTCTATGGTTGTTCCGAAATATATATATAGATGGGTCAATATGATAAGTCGAAACCTTGTATACATGTCCCGTTATTTAAAATGCGTAAATAACAGAATGACAATAAATAAAGTGCGTAAAATAAATAACAGAAATTAAATGACGATAAATAAAATTGCGAGAATGTAAATTGCGAGAATGTAAATTGCGATAAATTAAATGTTAATCAGTTAGCTGGGAACAGTTATCCGGAATAGTTAGCGTGGATTCCTATCACAATTTCAATTAATTAATCCGTTTGTTTCTAACACTTTTTATTTTTGTCCAATGTTTTCTTCGTTATGCCACTTGTTGGATTCTGATAGGTCAAAATCCAAATATGAAATTTTGAATAGAGATGGTTATTCTGTGGTGAACGGATACGTATATCAGTAGCCGTAAGTAGGATAGTAAATGATCGTTGAATCAGATTCGAAGAATGTACAGTGTAACTTATTAATGTGAATTCTAAATATTCCTCGGGTACTACCCACCCGTTAAAATATTTTCATTATTAACAGTTTGTACGGAAGAATTTTTAATTACAATCTTTATGAAAATATACTTGCATATATATTTTCTTCAGATGTAATTATAGATTTACTGAGTCAATAAGATATTAAACTCATTTGATTTATCGTTAATACTGGATTACATGATCTCTAAAACATTAGAGATTTCATAATCACCATGTCGAACGAAGATATATGAGGTAGAACGTTGCGTAAAGCGAAGGTAATCGATGTAAAACGATATGTAGAACGAAGATCATACTCGAAGTACAGATGGTAATATTGAGGCGTGTGACGTTGATATTCGAGGTACAGGTTACGATGTTGAGGTTTACAACGCGGTTGTGGTATAGGGGTGATAAGGGTACTGTCGGCGTTGATGATGGTAGTATGGATTATGCTGCTGGTGTTTGTAATCTCCGCACCAGATTCTCCAAAGCCATTACTCAAGCATGTAGTTCGTTAACTTCTTATATTATGTCGGGATGATTGACGATTGAAACGAGCGGGTGAGTAAGATTCGAAATATAGGATATTATGTAATTGTGACGGGATATTCTAGAAATGATAGGGTAAATGGTTTCTCGAACAGGTTTGCCGGTAAGTGCTTTCAAGTTCATTGTCAAGAGAATAATTTGGTGGATGGAATGAATCTTCGATGTGAGATGATTTTCGAATAGAGAATGATATTCTAACTTCATAGAATATCTATATATAATACTAAAGATTTCGTAGCCTACAGAGAAACCTACGGCATATGTCAGGCAAGCCTACAGATGTGCTAAGATAGGAATTATCAGATACGCTAAGATATGAGTTTTGTCTTTACACTATCGATGCAGTAAATGCAGTAAGACGTGTCTAGACTTATGAATAATAAGCAGATGATTTCAGACTAGAAATGATAAGCAAAACTTTTGACATACAGACACGGTCAAAGTCCAGACCCACTAATGCATCTAAACAACTAACAGTTTGATACACTAATGCAAGACCTGGTTCGCTAAGACCAACGCTCTGATACCAACTGAAACGTCCGCGACTAATCCTCCCGGACGGGATCTTCAACAGTTGGTTCCATCGCGATGATCGAATCCAAATAATGTCCTTAACATGAGCTTATGCACAGCGGAAGACTTAATTCGTACCTGAGAATAACATGCTTTAAAATGTCAACATAAAGTTGGTGAGATATATAGGTTTGATGCTAGCAGCGTTATAACTATGGACCACAAGATTTCATGTGTAAAAATATAATACACTCGCAAGTGTATGAAAAGCATTCCAAGCAGTGGGCACCCGGTAACTAGCCTTAACAAGAGTGTGTACCCCTGAGTTATAATAATATGTGCACCGAATCAAGTGCGTTCCGTTAACCTCGAAGTACTAAACACCCGTTCTTCTAGTTTTGACTAGAACAACATCTGGGTGGGGGTGTAAAACCCGATAGATCTATCTTTAGGATTCGCGCCTACCAGTTCATAAACCAATAGTTAAAGTTACCAAGCTAGGGGATTTTTGATTCAAACCCATGTAGAACGTAATTTTAGTCACTTGTGTCCATAACGTAAATCATTTATAAAAATAGCGCATGTATTCTCAGCCCAAAAATATTTAAAGTTTAAAAGGGGACTATATACTCACCATACTGTATTTTGTAGTAAAAATACATATAACATCATTGAACACGTATATGGTTGGCCTTGGATTCACGAACCTATATTATTCATATATATTAAAACATATAATGAACATCAAATAATTCTATCTATTAATTATAGTATTCATATACTTAGAGTTGTAGTTTATATATAAATTTGTACTAAATTCTAATATACTCTATATTTCAAATTATATGTTCTATATATTCATTTTGTATATATAATAGAAATGTTAATATTTTTAATATATAATTATAGTTAATATTAATATAATTTTAGTATAAGTATGAAATATTTATATGTTATAATAATAAAAACAACGATAATGAAATTTTAACTAAAAAGTAGTTTTAACAATAATGGTTAAAAAAAATATGAATATTTTATTAAAATAATAATTTTAAATAACTTTGTTAATACTAATAATTTTAATGAAATTGAAAGTTTTAATAAAAATAATGATTTTTAAAATAATAAATCTTTTAATAGAAATAATAATAATTATGATGAAAATAATAATAATAATAATAATAATAATAATAATAACAACAATAATAAAACTACCTTAGGGGTTTTAAAAAGGCTTTCAAAAAGGAAATGCACCAAAACAGATTCGAACCCGCGACCTGCCTTCAACCCACACTACGACTTAACCATTCGTCTGTCTCATTGATTTTCTGATTTGTACCCCGTATTAATTACTATATGATTTGTTATTTGATTCGGCCCAACTATTAATTGGATTATCTCGGCCCAAGATCTATGTCTCAAACCTATTAATGAAATGATCCATAAAAGAAATAACCCTAGTCCGTATTTTTAAGGAAAATCCATCGGTTTCCAATGCTTAGAAATTCGACATGGTCATTCAGTGATTCGCAATGCCTTTATCCGTCCCCATCTCAATCAACAACTTTGCTGTATTATTTACCAAGTCATCTAAGGGGTCTACACATTCATCATCATCAAAAAAAAAATTAACCAAAGTGCCTTTTCCTTCTTTATGGTCGGCCAATCAATTTTAAAACATATCCTACTTGCAATTTGAATCTGAATCCTATGTCCTCTAGTATCCAATCTGTAATACTTATCACTTATATTATTCAATAAAGATTGTTTGCTAATATATATCCTATTACCCACTTCCCTTAAGTGCTCATTAGATAATATAATAAAGGAACCATGATAGATTTGTAATATGTATATACTAGTTTTTGAGATTCGTTTAGTTCGCATAGGAAAACACCGAGCAGCAGCAGGAGACTGGAACAACTAGAAGCAAGAAAATTGATACGGATTGGGGTAACGAAACAGAAATTAGTTTGAGCAGCTTGTTATGATTTTATGTGGGTGGGTTTTGGTTTAAACGTAAAGTGGAAACAGAAAATGGAAATCGAATTGAGCAGTTCACGGTGATGATTTAGTGATGATAACTGTAAAGTGTTACGATGGTGGTGTGGTGGTTTCTGCATGAATGTCGACCGGTGATGGCTGTAGACGACGGCCTTGAAGGCAGAAAAAAAAATGGAAGGTTGGGTGGTGATGGATAATGATGGCTTACGTTCTTTTTTTTTTAAGATAAGTTTCATAAGTTTCAAGGTGACGGGTTTGTAATGGTGTGTGTCGGTTTGTATTAGAAAACAGGAGTAACAGCAAGATGTAGCAGGTTGTAATACTGGTGGTTCGAAACAGTAAGTATAAGTGGTGTTGGGTATTGAAACAAGATCATATAAATCAGTTTTTAATGGTGAATGGTGGTTTGCTTCCGATTTCAAAACAGAAGGAAAAGATATAGCGATATGTAGAGAGAGATGGAAGAGAGAGAGGTAGAGGTAATAAGGGTGGCGGTTATGGTGGCTTGTGGTGGTTTTATGGTGATCATGGGTTAAGGAAAATAAGAAAACAGAATTTGCGTAGTGTGCAGAAAGGCATCCCATTCCAAAAACTTCACATATTATATAGGATAAAGAAGATAGATGAAAATATATAATTCACATGTTAACAGTAATTTATTGATAAAGAGGATTGTGATATTTTTAACCTCTTCTTAATGAAAATCGAATCTAGTACAGGAATTAGACTTTGTAATCCAATTATATACAGTATGAAAGGAACCCGTAACTGAGTAATATGAATTTACATATTTATTTTTGATTCTTTAGATATAAAACAAATTTAAAAAAAATCCATTAATAATATATAATAATAATACTAATTATTATTATTTCTCATTTAATAAAATACGTTCATTTAAAGTATTATATAATTAACACATAATAGTTCGTGAATCGTCAGGCATGGTCAAAGGGGTAACTGATTATCCGAATATAGATTTCAAACCTTCTAGACTCAAAATTAAGGTTTTTGCTTATTGTGTCGGAAACATATAAAGGTTAAGGTTTAAATTTGGTCGGAAATTTCCGGGTCGTTACAATTTTCATCACCACAAGCTCTGTGAGCACCACATACACCGAAGAGTATCGAGAATAATCAATTATGAAATATTAATTCATTACTTTCTGTTCACGATTAAAGGATATATGCATATATTTATGTATATCTCGAGATCGTAATAAAAATTCTTTTCATATTAACTATGACGTGTGAATTTTTAACGGGTAGGTAATACCCGCGAAAGATAAAAGAAACTTTAAAGGGCTTTTATTATATTTAATTCACATATGCTATCATTCACATCTTTCATCAACGATTTAACAATCGATATCTATAATCTTTAATCTTCGTTCTACATATTGTTCTACATCATTTATCTTCGTTCTACATGGCAATTATATAATCCCTAATGTTTTAGAGATTATGTATTCTAGTTCTAACAGTAAATCAAATGAGTTTAATATTATATCTACTCATTAAATTCATGATTACATCTGAAGAAAAAATATATATGTATATATATTTTCATAAGGATTGTAATTAAAAAAATATTCTTTTGGACAAACTGTTAATGGTGAAAATATTTTAACGGGTAGGTAATACCCTAGAAATATTTAGATTTCACATTAATAAGTTACACTGTACACTCTTCAATTCTGATTCAACAGTCATCAACTATTCTATTTGCATTCGCAGATATGTGAATCCGTTCACCACAGAATAACCATTTTCATTCAATCATATTTGGATTTTGACTTATCAGAATCCAATAGGTGGCATCATGAAGAAAACATTGGACAAAATAAAATTTGTTAGAAACAAACAAATTAACTATGAGAAATTTTGTTAAGAATCCACGCTAATAAAATCCTAGCTAACTGTTCCTAGCTAACTGATTACATTTTATTTATCGCAATTTATATTCTCGCAATTATATTTATCGTCATTTAATTTCTGTTATTTATTTTACGCACTTTAAATATCGAGACACGTATACAAGGTTTTGATATATCATATCGACGCATCTATATATATTATTTGGAATAACCATAGACACTCTATATGTGGTAATGCTCGAGTTAGCTATACAAGGTTGAGCTTGATTCTCAAATAATATATATACTTTGAGTTGTGATCGAGTGTGAGACATGTATACAATGGGTCACGATACGTATTAATTAATTCGAATATTATATATTATATATGAATTATTGAATTACTAACTGTGGACTTCTAACATTGGACAATTAAAATGAATTATAATATTGATTATAACATATGAAACTAAACACTTCTTCGAGTTTGCCACTTGATTTCATCTTAAACCTCATTTGTATCTTGAAGATTACAATCTGCGTTCAAACCTTTCATGATTCTTGAAAACACCTCAATCAAGAGGATGAACCAAATGCACTTCATTTACGGAAGGAAAGATTTATAGATATGCACCTGAAAATACTCGGAACCTGAGTAAACGTTAACACGTATCTGTGCTAGCTTCTTTGGCATTGTTGTTACCGAAAATAACATTGCAATTCTTTTTCAAATTAGCCAATTTTATCACAGCTTCAGCAAGTCAACTTCGACTTTTCGTTTGAAATAACCTTATTATAACCTTGATTTATATGCGTGCTCTTTTATTGTTACCGGGGAACCTTTTATATTCCACCATATTACCATCAGCGTTTAATCATCTAAAAACACAATTCTTTTGAAACCACCTCGAATTGATAACTGATGATTCAGATATAGTAGCATTAAATGTAGAGGAAACAGCAAAATTATAGATGGTCTAAATGGCCAAAAGTTTGATGATAAAGAATGGAATGTTGGAAACGTTCGATAGAAATTTGGTACTGAAAAACAGATTGAGCTAACCATGAAGGAGACCAAGGACAAATACAAGGACCAAATTCTGCATTCAAAGAATCCAGGTAATTCTGGATCCAATGAAATCTTCAGCAAATATCTTGCTTCGAAGTCATGTTAAAATCTTGCGGAAAATTTTTCTTCATCAACTTTCGAACTTAGAAATTTCAAAATATCATCATAAATATCTTCGATATTTCTGAAGATATTTTCATAAATATTCTCGTCCGAGATTATGTACCTCTTCGTGCTATCTGTATTACATTATATTAGAAACTTCTGTAAAACCTAAGTTTAAATTATGAATGATTTCTAGAGAAGTGTTGGGAATTGAAGCATAAGTTAGTATAATATAATGACGTCCGGCCAACGTGATTATATTACAGTAAGTCATGCTGAGTTTCTAAATGGAACGTGATGATTCACAGATCATAACGTCATAATGTGTCATGTTACATAACTCTTTCATTCTGCTTAAATTCCAAACATAATATATATATATATATATATATATATATATATATATATATATATATATATATATATATATATATATATATATATATATATATATATATATATATATATATATATATATATATATATATATATATTCTTGATAGTTCTATTCTCAGTGATTCTGGTAATTTGACAAATCAAATTGTGCTATTACGTTCTTTCTTGTTTAGAACATTAAGTTCATTCGAAACTCCATACTTACGAATTCTGGACCGTTACTCGCTTTACTAGAGGTCGAGAAGAGAATAAAAAGGCAAAGAGCTCCAAAATATAAGAGAAAATATAAAGCCCAATAGCAACACGGAGGTTACAAACCGTAGATATTAATATGAATAGCAATATAAAGACACAGTATAATTAAGAATAGTATCACCCCAAGGTAATAGTAGAAGTAAACATATTTTTCTGGTGGAAAAATTGAAAAAAAGGATGACAGAAGTAATAATTAGAAAAATATCAAGGATTGGAATGGGATTAAGCATTTTCACAATCTTTTGGATGTATGAACTAAGAAAGAAAGCATAGGAATTGTGAAAATAATGGAACGGAAAAGTTTAATTTATAATGGAAATATCAGACAGAGTAATTGAGGTAGATCACCGTATTTATTTATGGAGATCTTAATCTCCTTATTCGTTGAAGAATCAAATCTTTTAGATTTCGAAGATTTCCTCTAGAATCCCTTAAATTCCGAGAATCAACCGTGACTACGTCACTGGTTAAGACGAACTTGCATTTACTCATTTCATTCTTTTGTGATAACTTCACTTATACTCTTCTTGTAATTTAATTGTTTTATCCATATTACTGAATGATGATAAAATGCTATTTATCAACTCATTTTATCATGAAAACATTTTTATTGTTAGCCATGACCACCTCACTCAAATTTTAGGACGAAATTTCTTTAACGGGTAGGTACTGTGACGACCCAAAAATTTCTGACCAAATTTAAATTCAAACTTAATCTTTATATGATTTTGATACGATAAGCAAAGTATGTAATGTTGAGTCTAGAAAATTTTGGAAAGATGTTCATATATTCAATTGACTTTCGACTGCTCTCGACGATTCTAGAACAACTTGTAAATAGATATGTATATATTATATATATATATATATATATATATATATATATATATATATATATATATATATATATATATATATACAATATTTTAAAATGTAAATTGAAATACTATATGATATAATAGTTAGAATTAATATTGTAAAATAAAGTAATATATAATAATTATTATCTATATAAAAAGGAACTTATGTGATTTTAAAATAAACGGTGATCCAAAAATGAGTTATATAGATTTTAGGCTTATTTAAAATATAATTAGAAACTATTTGTTGAAATTTAAAACTTTTTATATTTTACTTGGGGTTGGGAGTGAATAATTAATGTAATTTTTATTTAATAGTCAATGATCAAATTTTATATCATAATGACCTAAATAAATAATGTTACTTAATTTAAGATTTTGGAAATTTTCTGAGAACTTTTATCCACCACTATCTTTCACTAATTCCCTTCTTGTTTTCTTCTATTACTTTATTAATCACCAACATGTGAATTTCTTTCCTCTGTATGTTTGAGACCCAACACTAGCAACCAAACCGTACACATCTCTCTTATCTCCTTTATATTAATCGATTCTTTTTTCCTCTGTTTCCTACCTCAATTAATCACCATCTTATTATATTCAACAAACCCCACTATCAAAACACTTTTGTTTTAATATTGTTGTTTTCTGGCGTATCAACTCAACAACCTCACCACCTTTTTCATATCATCAAAACTTCACTGTTCTTTTCACAGATATCTTCCAAAACTACAAAAGGCTAATTATTGAGTTTTACACTTTTTCATTCGATTCATGAACATTTAACATGTTACTGTATTTGTTCTTTCCGCATATTATATATATATATTGATATGCAATCGGGATCCAAGAAAAATAATAATAGCACACTAATTGCTTTCTCCTGTTTCCTTTCTGCTATGATGTGTGCACACGTTTTTAACTCTAGATAATTATCAAGTTACTATACTTATCTCCTCTTAATATTCTAAAGTTATTATATATCCATAATTCCATTCAATTCCATGAAATGAGTATATATCTGTCTACTTCCTTCGACTACCAACTTACAACTTGCTCTTCCTCCTGCTTTTCTACTCAATCAAACCATAACCACTATCATCGATTGTCATCATCATTTGACTACGGTTATACTGGTTCTACTTCGAAAAGAAACACCGTCATTTAATTACTACTACAGCCGATGTGATGCTTACGTTTTATCGACTCAAACAACCACACAAACCACCGTCCCTTTCTTATATCTTTGCAATCGTCACCACATCGAAAACCATCAATATTATCATCATCAAACGTTTATTGTTGCTTATTGTTTTTCCATACATGGCCATGTTCCAACACCACCACCATGAGCAACCATCACTAAGAACCATCAACCATGCTTAAGTTGATATTGTCTTTCGTTATAACACCAAGACCCAAAACCCCAAAAACCGAACCATCAATTGTTGCTTGACCCATTTAACCATCGAAGACTACCATCTAACCACTTGCAACTTCTGTAAATAATTGATATTGTTATTCTTAGGTTTCTTGTGATCACTCAAACACTATTACCATCAACACCCAACACCATCGGATATCACCACCACCTTTGTGATCTTTCTTCTCGACAACCCACATAAAAATCTTCGATCACATACAAAACCATCATGAGCCTGCAACTATTACGATTTCTACACAATTAATGTTGAACTACTATTGTTCTCTCTTACTTGTAGTCGAAACTCACTTAAACTCCAATTTTTTTTTCTGTTCCAATTGTCGACAACCCTTGAGATATTTATTTTTTTTTGTTTGTGCTCAACTCCAACAAACACCACCTCCTTTATCATTATAAAAGGACTATTATTTTTTATCTTATGGCCGACAACATCCAAAGTATAATCCCACTTGATAAGGTTAGTTGAGGTGTAAAGAATACAAAATCTTTTAATCCTTGTCTGTTGCGTATTTTTTTTTCCTTCTCTTTCCGTTTGAACTGGTCGATAACACTTCACTCACCCATTGATTAATTGGGCCGTGTTCCTACTTGTTAGACTGCAATATTTCGATTAGGCTTGTGTTATTTAAATAGGGCCATTTAATCTCAATTCATTTCATTATGGCCCAAGATCGAAACCCACTTGGTGTTGGTTGCTGTTACATGTCGATTCACTAATACAGAAAATCATAATCTTGTTTCAAACTCCACTATTGCATCTACTGTGTTACATATGGTGATGGCTATGTACAACGATGATGGTGATCATGGAACTTTGATTATGTAGTTGATATAATATTAATCACAATATGGTATGATGATATTAAGATATTGATGAAGTGATTATGATGGTGATAATAGACATGTCACGATGATGATATATTGTGATGATGATGATGGTGATGAAATCATAAAGATTATGATTATGATTATGATTAGAATTGAGTATGATAATAGTTGATGATGATAAAAGTAATTAGGATGATTATAATAATGAAGATGCTAGTAAATTGCTTATGTGTAAAGTTCAAATATAAAAGAAAAGGGGATGAACGAATTATAGCAAGATTTATATCTCTGTTGGGCCAAAAATCATCTATTTCCTATGGGCCGAAGTTAAACATGGGCCGAAATAATTAAGTTGGGCCTTGGTTGTTTATTTTGTTGGGCTATAGATGGAAACAGAAAAATACGGGGTATATATATTAGGATGAGAGTTAAAATAGAAAACCATTGGACAGTTCAGTGGTTGGGTGTGTTTGTGTTAACCGAGAGGTCGCGGGTTCGAGCCCTGTTTGTGGCATAATTTTATTTTGGAAAGCTTTTGAGGTAGTAATTTTATTTCTATTTATTCTATTTATTATTATTATTATTATGCCAATACTAAAATCAATATTAGTTATTATTATCATTAACATTAATTTTATTATCATTATTATTATATGGTATTATTATTACTACGAATAAAATGCCTATTTTTATTATCAAAATTATTATTGCCATTTTATTATTATTATTATTACTATTATTATTATTATTATTATTATTATTATTATTATTATTATTATTACTATTATTATTATTATTATTATTATTATTATTATTATTTCAAAAGAATACAACACTTTATTCATTATCAATATAAATATTATTTTATCAGATAAATACTTATATAAAACATACATAAAAGTATATATAAATATATAATAATTGAAATAATATACATATATAACTTGATCGATTACGACTATATGTTTTAATAAATATAATTGATATAGGTTCGTGAATCCGAGGCCAACCCTACACTTGTTCAATGTTGTCATATGTATTTTTACTACAAAATACATTATTGTGAGTTTCATTACTCCCTTTTTATATATATATTTTTGGGACTGAGAATACATGCGCTATTTTTATGAATGTTTTACAAAATAGACACAAGTAATCGAAACTGCATTCTATGGTTAGATTATCGAAATCGAATATCACCCCTTTAGCTTGGTAACCTAAGAATTAGGGAACAGTACCCATAATTGACGCGAATCCTAAAGATAGATCTATGGGCCTAACAAACCCCATCCGGGTTACGGATGCTTTAGTACTTCGATTATTATACAGACGAGAGGATTCTGTTATACAGACGAAAGGATTCTGTTTTGAGGATATTCTATATACATCTTGTTAATGTCGGTTACCAGGTGTTCACCATATGAATTATTTTACCTTAATGCAGACGAGAGGATTCTGCTTGAGGATTATGTTTATAAAATGAAATCTTGTGGTCTATTATATAATTGGAAATGATTGATTATGATAAACTAATGAACTCACCAACCTTTTGGTTGACACTTTAAAGCATGTTTATTCTCAGGTATTAAAGAAATCTTCCGTTGTGCATTTGCTCATTTTAAGGACATTACTTGGAGTCGATCATCGCTCTAGAACCAAATGTTGATGACTTCGTCCAGATGGATTTGGACGGGTAACTACATTATTCTTCCTGTCCCGAGTTATATGCATTCCCAAAATCTGTTGATCCTGTCCTAAGTCTTTTATGTCAAAAGACTTCGAGAGTTCCTTCTTCAGCTGGTTGATCTTCGTTGTGTCTTTCCCTACGATCAAAATATAGTCTACATATAGTAGAAGAGCAACGAAATTTCCTTTAGAAAACTTCTGAATGTAGACACACTCATCTGCTGCAGTTTTCTTGTACTCTTGACTCACCATGCACGAGTCAAACTTCTTGTACCACTGCTTAGGTGCCTGCTTCAAACCATATAAACTTTTCTTCAGATTGCATACGAGGTTATCTCCTGAAACCTCAAAACCTTCTGGCTGCTCCATGTAAATTTCTTCATGTAAATCTCCATGAAGAAAAGCTGTCTTTACATCCATCTGTTCAAGCTCCAAGTTCATACTAGCGACCAATCCAAGTATGACTCTAATTGAAGTCATCTTGACTACTGGTGAAAATATCTCGTCAAAATCAATCCCTTTCTTCTATTGGAATCCTTTGACTACAAGTCGTGCTTTGTATTTCACCACTTTTCCACTACCATCCTTTTTCAGCTTGAACACCCATTTATTTTTCAGTGCCTTCTTCCTGCGTGGAAGTTCTACAATCTCATAAGTTTGATTTTTCTGCAAAGAATCCATCTCATCCTGCATTGCGAGCAACCATTTTTCTTTATCCTTATGAGTTACTGCTTCATGAAAACTCTCTGGTTCTCCATCTTTAGTAAGTAGAAGGTACTCGGATTCTGGATATCTACTCGATGGAATCTGACCTCGTTCAGATCTACAAATTTCTGGAACATTGTGAGGAGATCCACCATCATCTTGACCTTGTGATGGTGCTGGAACGTCTGGCAGATGGGGTTGTGGCTCCCCCTGCTCAGCACCATCATTTTCCTTATTATCTTCTACTTCTGGCATTTCTTCTTGCACTAAAAATTCATTTCTCATGAATGATTCCGTTGTTGCCTCTGGCACTTAAGCAGCAACATTTGTCTTCTGAGATATTGTGGGCTTTTCAATATCTTCTATTGTCTGGATTTCATGGAACACCACGTCCCTACTTCTGATCACCTTTTTCTCCTTTGGATCCCATAATCTGTATCCAAATTCTTCATCTCCATAGCCTATGAATATGCATGGAGTGGTCCTTGCATCCAGCTTATGTCTGAGCTCTTTGGATACATGTGCGTACTCCAAACATCTAAATACTCTTAAGTGAGAGTATGATGGATCCTTTCCAGACCAAAGTTTCTCCGGAACTTTAAAATTCAGTGGTACTGATGGAGATCGGTTGATCAAGTAACATGCGGCTCTGACTGCTTCTTCCCAGAATGGCTTTGGCAGTTTAGCCATACTGAGCATGCTCCGAACACGTTCCATGATTTATCGGTTCATTCTTTATGCTATACCATTGTGTTGAGGGGTACGTGAAACTGTCTTCTCATGTCGGATGCCATATGATCTGCAATAGCCATCGAACTGCCTGGAAGAGTATTCACCGCCGTTGTCGGATCGAAGACACTTTAACTTCTTTCCCGTCTCACGTTCTACCATGACATGGAACTGTTTGAAGTAATCGAACACCTGGTCCTTCGTCCGCAAGAAATATACCCACACCTTTCGAGAAGTATCATCGATAAACGTCAGAAAGTATCGATTGTCGCCAATTGATTCAACCTCTAAGGGACCGCAAACATCAGAGTGTACCAGACTGAGTAACTCTGATTTTCTCGTTGAAGAGGAATTAAACGAGACTCTATGCTGCTTACCAAACAGACAATGATTGCAAGGATCTAGTGCAGCGTCCTTGTCTACATTGATAAGCTCCTTCTTTATTAGGGTAGACAACCCTTTCTCACTCATGTGACCGAGTCTCTGGTGCCATAAATTTTGTGAAGCCTCCTTTTCTGCAACATTAATGCTGTCTGTGCAGATCTTCACATGAGTCTTGTACAGTGTGCCATAAATGTGTCCACGAGCGACTATCATAGCGCCTCTTGACAATTTCCATGTGCCTCTACTGAAAAGACTATCATAGCCCTGTTTGCCTAAAGCTACTCCAGAAAGTAGATTTAGCCGAAGATCTGGCACATGGCGGACATCCTTCAGAGTGATTGTGCTCCCAGAACATGTCTTTATCTTGACATCACCAATTCCTACAATCTCAGCGAAACTGGAATTTCCCATCTTCACAGCTCCAAAGTCTCCAGCTTTGTATGTTGTGAAGTATTCCTTGTATGGAGTCACGTGGTAGGAAGCTGCAGTATCTACCACCCATTCTGTTTCTTCTCGTGAGACGTGAAGGCATGTCTCATCATGGGTTGAACAATATGCTACATCACCAGAGATAGTCACTAATGTTTCTCCACCCTTATTCTTCGGCTGTGAACTGCTTTGACTTTGTTCCTCTTTCAATCTATAGCAGTTCATTTTCATATGTCCCTCTAATCCACAATGATGGCATTTATATGTTGGTTTTCTGCCATCAGCTGACCTGCCCCTGCTCTTGCTTCTGCCTCTCTATTTGTTTTTGCTACTCATACGTTGTCTCCCCCGATTCTCTGTGACAAAGGCATGGGTCTGATCTGTGCCCATGTCCTTTCTCCTTGCCTCTTCACTGAATAGGGCATCCTTGACCATTGACATGGTAAGTTTGCCATTCGGAGCTGAGTTGCTGAGTGTTACGACCATCGTTTCCCAGCTATCGGGAAGAGAACTAAGTAGCAATAGCGCCTGAACTTCATCGTCAAGAGGCATCTCTACAGACGATAACTGGTTGACCAAGCTCTAGAACTCACTGGTAAGCTCGGCAACTAAAGTTCCACTTTTGATATTCATGTTGACTAAACGCCTCATCAACAAGGCTTTATTCCGAGCAGTCTTGGCCTGGTACATGTCCTCCAACTTTTTCCAGAGGACATATGCGTCTGTATCTTGTGCAACATGGTGGAAGACACTATGATCAATCCATTGAAGGATCTGACCAATAGTTTTTCGGTTTGATTTCTTCCACTCTTTCTCTTTGGCAGAATCAGTGTTTATACCCTTCAATTCAATAGGATCGAACAAATCCTTACAGCTGAGGAGATCTTCCATCCGAGGTTTCCAAAGCGTGTAGTTTGTGGCTGTGAGCATAATCATAGCTCCCGAAGATGATGTTGACTCTTCTATAGACATTATCACCTTACAAATGATTTTTCAACACTAACGGGGTTGAATTTTAGAAAACAGATATCACCGTCACGTCCGGAACGGTTGAAAATGGTGGAATAGACACTTCGCGGCTCAAATTTCACTTACGGGGCAAAATTATAATTTGTAATAAACTTAGGGACTAAAAATGAAATTCTGAAAATTTCAGGGACCAAATTGTAAAATTTCAGAATTGCTACAGTACTGCTACAGGAACTTGCTACAGTGCCGCCAGCTGCTACGGTGAATTGCTACATGACTGCTACAGTGAATTGCGACAGGATTTTTTCTCCGGCGAAAATTCCGGCACCGGTCGTCTTCTCCGGCGAGATTCCGGCGAGTTAACCAAACTTTGACCGCGTTTTCTGGGCTCGTTATAACTCCGTTTAAGTCACCGTTTTTTGCGTTGGACTCGGTTCGACGAGACGAATCCAATGGTACACTCAAAATTGGATTTTGAGGAAACTTCAGAAGACCCAAAAACTCAACCAACGTCTCTAACCAAGCTCTTGATACCACTTGTTAGGAAGAGAGGATCGCCTGGACGTTGGGAGATACAAATTTGAGAGAAAATAACTCTATTACTCACAAGAATAGATTACACGAGTATTACAAAACTCTAAAAACTCTCAAACTCACACACACTATCTAGGTTGTAATTACACTTCTCTGAGTGATTTTGGGATGATTTACAACTGAGGTTTGCACCTCTATTTATAGCTAAGATCTTATAGCGGTAGATAGGTGTGAACGAGGAAGGTGACGTGTGAACGTGAAAGGTTGGCTGCCGTCACCGTTTTCAACTTTGCTACTTCCACATGGTGTTCAAAGAAGGCTACTTTGAACATCTAGAAGGTGGGCTTCTAGATTGTAGGCTGAAAACCTTCGATATCTTGATCACAGGTACCCAACACCTATCCACTGATCATTCCAAAAATTATTCAAGTGTCCACTACCAAATCTTCGCACTCTTCATTTAATGGTAATTGTGATATAAACTATTAAAATCTAAGGATGTGACTCGCCCATTATTGAGATTGTACTATATGTTTAATAGTTTATGGGATGCTAAGTTTTTTAGCACTTGATTGCTGGTTGGCTTATCTTGGTGACGTTCTCTTGCGTTGAGATTTGGCCGTGGATTGAGTTTGTTTTTAGCTGATTTTGTCTGCTATTTTACAGGCGGCCCTCCGGTGGTTGTTGGTGGTTCGTTTGTTGCGGTAACGGTCGGTGTTAACCTACCATTTGTTGCTTGTCTGTTTTGCTTTTATTTTAGTGCAATCGTTGTGTTAGGATTGTGTTAGGATTCTATGTTAGCGTTGTTAGGTACTTTTACTCATCATTTTTGTGTCTGCTCAATTGGTAGGACCTTCTGTTTAGCTTTGTAATTTTACTGTTTGTTAACTAGGTTTGATTTTTCTTTATCTCAATTGTACTTGTTGATTTTCAAATCCTTTATAATGTTATTGTTATCTTCACAACAATAGAAACTTTAGTCATATACATATACATAGTATGTATATGTTAGTCATATACATATACATACATAGTCAGGGAAAGGTCCTATACAGTCAGGAAGTAATCCTGATGGGTTGCATACATTAGAGTATGAGGTTTGATTACTCGCTAGCCCGGTCAAACCAAACAATATAATTTTATGATGAGAAATATTATACTGTCACAAACAAGCAAGTATATGACATAATATAATATTTATACTTTAAAGTGTTATCAATTTAGACTAGTCAATATTGTCGTATAAGCTTTTTCAAATGATAACGTAGAATGATGATAAAATAAGGAGAGGGTACTGAATCGTGTTGGTTTCTTTTAATTTGTTGGTAGTAATGTAATGTAATTGCATTATCTTATATTTCAACTTTGAACTCACAAATAATCATGTTACGTTTATGTCATTTTGTTAAGAGTGTGAACAATGAACAAGAAATTAGAAATATGAAATCCGAATTCATGTGAAGATCCCAGCTAGACCAGGGCCTACGCATGGCGAACAATGTAATAAAAATTGGCATGTTTAAGCTACTCCGCGGGAACATTGTTTACCCGTATGGAAAATAGAACCAACCGTCCGGTTGACAACTATTGTTTTTTTCGTTTATGATTTGCGGGTGTAATTGTAATCGGTTATTTGTGTTGTTTGGAGTCCTAAATATCAACGAAGCTTCGCTTCAACGGTATCCCAACACCTTGTGTTGGACTTGGAGCGGGGGTTAGGTCATTGGTTCGAGCCTCGCTCGGCCTATCCTATTAATCAATCTGCTTGAAATATGGAGCTCCAGATTGACCTTCGGGGTTTTCTCCCGGATTCATTCAGGATTCAAACTCAGTTCGCCTGCCCCTCGAGATGGTTTAAGGATCGGGTTCCTGCAATGCGATTCGGTTTTCCTCTCGAAAATGCATGCGTAGCAAATGAGAGTATTCTATGTCGACTGTTGCCTTAAAAGAAAAAAAAGAAAAAAAAGAAAAAAAACCTTTGCACTGTTATAATAATAATAATAATATAGATATGGATAGTCAATTTTGGTGTATACATATAGTCAATTTTGGTACACAAAGTATGTATTTTTATATTGAGATTTTAGGCTATAAATACTCATGAATGCAAGCATTAAACTTGCACCATTTCTCACACTTACAAAGTGTTTCTTTCTTTCTCTCCATTATCATCTTTGTTCTTACACTTCATTATTAGTATTCTAAATCAAGAATCAAATCACTAAAGGTAGTTATAAGCCTACTAAATTATAACATCAAGAATCAAACCACTAAAGGTAGTTATAAGCCTACTGAATTATAACATCAAGAATCAAACCACTAAAGGTAGTTATAAGCCTACTGAATTATAACACGTTATCAGCACGATAATCTTAATACTAAATATGGTTGGCTCTGCCACCAAAATGATATATGGTCGGTTATACCACCAAAATGATATATGGTCGGTTATACCACCAAAATGATATATGGTCGGTTATACCACCAGAATGATATAGGTCGGTTATACCACCTAAAAAAATATATGGTCGACACTGTCGCCAAATTTTCATTTATGTTTACTAATATTTATATTTTTGTTATATAACATTTATTTATGATTACTTACACATGGTCGACACTGTCACCTACTTATCATTTATGTTATATTAAATTTATGTTTAATGTTTATATACTTATGAATATAAATTGACTCTAATTTATCATGATGTTTGTTTTAATTTTTGATAATAGAAAATGTCGAATCTGGAAAAGCTTAAATTTACTCCTTTAGAATCAACTGGAAACAACTACATGCCATGGGTTATAAAAGTAAAAATGCATCTTAAATCAATGGGCATTCTTGAAACCATAAATGAAAACAACACTTGTTCTGAAAAAGAACAAGCTACGGCATGTTGCTTTATTCATCAACATATTGATGAATGCTTACAAAATAATTATGTGACTGTAGAAGATCCCCATGTTTTATGGGAAGGTCTCAAAAGCAGATTCAATAATCAAAGAGAAATTTTACTTCCAGCTGCAATGGAACAATGGAGAACATTAAGGTTCCAAGACTTTAAGAAAGTAAATGAATACAGCTCAGCTCTGTATAATACATGTTCACAACTTAAATTCTGTGGACATGAAATTAGTGATGCAGACATGATGGAGAAAACTTTCTCCACAATGAATGCTGCAAACATCACAGTGCAAAGAAATTTGAGAATGCTAAAGTTCAAAACATATCCTGAACTTAATTCATATCTCTTAGTTGCAGAGCAAAATGATGAGCTATTAATGAAAAATCAGCAATCCCGTCCTACTGGTACACTTGCAATCCCTGAAGCAAATACTGCAAATAATTATAAACAGGGACAAGGACGCGGGCAAGGTCGTGGTTATAATAACCATCACCATCATCATGCCAAAAGCCATAACTATGGTAGAAACCATCCTTATGGTAATGGTAATGGGCGTGGACGTAGTCGTGGTCGTGGCCGTGGTGGTCAAAGAAATAGTAATCCACGAAAATATAAATATCAACCACAAAACAAGCCCATTAAACAAGATGTTGAAGAAAATTCTTCTAAAAATTCTGAAGAATCTTGCTACAGATGTGGTAGAATGGGCCACTGGGCTAATACTTGCCGAACATCTAAACATCTTGTTAAGATGTATCAGGATTCGCTGAAAGGTAAAGAAAAGGAAGTAAATTTTGTGGATAATATTGATCCAACAGTCACTGAGAAACCATCTGATTTATATGAAGATTTCTTGAATGTTTAAGTTGTGTGTCTTTTGAAAAATAAACGATTTAATATCGTCTGTCTTTGTCATTATGTTTGCTAAATGTTTCAGTACTATCTATTTGCGTTTAAATTATTGTGTAATATTAATGTACTCACTATTTATTTCTTATATATGAAGTTCAATATGAATTTTGCTGGAATACAACATCAATCAAGTGGTGGAGATCTCTGTATAGCAGACAGTGGAACTACACACACTATACTTAAATCCGAGAAATATTTTATTGATCTAAAACCAACGGAAGGAAATATACATACAATATCAGGACCTGCTAACTTGATAAAAGGGATAGGAAAGGCAAATTTCATACTACCAAATGGTACAAAATTTTTAATAAATGATGCCTTATTTTCTCCCAAGTCAAGCAGAAATTTATTGAGTTTCTCCGACATATACCTTAACGGGTATGATTATCAGTCAGTGACAACAGAAAATGAGAAATATTTAAGTATCACTGACAAGAGTCATGTGGTTGAAAAACTGCCAAGACTTAGTTCTGGATTACATTATACACATATAAATGTACCAGAAATACATATGGTAGTTAACGAAAAATATATTGATCCTGGTGTATTCAGTTTATGGCATAACAGATTAGGCCATCCAGGATCAACAATGATGAAAAGGATTATTGAATGTACTCATGGACATCCACTAAAGGATAGAAAAATCCATCATGATACAATGGTTCCATGTACATCTTGCTCTCTTGGAAAATTGATAACTAGACCCTCACCACTTAAGGTTGAGAAAGAATCACCAATGTTTCTTGAAAGAATTCAAGGTGATATATGTGGACCAATTCATCCACCATGTGGACCATTTAGATATTTCATGGTTCTAATAGACGCATCTAGCAGATGGTCTCATGTTTGTCTGTTATCAAGCCGTAATGTGGCATTTGCAAAATTTCTTGCCCAAATTATTAAATTGAGAGCTCATTTTCCTGATTACACCATTAAAAGGGTGAGACTTGATAATGCTGGTGAATTTACATCTCAAGCATTTAATGACTATTGCATGTCTATAGGAATTGTTGTTGAACATTCTGTTGCTCATGTGCATACACAAAATGGTTTAGCCGAGTCATTGATTAAACGTTTACAGTTAATCGCTAGACCATTGATAATGAGAACAAAACTCCCTGTATCTATATGGGGTCATGCAATTTTACATGCTGCTGCATTGATTCGCATCAGACCAAGTGCAAGTCATAAATATTCCCCCCTACAACTTGCTTTTGGTCAAGAGCCAAATATTTCCCATCTTAGAACATTTGGTTGTGCAGTGTATGTTCCAATTGCGACACCACAACGTACAAAAATGGGTCCTCAAAGGAGGTTGGGAATATATGTTGGATATGAAACATCTTCAATATTAAGGTATATTGAACCTATGACAGGTGACGTTTTTACAGCACGTTTTGCTGATTGTCATTTTAATGAAACATTGTTCCCTAGATTAGGGGGAGAAATGAAAAATAAAGAAAATGATGTTTCATGGTGTGAACCTCAATTAAAGTATCTTGATCCTCGCACAAAAGAATGCGAGACAGAAGTTCAAAAGATAATGCATATACAAGAACTTGCAAATCAATTGCCTGATGCATTTACAGATACAAAAACGGTGACAAAATCATATATACCAGCAGTAAATACTCCAGCTCGAATTGAAATTCCAAAAGCTGGCAATAACGTCACTCATGAATCTTTGCCACGTCAGAAACGTGGAAGACCAATCGGTTCAAAGGATAAAAATCCTCGAAAAAGAAAATCAGCTGATAATGAAGTAAAAGAAAGTGTTCAAGAAGAACCACAAATCAGTACTCCTACTGCAGAGGAGATTGATGATGTCAATACAGAAATTGCAATCAATTATGCATATTCAAAAATATTATGGAACCGAAATGAAATGAAAAATCTTGATGAGAAATTTTCATTTAATGTTGCATATGACATCATGAATAATGATGATGATCCAGAACCAACATCTATGGTTGAATGTCAAAATAGACATGATTGGGCTCAATGGAAAGAAGCAATACGAGCTGAATTAGAATCACTCAATAAAAGAAAAGTTTTCGGATCCATCATTCTCACTCCTAAAGATGTGAAACCTGTAGGATACAGATGGATTTTTGTCCGAAAAAGAAATGAGAAAAATGAAGTTACAAGGTATAAAGCTAGACTTGTAGCTCAAGGTTTTTCTCAAAGACCGGGAATTGATTATGAAGAAACTTATTCTCCTGTTATGGATGCAATTACTTTTAGGTACTTAATCAGTCTGGCAGTTTCTAAAAATTTAGAAATGCATCTCATGGATGTTGTGACTGCTTATCTATATGGATCACTTGATAGTGATATATATATGAAGATACCTGAAGGATTTAAGGTACCAGAAGCATCAAATGCAAAACCCAAAGAAATGTATTCGATTAAATTACAAAGATCTTTATATGGGTTAAAACAATCGGGACGTATGTGGTATAACCGATTGAGTGATTACTTGATAAGCAAAGGGTATACAAATAATCTTACTTGCCCTTGTGTTTTCATTAAGAAAACAACATCCGGATATGTGATCATAGCTGTTTATGTTGATGATCTTAACATCATAGGTACAAATAAAGAGATCCATGAAGCCATTCAACTTCTAAAGAAAGAATTTGAAATGAAAGATCTCGGAAAAACCAAGTATTGCCTTGGTTTACAAATTGAGCATATGCCTAATGGTTTACTTGTACATCAAACAACATATACTGAAAAGATTTTGAAACGTTTCAATATGGACAAGGCAAAACCATTAAGTACTCCTATGGTTGTTAGATCACTCAATGTTGAAGCTGATCCATTTCGTCCATGTGAAGATCAAGAAGACATTCTTGGACCAGAAGAACCATATCTTAGTGCAATTGGAGCTCTTATGTATCTTACAAATTATACAAGACCTGACATTTCTTTTGCAGTTAATTTGTTGGCAAGGTTCAGCTCTGCTCCTACCAAAAGACACTGGAATGGGATCAAACACATATTTCGATACCTTCGAGGAACTACTGATTTAGGATTATTTTATTCTAACGAATCAAAACAAGATTTGGTTGGTTATGCAGATGCAGGTTATTTATCTGATCCACATAAAGCTAAATCTCAAACTGGATATGTATTCCTAAATGGAGGTACTGCAATATCATGGCGTTCTCAAAAACAAACACTTGTTGCTACATCGTCAAATCATGCCGAAGTGATTGCATTACATGAAGCTACTCGAGAATGTTTTTGGTTGAGATCAATGACACAACTCATTACTGATTCTTGTGGACTAGAACGCGATAAAAGTCCAACAACTATCTATGAAGATAATGCAGCTTGCATAGCACAGATGAAAGAAGGGTATATCAAAAGTGACCGAACAAAACACATACCACCTAGATTCTTCTCATACACTCAAAATCTCATTAAGGACAACCAGATTGAAATGAGATATGTGCAATCTAGCAAAAACTCTGCTGATCTTTTCACGAAAGCACTTCCAACTGCTATTTTCAGAACACACGTTCATAACATTGGCATGAGACATGTTCAAAAGATGTAACAGCTGAAGCGATGTCTACTTGAGGGGGAGTCAACTCCATGCTGCACTCTTTTTCCCTTAGCTAAAGTTTTTTCCCACTGGGTTTTCTTTAGCAAGGTTTTTAACGAGGCAGTAATTTATAGTTGATCTTCAACAAAATAAAATTGCTATCCAAGGGGGAGTGTTATAATAATAATAATAATATAGATATGGATAGTCAATTTTGGTGTATACATATAGTCAATTTTGGTACACAAAGTATGTATTTTTATATTGAGATTTTAGGCTATAAATACTCATGAATGCAAGCATTAAACTTGCACCATTTCTCACACTTACAAAGTGTTTCTTTCTTTCTCTCCATTATCATCTTTGTTCTTACACTTCATTATTAGTATTCTAAATCAAGAATCAAATCACTAAAGGTAGTTATAAGCCTACTAAATTATAACATCAAGAATCAAACCACTAAAGGTAGTTATAAGCCTACTGAATTATAACATCAAGAATCAAACCACTAAAGGTAGTTATAAGCCTACTGAATTATAACATGCACAACATACTCAATAATCCAGTTCAAGTATAAGCCCCCATGTCACAAGAACAATTATCATCTCACTTTGTAAAGGGTTGTAAATCCTTGTCAAAATGAAAATTGAAGGTGCGCCTTTTGGCAAAGACTTTCACATGAAGGACCCAGTTTCTAAGGTAATAGTTATCATTGGTAGTTCAAGTATAATTGTGTGCTTCTATGAACAAAAAATATGACAACGCTCCAAAATCATCTTAAAGATTTTTTATATACCATACGAACCAATTAGTATTGTAATTTCATCATTTGTATCCGTCCACCTTGCAAGCTGATTTAAAAGCTGCGACCATTCACTTTGATCTTGAAGTCGTCACAAATGAACTTCCGTTACCACAAAAGTGTAATTTTTTTGTTGCAATGATTCAAACTTGAGAGCAGTGTTGTAAATCTCCCAAGATCTCCCCGAAATCTCGTTTTTAAAAGGCAACCGAGACGAGATGTTCATCTCCCGAGATTTCTGGGTCAACGGGGTCAAACTTAGTCAAAGCCGTGATTTCTCTGATTTTCTTGCTAATTTGTAAAATTTTCTTGTAAAATTCGTAATTTCTAAAATTTTCTCGCTCATTTCTCAGATATTTTTTCAAAATCTCGTAAAACGTATATAAATAGACATATTTATGTTTTATGTATATTTTTGTTAAAAAACTATAAATTCAACGTAAGTCAACGTCCTAGACCTCCCCGAGATTATTCCGAGATGCCGAGATCTCCCTAAAAAAGTTCAAACGAGATCTCCCGAGATCCGAATTCTTCAACCTTGCTTGAGAGTATGCATTAGCACACTTCAAGACTACTACTAGACCACCAACCAATGTTACTATTCTTGGTTGAAAAAAGATGAGGATATTACGATAGCAAAATTAATATATTCGGTTGAGAAAAATGACAAAAGAAGCACTAAAATTGGATGAGATGATGATGATAAAAATAATAAGTTCAAGGGTTCAACGAGTATTTTAAGTTCAAGCAACTGGATATATAGTTGTAACAAAAGATAAGTATCTAAATGCAATGCTCTCCAAGACATAAAATTCAGACAACACATAATCAAAAACATCTTAATTCATCCTCTGAGCAGCCTCCTTGGCCAAAACCCTCTCCTTTGCCTTTGTTTTTGCCTGAGATTTTGAACCCATAATTCCACCGCCCCATTTCTTCCTATATTCTTCATATTTGTCGTTGAAGTTGGCCTTAAACACCACAGAAATAATAGTACACGCCATTAATATTATACAAAGTAATCATTAGCATTCGCCTTTTCTATTAAAAAAACAAGCAGCATACCTTAATGGCTTCCAGAATTCGGCTGAACTCCATTTTATCTTCATTCTTGACCGTGGTCAAGCACAAAGCAGCTGCAGTTTTTTGATGGACAATCTACACAAGCCGTTCAAAATCTTAATTCTGAATTACAAATATGACTGGGAAAAGTTGGAAAAAAAAAAAAAAAAAAAAAAAAAAAAACATATAGATATCAATTTTGGAAGTTTTACTTATAAAAAAACTCAATCTGATTTTAAAGGATGAATAAGTTAAATCATAAAGTTAAATATGATTGAACGAGTAATAAGCAACTATCATCTGTGTTTACACAGATGTAATATTAACTATTAAATTCAAAGGATTATTTATAGGCATTATGTTTTTGTAATGAGCTAATCATATTTTAACAAATGTAACAATGTTGCCACCACTAACAAAAAAATGAAGGAAAAAAAAGTCGAAAACGCTTACAGTTCCAAGTCGAGATTTTCCCTTAACAATGCAGTAGGGAATTTCCATTTTCCTGCACAAGGCAGGGAGCCATACAACCAACTCAATGGGGTCCACATCATGAGCAATAATGACCAATTGAGCCTTGTTCTGCAACGGAATACAAAAAACGTCTCAAGTTTAAAAAGAATGCGCTAAAAACATATACAGTACATAATAAAGGGGGTTTAATAAATAATCCAAGACCCAACCTGCTCAATCAGATAAGTGATATGGTTCAGACCATACTTCACAACAATAGGCTTCTTGGCTTCAACGGTTTTGCCTTCAATCTCAGCCTCGGCTTTTTTTGTAAGACGATCCTTTTTAGCAGCCTTGTCTTCGGGTCTGTACTTAAGCAGCATCTTGAACAAATTAGTAGCTGCAAAAAACAGAGACAAATTAGATAAAGCAGCCCAAAATTCAAATACAAACCACTTATATGACTTAATCGAACATAATCATCAAGTAATCAAGTGGGTCAAAAACTAGTTCGACATTCTTAAAGTATACTCAAGTGCATATACTGAGTACTTAAAGAAACAATCTTTCAGAAACTAACCTAAAATAGTAAAGCTACATGCACCGCAATAATAATTAGATAGATATATCACACAACACTGATACATTTCCAAATTCCAATATATATAATTTTCTTCTTCATATATGCAACTAGGTTAACAGTCTTAATATAAGATAAATAATACTGGAATATGATGATAAATATTTATAAACAAGCATAGATGAAACATAAAAATAATTATATATGTTCTAACCAAGATTTTTGTCAAGAGTTTTGGTGAACTGGTTCAAAGCAGGTGGGACCTTCAAACGCTGCTTAAGGATCCTTCTCTTCCTCTGAATACGAACAACTTGTGGCCATTTCACAAACCTATGCAAATCCTTCTTAGGTGGCAATGCTCCACCGATCCCAAATTGCTTCGGCCTTTTCTCAAATAATGGATTCACAACCTTATCCTGCATAAACAATATTCTTAAATATAACACTCCTATCACAGTAACACTTTGTTCATCCTAGCTTTATGTTTATTAATCAACTAGTGAAGCTTCAAAATGTTATCAACTAGTGAAGCTTCAAAATGTTATCAAACACTCAAAATAGGGATACAAATTACTTTTTCTGTGTATACATACAGATTCTTACTAATATAAAATTAATAATGATAATAGCGTGTTTCTTAATTAAAACGCATAGCATTTTCTAAGATAATATGGAAGATGGATCGTACATATATAGATACAGAATAAAAACAAAAATAAAATGCAATAAAAGTAACTGAGAAATCGTACGGTTTTCTTCTTTGTTACTACTGGTTTTCCACCTTTCTTTGGGGCCTGTAATTGAAAGAAATTTATGATAATATCAGGAAAAAATAACAATTGACGGGGTATAAAAATAAAATTGAATTAAAATCGAAGTATATAGATAGACTCACCATGTTATCGTCTGAGAGGAAGAAAATCAAGGTCTGGAAAACGGCAAGAGATGAAATGGTGGTTATAACAGAATAAAAGGGTTTCAGATTTTAGGGTTGTCAATTTTAATGGGCCAACAAATTTGGGCCGGTAAAGATATGAAACTTGTAGTTTGACATTTTTGGGCTTTAAGGTTTGTTGTTATAAATTTCTTGTTTTAATCAGCTTTTTACTATACAGACATTATAATTAGTACTCCGTATTTCTTTTTTGAAAATTCACTAATTTTGAAAGCCATATTCGTGTAAAATAAGCATAGAGATATATATAACTTTAAGGGTATAATCTACGAATGAGAGATGTAAATATATATAGAGATATAGAGATAAGATCAAAAGAAGAAACTCTATACAATAAGAATAATAATCAACCTTGTTTTGTAACTCACGTGTTAGTGGTCTGCCTCTCTTATCGAGAGGTCAAGAGTTCGACTCCCGTGGGGTGTAACTTTGCACACAAGATTGCTCGTTAACCCTTGAATTCCACTCCAAAGGTGCCTTCCGCAATCGTGTTGCGGTGGCAGTTGGGGATAGGGGTTTTACCGCTCGTGCCCTCAGATTTGGACGAGTTTTCTCTTGGGCAATAGTTAGGAGGGAGATTAACATGCATGTGGTTTAGTCACCCTGGGCGACTGCTATTCAAAAAAAACAATAGGGTAATAATCCATATATCACCATTATTTAGTCGTGCATCACCAAATAAACATTAGCATTGTATTGTACAATTTGGTGTAAAGTTAGAAATAATGGTGTACGGATAACTATTAGTTACTACACCCAGTTACCGATTTAAACAATGAATATGAAAGTATTCGAGTTGCTGATTTAAACAGTGAATACGAATGAAGCAATCTAATTATATGAAATTAGGTACTTTATAAGAACATGTATGATGACAGCAACCGCAAAACATTTCAAACAAAACTCAAGCCAGAATCAAATCAGACACATCGGACCCATAAACCACCAAAGAAACCATGAAAATTGTCAGAAAACTGAGCATTACAAGCTAGCAATAGTCCGTGGCTACAACACTCTGGTCCTGAAACATGTTCGTCTCAGACCTTTCGAGCTTCACAATCCATTAATACATTAATCAATCTTAAGAAAAGAAAAAAAACACCATCCAAACAGAAAATACATAAACCAAACGATACAAAAGAGTGATCATCCTCTACCCGTTAGCTCTCAGTTTGAAATGCTCAACGAATCATAACACAAAATCAGTGAAAAACCAGTCACGTTACACAAACCAAAGTCAAACTCATGCCTTCTTTGGTCTTCCTCTTCCTCTTTTAGCTGGTGCGGGCCCACTTTCCTTTGTAGCGGAAGTAGTACGACCCCTACCACGACCTCTGCCGGACGACTTCCCACCCCTTTTACTCTTTTTATCCGCATAACCGTTTGCTTCCGAGTCACTACTATTATCATCATCTTCTTCATGAGCACTTTCATCATCTTCAGTGTCCGAAGAGTCTTTCGATTTCTTTCTCTTGTTGGCCGAATTTGTGGCGGCGGCGGCCTTTCGGTTAGTTTGTTTGACGGGTTGCGGTTCACTGTTAGGTTCTTCAACACCTTCTCCGGCAGGTTTCCCATCATATATTTCGAGCTGTAAACAAACACCCAATTGTTATATATTTTTAATTCATTAAAGTTGCGGTTATGAAACTGTACAAGAGTTTTTATGCATCTTAATGACAGCCCTGCCCTTAGGGCTGGTTTTAGAAAAATACTAAACAATTAAATTCATTGAAATTAATTCTAAACTGAATATTGGTTACCTGCTCAAGTTGATCACCGACATTTGTTCGATCAACCACCACCAACGAATGCGAATAACCACATGCAACACTGCAGAATCACAAAATTATTACGGTAAAAAGAAAACTGGGGATTTTTGGATGTTTTAAAATACTATCATGTGACATTATATTATATACTGAATCAAACAATGAGATGTAATATAACAAGCTAGTGTTTAAATGAGTCGAAATTGTTTAAGGCTGTAATAATTAAATAATCAAATGCTTAGCAAAATTTTGATTATTTGAAAAATTGCCAAAAATGATGGGAAACGACCATTTCTGTGAAATAGGACAGTCCATCCATAAAATTAGGTTACAAAAAATAACATAATGATTTATATATACTCTTATACTTTGACAATTAAAATAAGATAGTTGAACATTTGTAACACACTCGGAAAAAGACATATTTTAGTGTTTGCCTGTTTGCCAAAATGTAGTTACTTATACTTTAACAATTAAAAAATGAAAATATTCAAATATAATTTTCTTGTGATGAAAATATCCCAATATAATTTTGATTACTAACCTTATAACATGCATGCCTTCAAGAGCATCGACCTTTTTGGGAATTGCAGAAGACCTGCAACACGCAAACATATATAATTTTGAAGCTATTAAAAGATGCGAATAGAAAACTTTGTGGTGAAACTATAAGCAAAACTTAACATACTTCTGCTGATGAGGACCATAACCGAGTTCACCAGATTGAGCATGCCCCCAACTAATGCATGAGCTATCCGCACCAACAAAATGGTGCATGCTCCCTGAATCCATGCAACGTATGTTCCAACCACTGCACACACAAAAAAAACGTGATTAGTTTACCTGTTTTGATTTTCTACCCAACCCATCCATTTTGACACCTGGAATCAAATTAAGAAGATAGAAGAAACCTGAGATCCATGAGAGGCTTGGGGTACATCGAATCATTACCGGTGTTCTTTATCTTTCCCCACATGTACATCTGCCCTGCGCCTAAACAAACAAGCGATTTTTTTTCATTCACAATACCAAAACGATGTAAATTCCTTCTAAGAATATAATTACATAAAAAAAAAACATGTTTTTCTTTTCTTTTTTAAAATAAAATAAAATAAAATTACGGATTAAATACCAGCTGTTACAGAGGAGTTGACAGAACCGGCAGAAACGACAGCGGTAGGAGGTACAGTATTATGCTTTGTGAAAACATCAAGACGGCGAGGGCTAAACTCGTCCTTTTGCTCTCTATGTCCAAGCCTATATTAGTCGAAAAAAGTCAACTTAGGTTTATGAATATAAAAACTTGTATCACAAGGAGTAACTGTTTAAAAGTAGGCTGCAATGTATTTAAATTCTTGACACTTCTTGAACCAATTTTTTTTTTTATCATTATATCTATTTCTGATCATATAGAGAATAAACAAATATGTTTACAAGAATGGGCAAAAACAATCTTGATTTACCACCCTAACCTGACAGGACACATTTCAACCCACATAATAATTGCAGTACATGTTTTGACATGAACCTGATTTGAGTAATTTCCCAACCCACCTGACCCGCCCGTTTTGCTAACAATTTTGAAAGAGGATTTAGAACAACCAACCTTCCATATCCTCCATAGCCCCACCTACAATGTATTATGATTCAAGTAATTAGTAAAGAAACACCCGTTAATTAGTTACTAATGAAATTATATAATAAAATGTTAACTCCAAAAGTACGTGAAAACTTACGTGTAAACAAAGCCCTTGGAGTCCACAGCAACTGAACACATAACCAATTATAAGCATCAAATAAACATAAATGAAAATGAAAATAACCTATAAGAAAAACACCAGAACACGTGAACTAATGAATAATAGTAATAACCTGTATGGTTTGATCCGCAAGCAACTTTTACAATGGTTTCATTGGCAAAAGCAGATATTGCCTTCGGACGAGGCTGAGCCTCGTAAGCAAGCTTCACAGAGCTATCTTTAGTATTGTGCTGAAATTATCAAATAACTTTAACTAATTAAACAAAACATATACAGTTCATAGTAGTTAGAACAATAAATGAATTCTGAAATTAAGTTTGTATTGATTGTTTCACGCAGGTATTAGAAAATAAAATTAAAAATTCTAAAAAACAAAAAAAAATAGAAAGATGATAAATATAGTTGCTTAGTATACCTCATGATCGGTTCCATGTCCAAGTTGACCATACTGTGGAAGACCAGCAGTTCTAGAAAAATAAAAAATATATAAAAAAAAAACACGTTGAGTCAAATATTTTGACCTTTTATAGATATATTTTGTCTCGAATATAATTTAAAAAACTTTACTATTTTCGGTGACGATCCGACTTTTAAACATAAACGACTTTGAGGGATTTATGAACTGACATTAACTATTGACAACTTGAAGCCAATTTGACCCCCTCATTTGAACCATTAGAGATGAAACTGAGCCCTATTCAACCCATTTTGAGCAGACAGGTTGAAATTGACATATTTATTCAAAGAAATCAAGTATTAAAGTAAATAAATTGACCGTACAGTATAGAAGCGCCTTCAACTGAAGTCAACCAAACCGTAAAATCAGCTCCACAAGCAACACTTGTTACTTCAGTTACTTGACAGCGCACTGGATATAGCTCAAATTCTACACATAATAAAAACAAATAAATCAATAGCATACTATTTAAATCGATTTTTTTATACAAAAAGTTAGGTTCATCACATGAATCATTGTGTTTTTTGAACTCACCGTTTTTTACGGAACCGGAACCGAGCTGTCCGTGTTTATTCCAACCGAATGCCAAAGATAGGCCATCTTCAGTCACTACAACCGTATGACCTTTTCCACTCCCAGCCTTAACAATTTTGTATCTGAAATCAAATAAAACATATTGCCACAACAAAATTCGAATAAGATCATACAACTTCAATATCTAAAGCTAGATGAATGTAAATTAAGCACACACAATGAAAATTTGTAAACCGATTCTGCATCTTTAATTACATGAACAGAGCAGAAGAATACATTGTGGATACGGAATTTTTAAACACTAAATTGAAGTTCATTCATTCATAATTAAAACATATTACATAAATTTCTCTAAAACGAAATATAAACTCACGAAGCAAGTGCCGAAACAACTGTTGGCCTATCTCTTTGAACTCGATCCCCGTGTCCAAGCTGCCCCTTCTACAAAACCACAACCATTGTCAACAATTAAATAACAAAAATAACGCATACCCATTTAACATAACACGAACGTAATACTAGTTTGCAAACACCATCACACTTTAGTACTTCAAATTTTCAACTTTAAAAATAAATACTGCATCTTTGATTCCATAGCCTCAACAAAGACTACATACATACATACATAGATATATAAACATTATAAATTCACACTATTAACATTTAACCATTAACCATCCTATAAAAACACAAACTTTATAGTTTGCAAGCCCTGATAAAAGACTTTAGTACTTCAAATTCCATCTTAATAATAAAGATTGCACCACCATACTCTCAACAACAATTCCATAGGCTCAACAAAACTACATATATACAAAGATATATATAAATTTATAAATTAACACCATTAACCATCCTTAAAAACACAAACTTTACAGTTTACAAGCCCAGATAACACACTTTAGTAGTTCTAATTCCATCTTGATAATAAAAATTGCACCTTTATATCAAACTCACAACAACAAGAATAACAATAACAAATACTGTACAAAATATCAAAACATAAACTTACATCATTTTTTCCCCAGGTATAACAACGTCCATCCACATCCAGAGCTACACAATGACAAGATGCTACAAAAAAACAAAAAAACAAAAACAAAAAATCATGTAACAAAACGACGTCGTATTACTACTTACTGTACTGCAATAAAAGAGTGGAAGACCTACCACAACCGGAGGCAACAAAACGAATGTCAACGCCGATGAGTGGCCGGAGTCTGGTCGGAGAAACTAAGTTACCTTCCGATGAGCCTTTCTTACCAATGAGGTCCCACGCCGTCGTACCACAGAACAACAACTCACCACCTTTCTTCATTTCCTCTTCTTTCTTCTCTGTTTCCGCCGTTGACATCTTCGGTGATAAAAAAAACTGGATCTTTTTTCGGCGGAAAATGAAAAAACAAGATTGTGTTTCTTGAAACCCTAAAAGTTGAAATTTCTTTTTCTATGTGTATTGGAAGAGGCAGACCCGAAATGGGTTGTGTGTGATTTTAATTAATATATAATGGGTAAATTTAATTAATTTAAAGTTTAAAATTTGAAAAAATAATTACGAAAAAAGAGAGAGATAAAGTGAACAAGTGAAGTACTGTGCATTGGGCAAAATTGGGATTATTTTTTTTAGGTTTAAATCTTAAATCAAAAGATTTTGTTTGTGTTTACTTTTTCCTATTTTATTAAATTTCTTTTTTTTAAGGAGTATTTTTTTTTCTCTACTTTTGAAGTCATTGTCAGCAAGATTTTGTTTTCTCTTTTATTTTTGGTAGTAGATTATTTATTTTTATTAGAAGTTTATTTAAGGGTTCAAATTCTGCAGGTTCTTTTTTCCTTGTATTGTAGCTATGCACTTGGTCCCATATTGCCCGTTTTCCTTTTTCAATTTTAATTTTTTTAACCATACAAAAATATTTACATTTACGTTATCAATTATGATCGAGCCTAAATTCAATTATAAAAAGTCAAGTTAGGATCGAATGCAATGAGTTTGGGTTTGTTGATATGTTTTGGAAACTTTATGATCGTATTTCATTCGAAAATATCATTTCGAATGGTGAATCACCACGTCCCGATCTTGATCCTTCAAATTTCCTTCCAATGTTAGAATGACTTGAAGATGACAATATACTCTCAAGAGATCAAGGTTCAACAACTTTCAAATGAAAGTCGAAGACCTTTATTTGCAGTTTTCCCATCTATGCGGACTACGCATAATTATGAGCGAGTCTCGCGTATCATCCGCTAACTAACGCGTAGAAACATATCAATTATGTAGCTTACATTTGCGCAACGAATAAAAGTTAATTCATATATGTAACTACGTGTATGATCAAATTACGTACCAATTACCAAACTAATGGCTCAAATTCAAATTTAATAGTAAAATGTTAATCGTAATCAATGGCTAGATTTGAGAGTGAAACGGAAGTATGTATTCATAATCAAATGAATTGTTGGAAATTCAACTTTATAAACTTATAAATTAAGCGGCGAATAAATAATTATTGTTTATTTATTGAGCTGAATAATTGTCTAAATAAATAAATTTATTAAATTAACTTTATATGTGGGCAGTTAAAATAGCAGTTATTAAAAAATGAGGGCTTAAATGAAAAATCACAATTCTTTGCAAAGTTGGATAAAATTTTCAATTATGCAAATCAGTTTGGTGAGTATTTAACAATAGCATGTCAAAAACTAAACGACAAATAAATTAAAATTTTATTAGCAAGAAACTAGACCAAAACTTTTCTACAAACAATGGCTGACCCATAAGTTTCATTTTGAAACTTTACTACCTCAACTACTATGTAACTAAGAAAACTATAATAATTCTTAATATTATTCACCATATCAGATTTTATAAAAGTTACAAGAAGCATAAATAAATCATTATGATATCTCCAAAGTCACTAGAAAGCAATGGTAACGATATAGTGGATCAGGGCCGGTCCCTAAAATTTAAGGGCCTCGAACGAGATGAAAAAAAAAAAGGCCTTTAGACCCTAACGAATAATATAAACTATTTAAAAAAAAACTTTTTCGGCCTTGCTAGAATGCTAGTGGACTTTGAGTTCTATTTTTTCGGGGTGTTTGATTGTTGTGTTTGGGTATATTGTACTTTGCATTCACTGCTTCAGTTGTGTTTTCATAGTTCCACTGATTCTTAAATCTTCGATTATATCTGCATATATAAAAAAAAATTGGGCCCTGAAAATCATGGGCCCTGAGCGGTCGATCGCTTTCCTCCCCCTTCGGGCCTCCTATGGTGGATCTGATCTTATAAGAGAGTAGTCTCATCCCATGAATAAAAAAAAATCTAACATATCCCTAATACAGTCAGTGGATTTGATCCTATGCGAGAGTAATCTCATCCCATGAATAAAAAAAAAATCTAACATATCCCTAACGCAGTCGCGAGAAGGCCAAGGTAAGTCCAACTACTTAAAGATGGAATATCAAACCAAAGAAGCCAAATTACAAAAAAAAATAAAAAGGTGGCATGGAGATTCAACCCCAAACAAGCACAGAGGACTAAAGGACTGATGATTAAATCAATATTCAAATCCCTTAATGAAAGCTTATGACGGGTAAGAAGACGATCCAAAAGAATTTTCAAAAGTATACATTATACTATAATAGGTAATAACTTATTTCAACGCGTACAACTCGACAAGGAACACAAAAAGAAATCGTCTAAGAGTTTCCTAGTACCACGAAAAAGAATATATCCCATTCAAATAAAGGGCCCAAATATAAACTTTATGTTGTAGCTCATGTGGTAGTGGTCTGACTCTCTAGCCTCTCTTAGCGAGAGATCAAAAGTTTGACTCTCGTGAGGTGCAAATTGCACACAAGGTTGCCCATTAACCCCTGAATTCCACCAAATGGTGCCTTTCGCACATCGCATTGTGGGGGCAGTTGGGGAGGGGGTTTTACCGCCCCTGTCCTCGGATTGTGTCGGTTTCCTCATGGGCAGCAGTTGGAGGCGGATTATGCAATTGGGGGAGTTGAGCGTGTGGGTGATTTAGTCCCCCTGGTGATCCCAAACTGATGTTAAAAAAAACCCCATATATAGTGATCGGGCATCATTTAGATGCAGATCCCTAAAACGGTTAACAAGGAATTCAACGAAGCTTGATTGGTGCCACAAAGAGTCTCACACGACCACTTCCATTTACAAGAGCCCTGATGAAACCGACCACTTATAAAAGTATATGCGTCAATGAAAGGACCCGTCCTAATCCACCTGGACGAAGTCATCAACATTTGGTCCCATTGCGATGATCGGCTCCAAGTAATGTCCTTATATTGAGCAAATGCACAGCGGAAGACTTAATTCGTACCTGAGAATAAACATGCTTTAAAGTGTCAACCAAAAGGTTGGTGAGTTCATAGGTTTATCATAACAATCATTTCAATATGTTAATAGACCACAAGATTTCATAATCATAAACATAATACACTCGCAAGTGTATGTAAAGCATTCTAAGTGGTTGAGCACTTGGTAACCATACTTAACATTTAATCAACGTCGCATATTCTCTTTATTATGAAATCTCACTACACCGTACCAAGTGTAGTCACCAAAACGAAGTACTGTGCAACTGTTGAATACTGGTCGTCCAGTCCGGTTGGGGTTGTCAGGCCCGATAGATCTATCAACAGGATTCGCGTTTACATTACCCATGTAAATAGTAGTTACCAAGCTACAGGGAAATATGCAAGTGGTACAACTCAACGTAGAATATATTTTTAAGTACTTGTGTCTATTTTGTAAACATTTATAAAAGCAGCGCATGTATTCTCAGCCCAAAAATATATATTGCAAAAGCAATTAAAAAGGGAGCAAATGAAACTCACTTTTGCCTTGAAGGTATTTAATTCGACTTGGTCTCCGATAGATATCACGAACCTAACCATATATATAATATATCAACATATTTTCTTTTTAAGTAATCGTTACATATATATATACTTTTAATACTTTTAATATTTTCTTAGTCCGTAGTTAGCAGTCCGATGTTAGTGGTCCACAATTAGTTGCTTAAATAAAATAAATAAAGACCCCATCGTATTCGTATTGATCATAATTAATCTCGACCCATGGTACCATGTTGTCAAATGACGTGTTGCGTACATAAAGTACCGTGTTGTCAAATGACGTGTTGCGTACAATCATGAGGTCTTATGATTAATCTTCTCGTGTTGTTTACGGGTGGTCCTGAAATATATAAAATCAAATCATAAGTAATTATATATAAAATATCATATTAATTAGAAAAGATATGATTAATTTACTTTTTCTCCAAATATTTTCGTAGCTAAACTAGCTTCGGATACCCAATCTTGTTTTAGTCGTAGTTTCTTCATTACAACTCCGTTTTTGTTGGTTCAACTTGCCACTTCCTTGGATCGAGTCAAATTTTAAGAATATGAACTGAAAATACCTTAGTTTGTATTCGAAATCATAGGTTATAGGTCAAACTTTGGTGAAACTTATGAAAGTGATCATTTTCCATCATAAAAACAACATTTAATGATCATTTTTCTAAAAAATACTTACACTTTGAGTTAAACCAAGAAATTTTTATATGTTAACATATTCATAAAAAATATCATTTTTCCAGAACATGAACTTCCAATTCAAAGTTCAAGATGGTTTTTAATTATCCAACTCAAAACAGCCCCCGGTTGCACTCCGACGACGTAGATTCAGTTTTTAAGATGTTCTTTGTAAAACCAAGTTATATCTTGTTAGGTTAGCATATCATTATGATATATTATAGGTCTTGAAGTGTTTTAAAAGTCAAGTTAGAAGGATCTATTTAGTTTGCGAACAAGTTTGAAATCATTCAAACTATGTTCTTGTTGTTAAAATTTTATACCACAAAATAAGATAGCTATATGAATATGAATTGAATAAGATTATGAACAAGGTTACTACCTCAAGTTACTTGGACAAAGTTACTGCAAAAGATAAGAAATAATCTTGGAATCAAAGAGTGGTGAAGTTAGATCAAAAGGTTGGAAGTAAACTTCTTCAAATGGGTGGTTATTTTGATATGTTCTTGAAAGAGTTTTCTTATGGTGTTTAAGGCTTGTAATTGAAGCTAAATGATGGGGAAAATGCTTGAAGATGATCAAGTATGAAGTTAGGAGTATTTTGAGAGAGAAATGAGGGTGTAGGTATGAGAAAATGGAGTGAAGAAATGGTGTTCATTTATAAAAACGTTTTTAGTTTATAAAGAAAGAAAAGGATTCCTAATTTTGTTTTCTTACTAATAATTCATACTACTTGACAAATTCTAGTTACCTCATATCTAGGGCAGTAATAATGTTAATTAGGATGTTGATTTGATGTGTATATACCAATAGTAAATACGTATAGAAGCTGGGTATGATACGGGTACATATACCCTAGATATACGTATAGAAATCTTGAGGAAACGGAACGAGAATTCAAATATAGCTATCTTTTGTGAATATACTTATATTGTTTTATGTATTTAAGTCCTTAAAAAGTGATTAAATACATTATATATACGATACATGTATAAGCATTATAGATTATAAGTATATATATCAAAGAATGTTACGTATAGTTATCGTTTTGAAAACTTAAGTTAGTAGTTTCAAAATATACTTATAACTCATTGTCATTAGTACACAATGAGATGTTAAACCATCCTTAGATCATGTTAAATATATATAAATACATATATAAACACAAATGTATAATTATCGTATGTTATATAGTTCGTGATATCATCGGTCAAATTGAACGGTCAAACGTTGTGTAAAACTCTTTTCAAAAACACAAGTCTCAACAATTTGGATTGCTTATCATGTTGGTATGGTTTAATTTATGTAAATATTAATCTCATAAGTATAATTTGGTCGGAAAATTCCGGGTCATTACAGTCAACTCCATATGAATGAATTTATTGAGTCTCGAGAGCCTTATCACCTATTCAAATGTCCTTCCAAAAGTGCGTGCTACAAGCATCCCAAAATTAATTTTGATGGGGTGGTTAAGGAGAACATCGTAATCACGAAAATATGTAGCGTTACCTAAATAAGTGCTCCAAATACCACTTGGTTTACAAGTACTAGAAACGAAGCCCCCTTATCATTGTTAATAGTTTTATAAAACGAGCTAAATGTGCATTAAGCATATTCCAATACCCCATTAAGATTAACTAGAAGTTGAGTGATTTAAGACTACTCACGCTTGAACCACCATTGTCAAAAATTGAAGTAACTATGTTCCTTTTGACCCAAGTCATTCGATTGTGCTTATGTAAGATCCTGTTTTCTTTTGGTTTGGACGCCGTCCAAAAGTCTGGGACGCCGTCCCATTATGAAGTCCTGGACGCCGTCCAAAAATCTGGGACGCCGTCCCATTATGAAGGCCTGGACGCCGTCCAGATGATCTGTCGAGCCAGATTTGGGTTTTTAAATATTTTAGATGGGTAAATTGGTAATTTCACTTGGTGGACGAATTAAAGGCCTTAGGATCAGTTTGGTGAGCTCATTACTTCATTTCTCAACCACCAAACATCATCTATTCATTCTAGAGAGAGAGAGGGTGGTTAAGTGTGAGAAAGCTTAAATCGGGGAAGAAGAAGCTCATTTCGGGTTAGAACTCGGTAGTTAAAGTTGTTCATCTCCTCCTTAACTTCGTTTTGATTGTTGTGGTAAGCCCTAAACTTGATTACCTTAGTTTAATGTGTTTGAGGGTTAGGGTTTGGGTTAGTATTGCACATAAAACCCATTTGTGAGTAATTTGGGGTTTTTGGGTAAGTTTGGGTCATGAAGACCCAAATGGTGACTAACCTAGGGTTTTGAAAGGGTAAATGGTGTAAATGGGTCTTAAAGACCTAAGTAAATACTAATATACTTATAGTTAATGTTAGTGGGTGTGATTTGGGTTGTGGGTGACCCAAATGGGTGTGTTGAGCTAGAAATGGGTCAAATGGGTCTTTGATGACCTAGGTTGTCTTGCATGTATGAAAACGAGTTAACTTTGTGGTTAAAAGTGTGTTAAGACCTTAATTGGCTAAAGTTAGGGTTTTTGGTGAAGTTAACCCATTATTAGGGTCAAAGGTGCAAAATGGGTCGGGATTGCACTTAGGGTCAAAAGACTCTAGATTGTTAAGTGAGTTGCTTGACCGACTTGAGTTGTGAATTGATTATGTGCTAAAATGTAATAGGTACGTTACATTGACGTTGCAAGTTCGGTTATCTTACACGAAGACTTTGAGGTGAGTGGAATAATTATATGCGTATGTATATAATGTATCTATTTGTTGTAGCGTGAAAGGTGTAGTGTCGAGGTGTTAAGACACCACGTTTCACGTGAAGAGTGTAGCATCGAGGTGTTAAGATGCCACTCGGGTGTAGCATCGAGGTGTTAAGATGCCACCTAGGAGTGTAGTGTCGAGGTGTTAAGACACCACTCCGTAAAATAATGAGTGTTGCATCGAGGTGTTAAGATGCCACTCGGGGTGATGTGCCGAGGTGTTAAGGTGCCACCCTAGGGGTTAGTGGTGCGAGGTGTTAAGTGCCCTAACGGATGTTACGAACACCGATGGCGTTTTCGCGAGCGCCGTTCCATTGTACTATTGGTTAACCATGGTTATTTGTGTTGTAAGCATATTATATTATTCGAGTTACATTTATATGCGGATGTTATGCTAGCTTGGGGGTATTGGTGAATTATAGCTTGTTATTGCGACGATAAGCTAATGTTGTTTGCTAGCATGTTTGCGGTTGTGTAAGTGTATGCAAGTAGGTATAATTATATATGTATTCGTATAATTATTGCATTCACTAAGCTTTGCTTACCCTCTCGTTGTTTACTTTTTTATAGGCTCGGGCATTGACAAGGGTAAGAGCGTTCAATTGGATTAGTGATCTCCCGCTTGTTTTGTTAGGGGATGCTTTTGGGTGTTAGCTTTTGGAGTTCGACCGAGATTGGGTAGTTTAACCCCAAACACCATGCTCTAGTGTCGTTTGGAACTTAAACTTATATTTGGTCGAAATTTTTATTTTTGAACGAAACTCGTAAAACGGGCGATGTGGGCCCGTTGATGTAAAACTTGATTTGATGATGAAAATCTCTTAGTTTCATTTATATTGACTTGTGGTAAAAAGGTTTTCGTTTGAAAGTGTCGGGAAGCGGGTTTTCCGCTCATGTGAGTTGGACCCGTGATCAGTGGCTGGAAGGCCATTGGGACGCCGTCCCAATTCCTTGGACGCCGTCCCGGTTGGTTAAGCTGGACGCCGTCCCAAAACTCTGGACGCCGTCCCACCCTTCTGAGCTGGACGCCGTCCAGGATTCTGGACGCCGTCCAGATGCACTGCCTTAAAATATATTTTTTTTTTGTACGCGTTTTTGGGTTTATGAAGTCGGGTTGTTACAAGTGGTATCAGAGCATGGTCTAAGGGATTTAGGCGACTTGAGATAGGTGCCTAGACTTAGACTTTATTGTGTGAGCGCCTTATGCGGGACTTGTAGGACTTTGGGTCTAATCGGGAATTGTTAGTGCTTTGGTTTATGAGAATTAACCTTGTGCTAATTGTTTTGTGTTGTGTTTAGCAATCATCAAGCAAGGCGGACGTTGTACTAGCAAGTGAATGCGACGTGCTCGCGTAACAACGAGTAGCTACCGTTGTTACGGGTGCAAATCGTGTTAAACAAGCAATGTACGACGATTGTTGAGCGAGATGGAGTAGTGTGGCATATATGTATATACACATGTAATTGTCCTTTCGTTTTTGTGGTTTAACCTATTTCGTTTTATAGAATGAAGACGAGAAACGGTCCCGATCATGATAACGGAAGTACAAGCGAGGACGCCGAGTTTTCGGCCAAGGTTGAGGCCGTCTTTAAAAAGTTAAAAGCGGATTTTCTTACGGACGTCCGAAAGGTCTTTCAAGATTCGGTCGATGGGCAGGTGACCGATTTGATAAATGAACGAATGAAGGCCACTATCGAAGAGGCCCTTGACGCTAGGAATATCTAGCCTCGCGGTGAAGGAGGCGAAGGAAGGCGGGACTTCCACTACAAGAACTTCAAGGACGCTCAACCCCCGATGTTTAATGGGGTGCGAGATCCCTTGAAAAGTACATGTTGGATCTTCGATATTGAGGGAGCTTTCCGCACCTCGGAATGTCCTCCCGAGAAGAAGGCGAGGTATGGCTCTAGCATGCTACGAGAAGAGGCTAAGTTATGGTGGGATGATAAAATCAACTTGTATGGTGAGGAACAATGTATGGGCTTGACGTGGGAAGAGTTTAAGAAGGAGTTTTTCAAGGAATACCGAACTTCTTCCGATCTCGATAGAATCCGGGACGAGTTGCACCATTTGCAACAAGGCTCAATGGACTTAGTTACCCTTAAGTCTACATTCTTGGCAAAGACTCGTTTTTGCCCGGAATATGTTGGTGATGATCACAAGCTAATGAAGGATTTCTACCGTACTTTGAATGATGAGTACAAGGGGAAGATTAGTCGGGGTATGGCTAAGTCTTTTGATGAATTGTTCGAGTTGGCTCGGGGTTTTGAGCCGGAGGTTCCAAGAAAGAGTGATTTCATGTTTTCCAAAAGAAAATTTGAGGGTTTTAGTTACTCTAACGCCTCAAGCAAGAAGAGCAAGAGCAAGAAGGGGGCCGAAAGTGTCAATAGTGCAAAGAAGGGCACTACCGGCGGGTTTTCTTATACGTGCTACAATTGTGGGCAACCGGGTCATATGGCTCGTGAGTGTCCGAAACCACGTTCCGGAAACAAAGTCACTTGTTTTAATTGCGGCAAAGAGGGGCATAAGAAGCCGGAGTGTCCCGATTTGCGAAATGATAATGTGAAGCGGTTAGAGAAGGCGGCGGGTACGGCTAGGGGTCGCAACTATTTGATGACCAATGATGAAGCCAAACAATCGCACGAAGTTGTCTCAGGTACTTACATGGTTAATTCTAATCCGGCAAGGATTCTTTTCGATAGCGGTGCAAATTTGTCGTTTGTGTCTCCTAAATTTGTGCCTAAACTTAATAGACCGTTAGCTAAGTTAAGTCGTCCGATAGAAGTCGAGATAGCGGACGGCAAGACGGTGCTAGTGGTTGATGTGTGTGAAAATTGTGATGTTGTTTTTGGTGCCGAAACCTTTAAAATTGATCTTATTCCAATGACCTTGGGCGACTTTGATATTGTCGTTGGTATGGATTGGCTCGATCGTTATAGAGCCGATATTGCATGCCATGATAAGTTTATTCGTGTGAAGACCCTAAGTGGGGGAGAGTTAATTATTCATGGTGATAAGCGAAGGAGACCGGTGCCGATATGCACTTTTGCACGGGCACGTCGTTTTGTTGTTACCGGTGGCATGGCTTTACTTGCTCATGTTGTTGATACACGCAACGAGCCACCACCTATTCGTGAAATTCCAGTTGTTAGTGAATTCGAAGACGTTTTTCCGGACGAATTACCGGGTGTTCCGGCGGAAAGACAAGTTGAGTTTCGTAATGAGTTGGTTCCGGGAGCTACTCCCATTGCTAAAACTCCTTATCGTTTAGCACCAATGGAAATGCAAGAGTTGTTAAATCAAACCCAAAAGTTGCTCGAGAAGGGTTTTATTCGACCGAGTGCTTCGCCATGGGGCGCTCCGGTGTTATTTGTGAAGAAGAAAGATGGTAGTATGCGTATGTGCATTGATTACCGTGAGTTTAATAAAGTGACGATCAAGAATCGTTATCCATTACCTAGGATTGACGATTTATTTGATCAACTTCAAGGTGCAACGTATTTCTCTAAGATCGACCTACGGTCCGGCTATCACCAAATGCGGGTCCGTGAGGAAGACATAGAGAAAACGGCTTTTCGAACGCGTTACAGGCATTATGAGTTTGTAGTTATGCCCTTTGGTCTTACGAATGCACCGGCGGCATTCATGGATCTTATGAACCGAGTGTGCCAACCTATGTTGGACAAGTCGGTAATAGTGTTCATTGACGACATACTAGTCTACTCGAAAAGTATGAGCGAGCATGAACGTCATTTGCGTGAAGTATTGAAGACGCTACGAAGGGAGAAGTTGTATGGAAAATTCTCCAAATGTGAATTTTGGCTAAGGGGAGTTCAATTCCTTGGTCATATTGTGAATGAAAACGGTATTCAAGTAGATCCGGGGAAGATCGAGACGGTGAAGAGTTGGGGACGACCGACTACGCCTACGGAAATCCGAAGTTTTCTCGGATTGGCCGGTTATTATCGTCGGTTTATCCAAGACTTTTCTAAGATTGCTTCTCCATTGACGAAGTTGACGAGAAAGAATGCTAGGTTTAATTGGGAGAACGAGCAAGAGATTGCTTTTCAATTGTTAAAAGAGAAGTTGTGTCGAGCTCCGGTGTTAGTGTTGCCGGAAGGGGTTGAAGACATGGTGGTTTATTGTGATGCTTCCTTAAATGGTCTCGGGTGTGTTCTAATGCAAAGAGGTAAAGTCATCGCTTATGCCTCTCGAAAATTAAAGGAACATGAAACGAGGTATCCGACTCATGATCTTGAGTTGGCGACGGTTGTGCATGCGTTGAAAATTTGGCGCCATTACTTGTATGGTGTCAAGTGTACGATTTATTCGGATCATAAGAGTTTGAAACATCTCTTTAATCAACGAGATTTGAATTATCGCCAACGTAGGTGGATGGATGTGGTGAAAGACTACGATTGTGAAATACTTTATCATCCGGGTAAAGCGAATGTGGTCGCGGATGCGTTGAGTCGAAAGAGTCAACATCCGGCGATAAAAGTGGGGTCGTTACGTTTGATTATTACCAACGATTTTCTTGAAAAGCTTGGTGAGATTCAAATAGAGGCTTATGTTCACAACAAGCATACGGAGCGAATCGTGGGCCAATCGGAGTTTATTACTATGGGTCCGCGTGGTTTGTTGTCTTTTCAAGGAAGGGTGTGGGTGCCTAAGATGGGTGATTACCGACGAGTGCTACTTGATGAAGCACATAAGTCAAAATATTCCATTCATCCGGGCGCGACGAAAATGTATCTTGACTTGAAGAAAGATTATTGGTGGCCGGGCATGAAACGTGATGTTGTGAAGTATGTTGAGCAATGTGTCACGTGTTTACAAGTAAAAGCCGAACACCAAAAGCCGTATGGTAAGTTGCAACCGTTAGAAATCCCGAAATGGAAATGGGAGCACATTACCATGGATTTCATTACAAAGTTACCTAAAACGGCGAGAACCCAATTCGATTCGATTTGGGTTATAGTTGACCGATTGACAAAAAGCGCTTTGTTTCTTTCCATTAAAGAAGCGATACCGTCAGAGACCTTGGCTAAGTTGTTTATCAAGGAAGTGGTCTCGCGACATGGGGTTCCTATATCTATTATTTCGGATCGAGATACCCGTTTTACATCTCGGTTTTGGGAAAAGTTTCATGAAGATATGGGCACGCAATTGAAGTTGAGCACGGCGTATCATCCTCAAACGGACGGTCAAACCGAACGTACGAATCAAACTTTGAAAGATATGTTACGGGCGTGCATCATTGACTTTGGTGGTAGTTGGGATGAGCATTTGCCTTTGGTGGAATTCTCGTACAATAATAGTTATCATACTAGTATCGGGATGCCACCTTACGAAATGCTTTATGGGCGTAGGTGTCGAACTCCCGTTTGTTGGGGAGAAGTGGGTCAAAGAGAGATCGGGAGTACCGATTTGGTTTTAGAGACAAATAGCAAGATCGATTTGATTCGGGAACATTTGAAGAAGGCTCAAGATAGGCAAAAGTCGTATGCCGATAGACGTAGGCGATTGATTGAGTTCCAAGAAGGCGATATGGTGATGCTTAAGGTTTCGCCATGGAAGGGTATTATTCGATTTCGAAAACGGGGAAAGTTAGCTCCTCGGTTTATTGGGCCGTTCAAGGTTTCAGCTCGTATTGGTGAAGTTGCATATCGATTGGAATTACCCGAAGAGCTTGCGGGGATCCATAATACATTTCATGTTTCCCACCTCCGTAAGTGTCTTGCGGACGATTCCTCCTGGATGCCTTTAGACGAGATCGAGCTAAACAACAAGTTAGAATATGTCGAGGAACCGATTGCTATCCTTGACGAGAAGGTGAAAATGTTGAGGAATAAAGAGGTGAGAACTTTCAAGGTTCAATGGCGGCGAAGTAAAGGTTTCGAGTTCACTTGGGAGCCCGAAGAGTTCGTGTTAGTTTATCTTCCCTCGTGTCATGCGGCTTGGATTGCGAGGTCGCAATCCGGTTCAAGTGGGGGAGAGTTGTAAGATCCTGTTTTCTTTTGGTTTGGACGCCGTCCAAAAGTCTGGGACGCCGTCCCATTATGAAGTCCTGGACGCCGTCCAAAAATCTGGGACGCCGTCCCATTATGAAGGCCTGGACGCCGTCCAGATGATCTGTCGAGCCAGATTTGGGTTTTTAAATATTTTAGATGGGTAAATTGGTAATTTCACTTGGTGGACGAATTAAAGGTCTTAGGATCAGTTTGGTGAGCTCATTACTTCATTTCCCAACCACCAAACATCATCCATTCATTCTAGAGAGAGAGAGGGTGGTTAAGTGTGAGAAAGCTTAAATCGGGGAAGAAGAAGCTCATTTCGGGTTAGAACTCGGGAGTTAAAGTTGTTCATCTCCTCCTTAACTTCGTTTTGATTGTTGTGGTAAGCCCTAAACTTGATTACCTTAGTTTAATGTGTTTAAGGGTTAGGGTTTGGGTTAGTATTGCACATAAAACCCATTTGTGAGTAATTTGGGGTTTTTGGGTAAGTTTGGGTCATGAAGACCCAAATGGTGACTAACCTAGGGTTTTGAAAGGGTAAATGGTGTAAATGGGTCTTAAAGACCTAAGTAAATACTAATATACTTATAGTTAATGTTAGTGGGTGTGATTTGGGTTGTGGGTGACCCAAATGGGTGTGTTGACCTAGAAATGGGTCAAATGGGTCTTTGATGACCTAGGTTGTCTTGCATGTATGAAAACGAGTTAACTTTGTGGTTAAAAGTGTGTTAAGACCTTAATTGGCTAAAGTTAGGGTTTTTGGTGAAGTTAACCCATTATTAGGGTCAAAGGTGCAAAATGGGTCGGGATTGCACTTAGGGTCAAAAGACTCTAGATTGTTAAGTGAGTTGCTTGACCGACTTGAGTTGTGAATTGATTATGTGCTAAAATGTAATAGGTACGTTACATTGACGTTGCAAGTTCGGTTATCTTACACGAAGACTTTGAGGTGAGTGGAATAATTATATGATGTTGTAGCGTGAAAGGTGTAGTGTCGAGGTGTTAAGACACCACGTTTCACGTGAAGAGTGTAGCATCGAGGTGTTAAGATGCCACTCGGGTGTAGCATCGAGGTGTTAAGATGCCACCTAGGAGTGTAGTGTCGAGGTGTTAAGACACCACTCCGTAAAATAATGAGTGTTGCATCGAGGTGTTAAGATGCCACTCGGGGTGATGTGCCGAGGTGTTAAGGTGCCACCCTAGGGGTTAGTGGTGCGAGGTGTTAAGTGCCCTAACGGATGTTACGAACACCGATGGCGTTTTCGCGAGCGCCGTTCCCTTGTACTATTGGTTAACCATGGTTATTTGTGTTGTAAGCATATTATATTATTCGAGTTACATTTATATGCGGATGTTATGCTAGCTTGGGGGTATTGGTGAATTATAGCTTGTTATTGCGACGATAAGCTAATGTTGTTTGCTAGCATGTTTGCGGTTGTGTAAGTGTATGCAAGTAGGTATAATTATATATGTATTCGTATAATTATTGCATTCACTAAGCTTTGCTTACCCTCTCGTTGTTTACTTTTTTTATAGGCTCGGGCATTGACAAGGGTAAGAGCGTTCAATTGGATTAGTGATCTCCCGCTTGTTTTGTTAGGGGATGCTTTTGGGTGTTAGCTTTTGGAGTTCGACCGAGATTGGGTAGTTTAACCCCAAACACCATGCTCTAGTGTCGTTTGGAACTTAAACTTATATTTGGTCGAAACTTTTATTTTTGAACGAAACTCGTAAAACGGGCGATGTGGGCCCGTTGATGTAAAACTTGATTTGATGATGAAAATCTCTTAGTTTCATTTATATTGACTTGTGGTAAAAAGGTTTTCGTTTGAAAGTGTCGGGAAGCGGGTTTTCCGCTCATGTGAGTTGGACCCGTGATCAGTGGCTGGAAGGCCATTGGGACGCCGTCCCGGTTGGTTAAGCTGGACGCCGTCCCAAAACTCTGGACGCCGTCCCACCCTTCTGAGCTGGACGCCGTCCAGGATTCTGGACGCCGTCCAGATGCACTGCCTTAAATTTTTTTTTTTTTGGTACGCGTTTTTGGGTTTATGAAGTCGGGTTGTTACAGCTTATGCCCATCCCTCCGCGCATAACCAAGCTCGAAGCCTTTATAGATTCCGATTAACATTCTCAAGAAGCCGGAAAAGAAGAAATAAAATATATCCTCGAACTACCAAGAACCGCTTTAGTAAGAGTAAGACGCCCACAAAAGTTTTGCGTTCTACCTCAAAAGTTTAGCCTTGAAATTATCGATAATAGGATCCCGCAAGGCATCAGAGTTCGGACGCTAACCAACCAGTATATAAATTTTGACAATTGTAAGTCAATTTCCAACATTTATGTGTTAATTTTTGGTTTGACAAAACACTTGTTACTACGAAGATAATTTTAGTCAGACAAACATTTTCATTATGAGATAATACAAGAACCAACTAGCGAGTGATATAATTGTTTGCCACATGATTATTTTATTCGGATGTACGTTGTCACGGTGTATGACAACGTATTCAATAATTTCGAACCTAATTTATATTTTAAGGGTATTTTACCGTTGTTTGCCTTCAAAAAACTGTAAATTATACAAATAAATGGGGTCCCATAGTTAATTTTAACGGTGTCTTATACAATTTTATACAAAAAAAATTCGACACTGGACCCCACTGGATATAGTGTAGGTTCGCCACGGGTTTTTCACCATCCAAGCAACATATCGGTTATGTTTTACAAATTTGGTAAACCTAATATGCATTTTCAAACCTACTGGAAAAATAATGAACATCTTAGAACATAAACCTACCAACTAGTTACACCAGAAAATCATTATGGATAAGAACTACACTCAAATTTCTTGTTTTCTTTTACAGGGCTGAAAACCACACCATAAAGATAAGTTGTTTATTGTCTACCTATAACACAGCATAATAATTCATCTTGCACTACATAATCTACTCATCCACTGGACCCTTTTCTTTATTGTAGTTATAGTGTCTGACTTTTGGCCAACTAACCAAGTTGACAATGACCCAGTTCACCGCAGCATACACTTATATGTCAATAAATAAAAAAAGTTGATACACCAAGAAACTTTATTTAGTACCCAGGTTGTTTTGCCATCTTAAGAGTGGTTCAAAATGAACATATCTACTTAAAGAAGTTCAAGATACAGAGTGAAGCCTGTCAATCTATACCTAAATTGGTATAATTTACATAACGTGTACCTGAACTGAAATTATTGTAGCATACGGCTACATAGCTAAACTGGCCCACGAAGAGGTGGTGAAAGGTTCTAGTCCGTATTTGTTTTCTCTTCTATACTTGACCTACTGAGTATGAATACACCAACTACAATGAGCAGGGCACCTGCAAACCACTGTAATAACTACTATATCAGACATTGGATAAATGTTGACAGGCAATAAAAAATAATGACACATTCACATCGTTGTTCAGATCAAAGAGTTGATCTTTAAGCGTAATTCGTATGCATTCAGTATATACAAGTTGTCTTGTGACAAAGCCACCCGCATATGCCAGTTAATCAAGTTAACTTGGACATCTTCATATGACTCCAGAATGAATAATCTTAATCATAGTAAATAAAAAATTACTGGATCACTTAGGCATCTAGACATGGCAAAATGGTTTGGGGTGGACGGTTGGGTAAGAGATCAAAAAGGGTAATTTTGGTACAATGAATTTGAGATCTCTGTCCCGAAACACTTAATATCTATGTTCTTTTCAACTTTATATAGTGTGCAAATGTGATTAACTAAACTATCATATTCAAAAAACAATGTAATTCTATAAATAAATAAAAAAAAATTAAGAAGTGATCTGCTACATTTTTAGCAACTTTCGACGTGATCAATTTTTAGCTACTTTTTATTCATTTTACGTGTTTAATCACTTGATCTACCATAACCCGAATCTATCCATTTGTAAGTAAATTGGCCAGGCAACCAAGTCTGTGTAAAATTTTGAAGTCTTTAAGCCACATACAATTAAGGTTTGATTATGTAACGCTGATGATGTTAATTTATAGTAAAAGTTACTGAACGGACGCCATTCTCTACAGAAACTAAACGAATGAGTTTTTCCCTATAGCAAAAAATTACACCAACAGTATTTAATTGAAAAAATCATCTCAAACACGCAGAAAAAGGAAAATAGGCAGCTGAACTCAGCTTAATTTGGCGAATAAAGATAATTCATAAAGAAATTAATAAAATTATCTGAAACCAAATTTGTAATGACCGATGAGACAATACTCCTTAACTGATTAGCTTGATAGTTGATACCTTTACGGAAATGAAAGATTTCAAATCTCAAGGATATATATAAAATACTATCATATTCATTTGATGAAGTAACTTTTTTCCACAGACGGCGCCATTTGATCGAGCATATTTCTACACTTAGAATGCAAGATGGGTGGTTGATTCAATGAGTTGTTACACTCCGGTTAAAGTAGATAACCCTTAAAGTTGCGCGGAATAAAGTAAAGGGTGGTAACAATTAATGGTTAACATATGAAGATATGCACATAAGTAACAGAGGGCTTAGTTGTTTCTGACACTAAAGCCCCCTGCTAGGTGGTACACTATTACTGAATATACTAACACTAAAGCCGAACTAATCATGTAATATCATCATTTTACTGGTTTATTGATAAACATTTTAGGAAAACTCTGACAAAAATACTGAATAATAAGGGTGTGAATCAATACGTTCTGAAAAGGAAAATGAAATGTAGAAGCTCGCAAGTGAAAAGGAAAATGAAATGTCAATAACGATAATTCACATATCATTATATACATACCTTAAGGGGCAACGGTTCCTCAAAGAGAAAAAATCCAGCTAAACCAGAAGAAAGAAAATTGGTTGCAAAGTTGGTCACAGTAGCTTGCAAAGACGATAACGCTTTTAGACTATTCACATAGCATCCCCACATCACTACGTTGAAAATAATAACCATACCATACCTAACAATCTGTTAAAGGGGGAGAAAAAAAATTCTATAAGTTTGCAAGTACTAAAGTAGCAACTCATTTGCTATAAATCTCTTATGATAATTCATAAACGATGGTGCCAATAACGCTTATATATGTGTTTTTATTTATAATACAATTGCAACAACATTTGACCATTGTGTCTCCAACAAAATGATAGAATAAAATATTTTGCACAAGCAAATCAAATTAGCTTAACACGTGTGTAATGTTCAAGACACGCTTCTTATAAATTTGTATACTTACAACTTACAAAACGTATAGTGTTTAGCTAAACTTATTTTGCTGATTACAGACTCACAGAAGTATAAATGAGCTCAAATTCAATTCAATACAGTATTAACTTAAGGACATAAGGTCTTAAATTTTTTATAAATAAATTCAATAATCAGAAATATAACAAATCAGAATCAGAATGAATATACTGTGTTGAGAAGGGAGATAGATCAAATGCTAAAGGAATCAATGTTATAAAACTTTTATGATACATTAAAATTGTAATTGAAGATTTAGGGTTCGGATCATGTGTGATAATAATGATTTAGGGCAGTAGAATAAAAATGTTAGGGTTGATACATACATGTGGGGTGATGAATTTGGCGGAAATGGCAGCAAAAGCAGCATTAAGACCAGCTGAAATTGCCCAACCGTAACCTTTCTTCTTGCTTATACTCACCGCCATTAAAACTTTTGTCAACGACCTTAATAACTGAACTTGTACAGTACAGTAGTAATATTTTGGGGTGTTTGACTTGGTTAAGTTTTTTAACTCGCGAGTCTTCACTCAAAAACTGAACTTATTTTCTACTTTTGACCAAGGTTGTAAAATACGTGAGACGAGGTCGAAACAATCAGATTCTAAAAAGGTCGAGACGGGATCGAGACGGAGGTCGAGACGGAGGTTAATCAAAGTTGAGTTTTAAATATTTAAGTATATAAATGTATATATGTATACATATTTTAAAGCCAAAAACTTTAATTGATTAATATGTAACCATAATCGCTATTACCGTTAATTTAATGCAAAAAATTCAAACTGAAATACGATAAATTTGACCGATTTTCTGACTTTTCTGAATTTTGACCGACTTTGACCTGTTATATTCAACTTTGACCTGAATTTAGGCTGTTGACTGTCATCTTAGACGGTTTTCTTCAAGACGGGACGGTCGTCGTTACGGTTCGAGACGGGTCTTTTGCAACAGTGCTTTTGACCTTATTAAAACCACCTCCATTTTTACTACTACGTTCACGGTAAATTATGCACTGTTAATCCACGTACTTCAAAGCCCAAATGCCCAGTACCAATTTTCAAAGAGAAATATACTGCTGAAAGTAGCCATAGCCATAGCCATAGCCACCGCCGAAATTAAAATCGAGCACGGCGGTAACGGCGTAGAATCCCGCGCGCTGCATCATCTTCAGCCACCCTGATTGCGTCATTTTTAATTATTTCAGTCACTCAATCATAGGTAAAATCCTGCTCTTAAACCCTAGAATTAGATTGTATGATAGTTTATCTATTTCAGTTAAATTCGTAAAGCATTTACAAGTTCTTAGGATTTTTTTTTTTTTTTTTTTAATTTTTTTTTTATTATTGATTTCAAAACTTTTTACACAACTAGTTGATTTAACTTCAGTTATTCTTTAATTGCTAAAATTATTCACACAATAGATATTGGTTGAAGCATTACATTACTTACAACTATTGATGCTGTCCATAGGCATTACATTATAATTATATTATGCCTCTAGGGTTTACTATGCGAATTTGTTGCATATTAAAAAAAAAACATCAGTGCTTCTTATTTTTTTATTTTCAAATTATTTTGCTGATTTCGTGCAAATAGCCACAAATAATTTGATGAGTTTGGTTTTAATTTGGTTCATGATAGTCTATATTTAATGTTGGGATATGTGTTGTAGATTAGTACTAATGGAGGAAGAAGACATAAGAGATGATGGATTGAATATGGATGATCTTTACAGTAATCCACACGATACCGTTGAATTGGCCTATACCTCAGATTCTGTAATGACGGAGGATAAAAGCGCCGAGTGCGTACATCGGAATCAAGCAGAGGACAGTGATGCTAACAGTGACGAAGAAGAATATGATGACGAGGTAGATGAAGAAGAAGATGATGATGATGAAGATACTTATACATTAAGATTTGAAGGTGAAGTAAATCCTTTGGCTCTCACAGAGGTTGATGCTTTTGGAATTCAACCTTATCAGCATTTGGAACGTATGGAGTACGAAGCTTTGGCTGCTAAAAAACGTAAAGCAAACCTCGAGTGTGATAATCAAGGGTACGTAATCATCATTTGTTAACGCTTTAGATGTGTTGATTCATTCATGTCCTTTAATTTTGTTTCATTATATGATATAAAGAATGCCATGTGAAAAGAAGTTGAGACAGGAGGATTATCCTGATGAAAGTATTGCAGATTTGAATAAATTAATGGAAGAAATGTATGGAAACAGAAGAAAATCAAAGAAGGTATGCCAATTTCTGCCCATATTCTTTCATTCTCGAATTTATAATTGTTTGTTTATTTGAAATAAAACCTGTAAGTAGAGGGTTTTGAATTTTCATCTACTTTTGGAACCGGCCCTGTTCAGATAGTTACACCACTATGCTGTTAAACTGTAAACTACATGAAGAGAACTTGGTAGTAGTATTAATTCAATTTCTATTCTCCTAGTGAAGAAAATGATGATTTTAAGATTGCTTTTGACTGTTTAATTGAAATGAAATTCATAATAGCTCATACCTCGTGCAATGCATATGTATAAAGAGTTGCTCATGAATCATATAACTTGTACCTTGTGCAGTAATAGTAATGCGTGAAGTTTTCAACCAGATACCTTTAATATAGATTAACCAACCAAACTGTCATCAAAATACAATCTTTCAAAAGAAAATGAAAAAAACACGTTATTTACAACACTAGAAAAGACCAATTATTCACTTCATCAGGAATGTGCACAAGTGAATAAATTAAGTTAATCTCTTTCTGCTTTACATTAATGGGAACTTGTTATTTCTAAGTTCTTTCACCACTGAGTACTTAAGTGAGTTGGATAACGGGTAAAATTGGGCTTATAATTAAAGTTTGGATGCCTTCAAACCGTTTTGATTCATTCTCCATTTAGCTTATAATCTTATCAAATTGACCCAGTAAACACTACCCAAATGGAGTATTCATTAGTATAAAAGGTCAAAGTTGTCATCTAATAATAGCAATCAACTTTTGGATGCATTATACACTAGCTTTTAGTTCTAGACCGTTTAGCAGGCACAATAGAGTGTAAACTTGGCATGTCCTTATGCAATTACGGTCAAAAAGTGCAAAGTATAATGGTTTCACTCGCGTTCACATTTCTACCATTTGCTCAAATTGGTGAATTTCGTGTTTTGAAATAACAAATCCAAACTTTATAAAGTACGCAGTGCATCGTGCACACAATACTTATGTCACATATTTTTTGAGTTATACTAGATACATGTAAGGTTCCGTTTAAGTAACGCATATGTGTAATCCCTCGTAAAACCAATCTTCATCTATTATTTTCTGTTATAAGTTTACCGTTGGCAAATACATACAATGTTAGCTACTTTTTTCTTTTGTTCAATATGTGCCTGTTTCTCACCAAATTATTAGTTCTGTCGACTGTCGTGCATAGTTAGTTTCTGATTTCTAACTAGACTATAGCTCACCTTTTTAATTTTTCATGGATGATCATTTGTGGCAGATTAAGCAACGAGGAAGGAGAAAGGGATCAAGGAAGAAAGTTAATCCAGAGATTACGCGCAAATTAGGTGATGCGACACTATATTATGCTCATGGTCGATATGAAGAGGTACATTGTTGTTTATGTGCGGTGTGTGTTTACATATCTGTTTTCTTCTCGTTGATAATATATATATATTTTTAATTCTTAGGCCATACCTCTATTGAAGGATATCATTCTGATCTCTCCAAATCTACCTGATCCTTACCATACACTTGGTCTTATATATAATGCTATGGGTGATAAAAAGAGAGCTTTGGATTTTTATATGCTAGCTGTACATTTAACGCCAAAAGATGCATCTCTATGGAAGCTACTTATTACTTGGTCTTTGTGAGTTCTTATTCAAGATAACAATTTATTATCACCTTACATGAAGAATAAAAAATAAATTATTATCTAAACATATGTATTTATTTAATCATCAACTATGTAGGGAACAAGGGAATCATGGACAAGCGTGTTACTGTCTCGACCGGGCAATAAGAGCGGACCCCGAAGATATGGGCCTTAGATATCACCGTGCATCCCTTTACGTTGAACTCGGAGAACATCACAAAGGTGCTGTTTCGTATGAACACATCTGGCAACTTCGTCCGAAGAATCTCGAAGCGCTTAAGACAGCAGCAACGGTTTGGAACAACATATCTGCATGCATAACTGTTTCCAATTGTACCTAAGATTCCACATTTTATAACATTTTTTTTAATGTACAGTTGTACCAAAAATCTGGTGACCATGAACGTAGTATCAACATTCTTGAAGAGTATTTAAAAAAGAACCCGACAGATGCAGATATGAGTGTGCTTTGTTTATTGGCTTCGGTACTTATGGCTGAAGATGCACATGAGAAAGCTCTTCTACATATCGAGTCTGCACAACATAATAATAATAATAATAATTATTCTAATAATAATGTTTTACCAGTTGAGTTGTTGATAAAAGCAGGGATATGCCATGTTCATCTTGGAAATATGGAAAAAGCAGAGGTTTTTTTTTGTACTTGCATGATTTTAACTGTAATATATTGCCAAATTTGAAACTAAGTATGGTTGTTTTTCAATTGGTAGGCTTTTTTTAGCGTGCTCACACATGAGAATGTGAATGATTTTGCTCACTTAGTTATTGAAGCTGCTAAATCGTTAATGAGCGTTAAGCAACATGGATCTGCTTTGAAGTACTGCTTGATGTTAGAAGGGAGTGGTGGTGGGACCGACAAAGTATGTATATATTCTCGTTAACATATAATGGTGTATTTTATGTTGCATTTGTTGTTTTACATTTTGTTAACTTGTGTAAAGGGCCTACTATTTTTGAATATCGGGCGTTGTTACTCTTTTCTAAATTCAAGAACACAAGCGATCGATTACTTTTACAAAGGTATGGCTTAAGTTTTATCTATGGTTGTTATTGACAGGACTTAAGAAAAAAATGTAACATTGTCAACGACAACATATTTTATATACACATGTTATCTACAAAATCTAGAAATATTTTTCGATTGATAAATGAATGTTGATTTTTTTTATAATTGTTTTGACAGCCTTAAATGAGCATGAGGACGATGTTGGTGCGAGGTTGGAACTGGTGTCACTTCTTTTAGAAGAAAATAAAGGAGATGAAGCTGTTTGTGTGCTTTCTCCCCCTCACGATTCAGGTTTACTAGATTGTACTAATTATTACTCATATAATTCTTTATTTTACATTTTATCTATGCCTGGCAATTGAGACGAATACTCTCAAATTTGGGTCAATTGGGTAAAGCTTTCGGTTCAACTGGTCTTAAGAAAAATTAGTCTGGCACAACTTAAAAAAAGTTCCAATGGGTTTCCCTCCAACCTATTGGGTCATACACAAAATATAAAGGAACATATCAAGTGGGCATCAATTACTAAAGCTCAATAAATATGGATAGGTCTAAGGGGTCTTGTGAATGGGTCGAGCATAAAGATCATAACAAGTTTCATCTGTGAAACATAATTATAATTATGAATATAAAAAGCAAATGTAAAACTATAAACGTAAAGTGTAAATATAAACGTAAACATAAATATAAACATAAAACATAATCATAAATGGAAAAGTCAAATGTAGTATATGACCCGTTTGGACCCATTTGACCTATGACCATTTCGACCCGTCACCCATTCTGACCCGTTTGACCCATGACCCATTTCAACTTAAAACTGTTTTAACCTGTTACCCAAACCGACCCAACCTGATCCGTTTGCCACCTATAATTATATCTCATATTGTTTACCTTTTATATTTCCAGAATCAAGAGTAGCCCATAACTCGAATATGGTGAAACCATGGTGGACTGACGAAAAAGTTAAGTTAAAGCTATCTTACATTTATAAATCTAAAGGTTCGACCGAGTCCTTTGTCGAGACAATATTTCCATTGGTCCGTGAAACGTTGTATCTTGAAACCATTCAGCGAAAGGTGAGTTTGTACCATTTTCTCTTTGACACATTGGCTACAGGTTTGCCAATTTAACATTACATATAGATATAGATATGTGTTTGTATGATTTCTATCTACTTATAAGATTCATATTATGCATCATTTGATTGATTAAATAGAGGATTGGTAGAAGAAAGAAGAAGATACCAGTTAAGGAGCTACTTGAAAGAGCTCGAGTACTAGATGAACTTAAATCTGACAGTGAACTTTACAAATTCCGCCCCGTTGCTTCGGCTGCTGATATGTAAGTGTCGCCTGTGCGTTAAAATAATCTTTGAATTTGGACATGAAACTATGAAATACAGTTATGATGAAAAAAATGTCATCTACTTCATGCGGAACACATAATGACATAACGATTCCATGTAGGCGTTACCTAAAAGGCTAATTTTGTATATATTTTTTTTAATGGTGAACAGATCGAAAGCCTTACGAGCAAAGAAGTTGCTTGAAAAAAAAGAAGCAGAAAAAGAAGAAAAACGAGCTGCAGCACTCGCAGCTGGCGTTGAGTGGCAAAGTGACGATTCAGATGGTGAATCTCGTGTAAGTAGTCTAGACTATTCTATATGAATGTATAAGATAGTACATATTTTAGCAACTTTATAGTAATGATTTTGTTACACTTGTAGTTGTAGCATCATAAATATTACCTGGCAAATGAGCCGGGTTGGTTCGAGAGCCCAACGGGTCATGGGTCAAACGTGTCAGAATTTTAGACGGTTCAAACGGGTCGGGATTCACAAGAATTCTTATGTACTTTAAATTGTCTAATGGACAGGTATACAGAGAACCTCCCATGCCTAATCTCTTAAAGGATGGGGAACATCTTACCCTTATCGTTGATGTGAGTGTTTATTTTTACTCTATAAAAAGGTTTTTATTTTATTTTATTTTATTTTATTTTAAATTGATATCCGTTTCTTATATCCTTGCAATGGCATACGTCTGTTATTTGTAGTTGTCTAATGCACTTATATCACTGCAAAGATATTGGGAAGCATTGGAAATCATAAATTCGAGTCTGAAATTGGCACACACTTTAACAACAGAGGTGCAAGAGGAGCTTCGGTCACTTGGAACACGTAACATATCTATTTTTTTTCTCTTTTGTTAATCCCACAATTGTTGGTTACAAGTTTTGTTCCTACTTTTTTTTTTTAATTTAAAATAATGTCTAGTATATATTGTGTTTGTTTTTCTATAGAGATAGCGTATAAAATAGATGGTCCTGCGAATGGATGGGATTGTGCTCGACACATTGTTAGCCAAAATCCTTACAGCTTTGCAGCTTGGAACTGCTACTACAAAATTATGTCGAGGTACGTACATACTTAATCATTAAGCACTATATAATCAATGGTCTCGTTCTACTTCGTATTTACTTTTTTATATATTTTACTGAACGCTTTGTGTATCTATACATGCACTGCTACATACCTATATAATCATTTGGCACTGTATAATCTGATGACCCTGTTCTCTTTTGTATAACTTTTTTATATTTATACCGAATGCGCGTGGATCTATATGTGAAGTTGTGAACCACTATTAATATAATAATCTGTTACGTTTTTTTATTTATTTATTTATTTTTTTTTTGTTTCTATCTTTATATTAGATCCAAGCTGGAAAAGCATAGTAAATTCTTGCACGAGAAGCTTTCGAAGCATGAAGATTCAGTACCACCAATTTTAATTAAAGGACATCAACGTACAATGAATAGCAAACATCAAGAAGCTGCATGCCATTACTTGAAAGCGTATAAATTAATGCCTGACAATCCCTTAATTAATCTTTGTGTTGGTACGTACGTCTTTATCCTGTTACATTATATTCTATTAATTAATTAATATCATAAATAATAACTTTATTGATAATCTCATCTTCTTAATGAAGGAACGGCCTTAATCAACCTAGCTCTTGGATTTAGACTTCATAACAAGCATCAATGCGTCTTGCAGGGTTTAGCCTTTCTCTACAACAATCTTCGCCTTTCGGGTAACAACCAGGTGTTTCTCATTCTCTTTTTTCTTTCTTGTTGAATTATATATGTTATATGTTATAATGATTCGTTTTTAATTAAAAAATGAAATTAAATGACCAAATAAATAATTTCAATACTAAATAATTTATTTATATCACAGGAAGCATTATATAACCTAGCGAGAGCGTATCACCATGTTGGTCTAATTACGATTGCAGCTACATACTATGAAAAAGTGCTTGCGATTCATCAAAAAGATCACCCGATACCAAAGCTACCAAACGATGGTACTGAAGTGACTAGTGATCTGAAGCCCGGATACTGTGATCTTAAAAGAGAAGCAGCTTACAATTTGCATCTTATTTATAAAAGTAGTGGATCCATGGATCTTGCTAGGCAGGTGCTAAAAGACCATTGTAGTCTTTAAGTTATGGTGGTGTTATAGTTTACAACCATATATTTAATAATTGATAGCCAGTAGCCTTTTGCAGGAACTTGAACATGAACTGTAAGGGCTTGTTTTAACTTCCACTTCCATATTACCGGCGATGGCCTTGTTTGAAAAAAAAGTTGTGTTAGTGTTGCTAGTTTTGTCCACTTTTATCCATCCAACAACAACAATAACCAATCCCATAAGAGTGGGGTATGGGGGAGGTGAGATGTAGACAATCCTTCCTCTATCCTAGAATAAAGAGAAATCATTTCTCCACCTCGAGTTAAACACTCACAAGAGCGGAGAAAGTCCTCCCTCTCTCTATTCGACGGGTAAAGAGATTGCTTTCAAGGGGGACCTCCGGCCATAAAGAATGAGAAAAAAAAAACAATTATATATATATATATATATATATATATATATATATATATATATATATATATATATATAATTCATAAATATATAAATAAAGATAAATAAAGTTCCTCAATACTATTGATGTATAAGCAAAGGGTTAAGTGTAAAGTAAAGGAAAAGTATAGTATGTTAATGATAAAAAAATTTAACTTCGTCAATAAAATCAACCCGGATGGAGTAACACATTCACATTGTAGTATGATGCAAAGAGTTTATTTATTGTAAGTTAATTATATCGTATATAAATGAGCTTTTGAAAAAAATACTTTGTGCTTCAATTGCACATGCCGGACATATATGTCTTGTGAAAAAAATCTACTCGCATTTGGGTTTTCAAGGATACTGTTGGCATGCACGTTTGTTTCTTGGTGATGTCCTTTTGGCCGGCCAACTTGTGGCACATTTGTTTTGGGTTAAATTTGTGAAGAGTTCTGCTTAATTGGTGTATACATATGACTTTTTGCCCAGTTTGATTGTTTTGGTTTGCGATTTGTAACAGTTGCTCATGTTGTCTTCATTGCGGTCTCAAAGTCGATTTTGATATTGTTATTCGAGTGTATTATGCAATTTGAGTGCCAAACACACCGGATGGATGTAAAACAAACACTGTTATTTAGTACTACATATTTTACTAGATTTATGAGCCCGTACGTTGAACGACAACTTAAAAAAAAATTTATTCGAAAACGTTAGCATTCATACTGATTATCTGTATGATACAATTAGATAGAAGAAACCCTTCATTATTGGTAATATTTGTACTGAAATCAAATGTATTGAAAATATTATTATCATGAACGCTATTAATTAATACAAATACAATGCAAACAATCAATTGTTTATAGTCATTGTCACCAAATTCCCTGCCTATGCTCCATGACACTAGAAAATGTATATAGCTTAAATAAAACAACATGTGAATGAGATAGAACAAAACAGTCCTCTCATAAATATTCCGAAGCAAGTAAAAGGTAATATCTGATGATTATAAATATGCCTAAATGTTGTTCTAGTGAAAATTTAAGCACATCATTCCGAAACCATGAACACTAAAAAAATGAATGTAGCACAAATCAATATATAGTACTTGATGTGTCGGTTAGACTTTAATAGAACTATTCTTGCATTTTCCTACAATATGTTGTTATTGGTCATGTCTTAGGTGATCATTATCTAATTTAACACAAAAATGGACAAACAGTTCAAAGGGTCTAAATGGACAACCAAAACACTTTACACATTATAACATTGAAACTGCCATCGTGTCCTTCTAAAATCGGTCGATTACGAAATTTTAGAAACCATAAGGTGCATACTTGTAGTGACCCGAACTTTTCCATGATTATATATTAAATGAAATTGATATCTACATGATTAAATTTTTTCAACATGTTAATCAATCAAACTTGTTAAGACTTGATTATTTGAAATGAGTTTCATATAGACAATTGACCACCCAAGTTGACCGGCGATTCACGAACGTTAAAACTTGTAAAAAACGACATGACGATATATATATATATATATATATATATATATATATATATATATATATATATATATATATATATATATATATATATATATATATATATATATATATATTTAACATGATATTATGATAAGTAAGTATCTCACAAATTATATTAACAAAGAGTTGTATGCATAAAATGAAACTACTAAATTAAAGAAACTCGAAACGATATATATAACGATTATCGTTATAACAACGTTTTAATTAAAATAAATACATATGTATTGTATTAAGATACGAACACACTATGTTTAACATGATAAAATGATAATTAATTATATCGTTAAGTGTATTAACAATGAACTACACGAGTAAGATGAGACTACTAACTTAAGGATTTCGAAACAATATATATATGTAACGATTATCGTTGTAATAGTATTTTAACATATATATATGATATCAAGATATATTAATACACCATGTTATCAATATATCACCATGTTATCATGTTAACATAACAAATTAACATCTCATCTCATTTAAGTATAATAACAATTGATTAATTACATTTAACAAGATCGTTAACTTAAAGGTTTCAAAACAACACTTACATGTAACGACTAACGATGACTTAACGACTCAGTTAAAATATATATACATGTAGTGTATTAAGATGTATCAATACACTTTTGGAAGACTTCAATACACATATCAAAACACTCATACTTATCAAAGTTGGTCACAATTACATTCTCATTCGTTTTCATCAATAATTCTACTCGTATGCACCCGTATTCGTACTCGTACAATACACAGCTTCTAGATGTATTTACTAATGGTATATACACATCAAATCACCTCATTAGCAGCCCTAGAATCAGTCATTTAACATGTGGGAAACACCTTTAAGCAACTCTTAACCTCTTATGCCAATTATTAAGCTAGATTACAAACTAAATTTTGTATATATCCATCCATCCATTCACGTCATTTTACACACACACATATCCATTTCATTTCAACTTTGATTACCTCTAATCTCTCTCTAATCTCCTACTCATTCAAGAACACAAAAACCTCCATCAATTCAGCAAGTTTTGATCATCTAAACTAAGCTATAAACATCATAAAAAAGCTTGATCAAGAACATATCAAGATAGTCTTTCAACTTCAAGAAGTTTGCTTCCTACTTTTAATCCAATCCAACAACTCTTTGGGATCAAGAATTTTACTTAAATTCCAGTAGCTTTTCATCTCATAATCAAGGTAATAAACTTATTTAAGCTTTGGTTCAATTCTTATAAACATAACTATCTTAAATCAAGATAGAAATTCTTACTCGAACTTTTGTTTATTTCATGATTCTACTTCAAGAAATTCCAAGCCATCCAAGATCCTTTGAAGCTTTAGATCAATTCTTGTCATTTCCAGTAGGTTTACCTACTATACTTGAGGTAGTGATAATGTTCATAACATCATTCGATTCATATATATAAAACTATCTTATTCGAAGATTATAACTTGTAATCACTAGAACATAGTTTAGTAATTCTAAACTTGTTCGCAAACAAAGTTAATCCTTCTAACTTAACTTTTAAAATCACATAAACACATGTTCTATATCTATATAATATGCTAACTTAATGATTTAAAACCTGGAAACACGAAGAACATCGTAAAACCGGATATACGCCGTCGTAGTGAAACCGGGGGCTGTTTTGGGTTAGATAATTAAAAACTATGATAAACTTTGATTTAAAAGTTGTTCTTCTGGGAAAATGATTTTTCTTATGAACATGAAACTATATCCAAAATCATGGTTAAACTCAAAGTGGAAGTATGTTTTTCAAAATGGTCATCAAGACGTCGTTCTACTGAAATGACTACCTCTTACAAAAACGACTTGTAACTTATATTTCCGACTATAAACCTATACTTTTTCTGTTTAGATTATTAATCTTTGGTTCGATGTGAAACCATAGTGTGACACCGCTATTTTTTTTTAACGTGGCGGAAGCATTGATATTAATTAAACCATTATAATAACATAAACATATAATAATTACATATCCAAATAATTTGACAGCTAGTATTAAGCTATTACATCTAGTGTCACGTGACAGTACAACCGAAATTCAGTTTTAACTGAAAAGACACATCAGAGTTTCTTCATAGTCAAACATAACATTACCATGCCCATCTTCTCCCCAAAATGCGACACTTACAAAAGCTAACAACCTGCAGGGAGGAGATGGAGGGGAATTAGCACGAAGCTAAGTGAGTGCAACTAACTACCGACAATAGTATACAGGAACCGTCATACTAATCATGTCACAAAGGCTAAAACATAAACATCACCCAAGTGCCGTCTACAGAGACTCTGGCGGCTCGGTCAAACCATTAACCACCAGCTGATCGGACTGGGGCTTACCAGAAGTTCCTCCACCACCGTGTGTATATATATAATCCACACGCGACGGGCGTGTCATTCACATATATATACACCTCGATTGTCTAGGCTACTACATGAGGAACCCAACCCGCAGGTTGATCTCTCCTACCGAGGATACCACACAATAGGGACGCACTGGGCTCCAGCAGACAAGCATCAACTAACATGCAGTCATCACAACGTACTAACTAATCACAACAGTAAGTATATCTAACATGCATGGTAATCATAATATAACATGCTACTCTATACTATAATCTCCAGTTAGTCCCACTCACCAATTACCAGCAACTAGCTCAGATAATCAACTACTGAGCGGCTTCTTTATCCTTATCACCTGAACAAAAGGCAAATCAAGTTAGTTACTGTCTATTAACACCAAATAACACAGTACATAAATTTTTGTATCAAAAAGCGTCTGCTAAATTCTTTTTGCTTAACACTTATGCATTTTTAAAATTTACATCCTGATTATCAAAATACAAACGGGCAGCATAACGGCTAAAAATCAACACTTAGTAAAATATTTCACTGCCAAAGACACTCGGTTGACTGTCAGAGACAGTCGGCCGACCGTCTACACTCACTCGGCCGAGTGTCTAGTCACTCAGTCGATGGTCTCTCACAGACACACTCGGTCGTGGGTCATACACACTCGGTCGATGGTCTAGTCGGTCGAGTGTCTCGAGACACTCGGCCGACTGTGTTTATCTGCAGAAGCTGAAGACAAAGTGACGGATTTTGTGACAACCCGAAAATTTCCAATCAAATTTAAACTTAATCTATATTTTTATTTCGATGATTCACGAACAAATAATTTTAAATAAATATATAAACTTGAAATATAATACGACTTAATTGTTATAAAAAAAATGAAAAACTTTATACAAGATAATATTGTTGTTATATTATTACTTTTATTATTATATTTAACAATATTATCATTATCATTTACAAATATCATTATCAGAATTATCATTATGATTAAAAACAATATTATTATATTATTATTATTATCAAAATTATTATTATTATGATTAATATGATTATTAATATCATTAACATAATTTATATTGTTATCATTATTATTATTATTAAGAGTATTATCATTACTAATATTATTATCATTATTGTTAGTATTAGTAATATCATTATTATTATTATTATTATTATTATTATTATTATTATTATTATTATTATTATTATTATTATTATTATTATTATTAGCATTATTATTATTAATATAATTATTATTATTATTAATTATTAATACTAAATATATATTAAAAAAAGGGGGTCGACAAATACCTAATTTGTGATATCTACTTTCATTTAAAAAAAAATTAGGTATCTGATTTTTTTTTTCTTTTTCATGATCCAGTATTATTTTATCCTGATAATTGTTTTATTTTATCTCCTCTATTGGTTATGGATTTGTCTCTATCTATTTTTCTTTTATTTTTTTTCTTTCCTTTCCAGATCATGATCAAGCTTCATATATATATATATATATATATATATATATATATATATATATATATATATATATATATATTCTTTATCTTTCGGTTCTGTCTGATGGATTCATCGTCACCCAATATCATTAAACAACAACAAATTCCAGCTTTACACGTTCGATTATCAATTACACATTGCTATTTAACTGCTAATGCCAATCGAGAATTGAAACAGAAAAACAAATTTAAAGAAAATAGAAAAACAGTCCCTGCTCTGTTCGTGCTCTTATTTTTTTTTTTAAAAGATCGAATTCGAATTTAATTCTAAAATCTAGAAATACAGTGTTGTGAGGAATCACCCACTCAAACTATCTGCAAAGTTTCAGTTCTTAATTTTCAAAATCAAGTATGAATTTCAAGGTTAAAGTTTCGAAATAAAAAGTCAAACATTTGTTCTTCAATCAAATTCGAGTTTCCTGTTAAGATTTAAGTTCAATTGATGGTTCTAGTGTATTTCAATGATGATTTAGAAAATAATTCGTGAAGATTTCAAGGTCTCAAAACATGTTAATTCCAAAATCATGAATTGTTTTTTTTTTCTTTTTCCACGAACTGCAGTAGCAGTTTTATTTTATTTTAGTTATTTATTTTTTTCGTTTCCTAATTAATATAAACCCCTAATATAGATTAGTTCTGTTTCATTTACAATTACTAAAACAAACGGATTATAGTTGTAATTCCCTTGGGTCGATTATAAGGTGAAGAAGAAGAAGAAGAAGAATAGAGAAAATAAAACATTTAAGTTAAATATATATAGATTCTGATATAAATCAGAAAAACAGAAGTGGCAGAGTGGTTTAAGAGTGTTGACGGGTTTCGAGTGGTCACGGGTTCGAGTCCCGTCTGTGGCATTTTTTTAAGAAAGCTTTTGAGGTAGTTTTTCATTTCTATTATTATTATTATTATTATTATTATTATTATTATTATTATTATTATTATTATTATTATTATTATTATTATTATTATTATTATTATTATTATTATTATTATTGTTGTTGTTGTTGTTATTATTATTATTATTAATAATTATTGTTATTATTACAAGTATCATGATTATTATTATTATTATTATTATTATTATCATTATAAGTATTATTATTTATATTATAATGAGTATAATTATTATGTAATTACTAAAATCATTATCATAACTAACATTGACAGTAAAATTAATATTTTTACAATTATTATTATTAATATCATTATTATTATCACTAATAGAATTATTAACATTATTATCATTAATGTTAATAATTATCATTATCATTTTTGTTATTAGTATTATCATTATTAATAAAGTTATTATTATTATTATTAGTAAATCATTATTATCAAAACTATTATTTTCATTATCATTATTATTAAAAATTACTATTATTAATATTGTAATTATTATCAGTATCGTTATTATTAATATTATTATTATTATTATTATTATTTCTAATATTAATATTATTATTTTTAACATTATTATGAATATTATCATTATTATTATAAAATAATACAACTCTTTATTCATTATTAATATCATTTTATCAAATAAATACTTATATAAAAAATATATATATATATATATAAAAGTATATATATATATATAGAAATATATAACAACTAAAATATATATATATATATATATATATATATATATATAAACTTATTCGATTACGAGTATATGTGTTAATATATATACTTGATATAGGTTCGTGAATCCGAGGTCAACTCTGCACTTGTTCAGTAACGTCATACGCATAATTACTACAAACTATCGTATCGTATCATGAGTTTTCATAGCTCTCCTTTTATATATATTTTTGGGCTGAGAATACATGCGCAACTTTTATAACTGTTTTACACGTTAGACACACGTACTCAAACTTTTATGCTATATACGTGCTTTGTCATGCTAAATCCCCGCCGTAATATCGTTAATTGCTGAGGTATAAGATGCAAACTTAGTTATTATGAATAGCGCTATTGAGAGTAATGTCTCTGTCCATTTGACCGTTGGTCTTTGGATACATAATAATGATTCAATGACACTGACAGTACAAGGTGTCACGGGGTAACTTTTGTTTAGTCACGATATTACAAACAGCAACTCTTTCGATTGATATATTTGGTATCAATCAACTTTAAACTGAAATCTTGTGGTCTAATGCTATACTGAACTATTGATTTATGATAAACCTGTGAACTCACTCAACCTCGTGTTGACTTTTTAAGCATGTTTATTCTCAGGTACTTAAATATTGTTTCCGCTGTATATCTGCTTCTTTGATGATGATTTCTTGCCATGCTTGGAGTCTTCATGCATTACTTACCACTTCATTTAAAAACACTTAATGCTCTAAATACAATGTAATCTATTTATCTTCCGCTGCAAAACTCAATAAAACGTCTCATAAAGAGTCGTTCTCGTTTATACAACTGTGATTTGATATAATTAGTCACAAATACCCCATGCCCTATTTGGGGGTGTGACAGTTTGGTATCAGAGCAGTTTGTTGTAGAGAACCAAGATTGCATTTTATGTGTGCCTTATACAATTAGGTACCTTAGCAATGTAGGACTACAACTTTCCTTGACCATAGTGCCTTTAATTGTTGCCTTTAATTGATAAGTGCTACACTATACCTTAGAAACTATGCTTATTAAATTCTTTAATCTTCTTTAGAATGCCGAGCCAACCTAAGAACTCTGCTCACTCTCCTGAGTACTATTCAATTCCGTTACCACATTTAAATGCGACACCATGATTTCTGAAATTCTCGACATTCATTTGTCATCTATCATGGTTTTGTGTATTACATATGTATTACATGAAATGTTATCCATGATTTTTGAAATCTCTACTATTCATATTCATTATCTTTGCTTTCTCGTTTTTTTTTATCATTGAATTTTCTTGACGGGTGGCGTCTACGAAACTCTAGAATGGAAGGGTTTGGATTACCGATTTAAAGGATCCTATAGATCAAGGCCCTAGACCTGAATAGGCCATTACGAATTGAAAGTCTTTAATCGAAAGTTTATCTGATTATATACTTATCATTTTTATCTCGACACGTCATACTGCAATTATTTCATAAATAGAGTATTAACAAATCATATATTATCATATCTATCCCACTAGACTTTGTATAACACTTTTCCTAAATTTTCTCCGTAAATTACGAATTTTTTTTTGCTATATATACGTATTCAAGGAGACGAATATATCATTCAGTATCCAACACCCATTTCATATCAAACCCTATTCCAAACACATAATATGGATTTCTCGAACTCCTCGAGCTCCAATGGCAGCGTAACTGGAACAAACGAACTAATCAGCCATCATCTATTCTGGATGAATTAGGGATGGGTTCATAGTCGGCTCAATCAATGGAGACAAGAAGAATGAGATCCCTTCCACCAACCGAATTCACCTCTTGGCGAAGAACCTGAAGCACTTACCGGCGAACCAGTTCGGAACACCATTTTCACCCTCATTTCCAGGATATCCCGCCACGAATATATAATCTCTAGAATTCTGGATCTTATTCATTCGCTTGTCCGAACCGCCAATCATCCCGGTATAATATAAGAAATCAACGAGCTTCACGCTCGAATAGTGACTCTAGAGAATATGGTGCAAAATCTAAGAGCACCAGCAGCATAACCAGCTGATAATGCTAAAAACGAACATATATTTCATAGCATTATTCCTCAAGAAAGACAAGCTTTTAGTTGCAATTGTTCTATTTACAAGTGATATTCGTTTAAATAATAAAAGGTGAAGACAAAAGACAGATTCGACGAATTGAAGACGCAAACGACCAAAAAGCTCAAAAGTACAAAAGACAATCAAAGAGGTTCCAATTATTGATAAGAAACGTCTCGAAATTACAAGAGTACAAAATTCAAAACGCAAAGTACAAGATATTAAATTGTACGCAAGGACGTTCGAAAATCCGGAACCGGGACCAGAGTCAACTCTCAACGCTCGACGCAACGGACTAAAAATTACAAATCAACTATGCACATAAATATAATATAATATTTAAATAATTCTTATAATTATTTAATATATTATATTTATATTTAAAACCGTCGGCAAGAAAGACTCCAAAAGGGACTGAGCTGTAATTTCAATCTCCGCGACTCGTGGAGTTTGAAGGCCAAAAGGGCCGCGAGTCGCGGAGCCCCAAGTTTTGAAACTCCCTATAAAGCCAACCGAATTCTGAGCATTTTAATCATCATATATCCATCCATCTCTCTATCTATATAGTAAAATATATATATATATTTATAATTTATATTTTAATTTTAATTATAATTCTAATAATAAGGGTATGTTAGCGAATGTTGTAAGGGTGTAAGTCGAAATTCTGTCCGTGTAACGCTACGCTATTTTTAATCATTGTAAGTTATGTTCAACCTTTTTATATTAATGTCTCATAGCTAAGTTATTATTATGCTTATTTAATCCGAAGTAATCATGATGTTGGGCTAATTACTAAAATTGGGTAATTGGGCTTTGTACCATAATTTGGGTTTGGATAAAAGAACGACACTTGTGGAAATTAGACTATGGGTTATTAATGGGTTTTATATTAACTAAACAATACCTTGTTAATTTAATATACAAACTTATAATTCGAAATATTTATATATTACCATATACACTCGATCGGACACGATGGGCGGGGTATTTATATGTACGAATAATCGTTCATTTAACCGGACACGGGAATGGATTAATAGCCACTAGAATAATTAAAACAGGGGTGAAATTATGTACAAGGACACTTGATATAATTGATAACAAAATATTAAAACCTTGGGTTACACTCAGTCGACATCCTGGTGTAATTATTAAACAAAGTATTAAAATCTTGTTACAGTTTAAGTCCCCAATTAGTTGGAATATTTAACTTCGGGTATTAGGATAATTTGACGAGGACACTCGCACTTTATATTTATGACTGATGGACTGTTATGGACAAAAACCAGACGGACATATTAAATAATCCAGGACAAAGGACAATTAACCCATGGGCATAAAACTAAAATCAACACGTCAAACATCATGATTACGGAAGTTTAAATAAGCATAATTCTTTTATTTCATATTTAATTTCCTTTATTTTATATTTAATTGCACTTCTAATTATCACATTTTTATTATTATTGTAGTTAATTGCACTTTTAATTATCGTACTTTTTAATTATCGCAAGTTTATTTTATCGCATTTTTATTATTTGCAATTTCATTATCGTTATTTACTTTACGCTTTAATTTAAATCTTGTATTTATTTTTAATATTTTACATTTGGTTTTAACTGCGACTAAAGTTTTAAAATCGACAAACCGGTCATTAAACGGTAAACCCCCCCCCCCCCCCTTTATAATAATAATATTACTTATATATATATTTGTATTTTTATAAAAGTAAACTAATATAGCGTTAAGCTTTGTTTAAGGATTTCCCTGTGGAACGAACCGGACTTACTAAAAACTACACTACTTTACGATTAGGTACACTGCCTATAAGTGTTGTAGCAAGGTTTAAGTATATCCATTCTATAAATAAATAAATATCTTGTGTAAAATTGTATCGTATTTAATAAGTATTTCCTTGTAAAATTTAATAGTATTTTATATACACCTCGCGAAACATCAAGTATTTTTGGCGCCGCTGCCGGGGAACTACTCTTAAAAGCCGGAAGCGCAACGCTAATAGAAAAAAAAAATTTAGTTTACTTTTATTAAAATTCGTTTTTATAAAAATACGTTTTAAATATTCGAAAATATAAAAAGAAAAACAAAAATATGGGTATTTTTAAGATTTTGATAAATATTTAAGTTTTATAAAGTTTCTTTAGTTTGTAAAAATATAAGTTTTATTTAATTTATTTTATAAATATATTTTATAAATATAAAAAACCGAAAAAAATATAAATATATATAAATCTATTTTTTTTATTGTTATAAAGTATTTTATTTTTATCTTAGTTATTAAAGATAAGTTTTATTTAAATTATATAAATATTTTAATTAATATAAACAGAAAATATAAAAACAGAAAACAGAAAATAAAATAAAAAAAATAAAGAAAAACGCGTCGAATTTTAAACCTGTCAGTTGAATTTCTGAACCCCGCGAGTCGCGGGGTTTGGTGCCTTGAATACCGCAACTCGCGGAGGGGACCTGACACCAACAGGAAGCCCTAATCCTGCATTTATTACGGAGTATTATTAATTATTATTAATTAATTTGTAATTAGGGTTAAATATTTAATTAATTTAGTATTTAATTTAAGTTTTAATTAATTTGTATTATTTAGTATTAATTAGTTTAATTAATTTGTAAAATTAGTAGTTTTAATAAATAAATAATATAAAAATAATATTTTTATAAAAATTGTACTTTTTACAACTTTATGTATATTTTTATATTTTGTCCCTTTTCAATCGTTTTAGCGTAATATTTGTATTTTTAGCTCATATTTAGTTTTAAACTTAGTTTTTGCCATAGTTATTTTTACTTCTAGATTTTTAGGCTTTTCCGTAGAATTCCTTCAGTGCTTTTTATTTAGACTAAGATTTAGGTGCTTTAGAATTTTGCGACGCCTTTTTAAGTTTTAGTTTCTTTTTAAGTTATTTCCATTTGGGATATAGTTTTTCCTGTAAGCTTTAATATTTTTAGGCACCTTTTACTATGTACCAATTATCATTCCAATTAGTTATCTCAATTTGCGATTATAATTTTAAGTTAGTTGTAGTAATAAGGTTAGGTTAGTCAAGTATTTTTAAGTTTTATAAGTTTCTTTTATTTTTCCGTCACCTTTTATTTTTCAACCATTTTTCTTTTTCGACCTTTTCTGACGAACTCTTTTTCTTTCTTATTTCTCGCTATTCTAGTTTTAGGACAAAGATTTTTATTCTACTTCTTATCTAAATTTTCTTAAAATTACGAAAATTTATTTTAAGTGGTTAAATTGATAGACATCAAAATTTTCTGGTTCGTAGTAATAGTTGGATTTGTACGTGGACCGGGTTATTGGAGCCAAACAGTCCTCAATTATATTGAGACCAAACGAATTCTGCCCCTCTGCTGCATCTTTTGGCTATTCGAAACGTGGGCAAAATCAGAAAAGTCTATTGATTGGATAACTTATTATAATTTTTCTTTCCTTTTAAAAACTAATAGGATATTCAGTGAATGCACCGAGCAAGACGTTCACCACCTTTTGTACGTTCACCACCTGTAACTAGATCAAGACATTTAGCAAATATTACTGCCGTTGATTTTTCTTTAGAATCGTCATCCAGTCGACCAAGTACTTCAGTTCAAATTTCTGATAATCCATTTTTTAAACCCGACCTCACAATTGAGAATCCGGAGAATATTCAGGAACGATTCGTAGATCCTGAACCACTAAACTTTCCTCCGGAACCACCAATCATTCAAACAGAGATTGTTGAGGAACGAACCATTAAATCAGAATCCTCTAGTGATTCCGATTCAACAAATTCAATTATGGAGAATCTGGAACCTTTAAGTATGGAAGACCGAATGAGAGCTAAACGCACTGGCCAAGGTCACGCAATTACTCATCCAGACATTAATGCGCCAGATTATGAAATCAAAGGACAAATTCTACACATGGTGACTAATCAATGCCAATTTAGTGGTGCGCCGAAGGAAGATCCAAATGAACATTTACGTACCTTTAATAGGATCTGCACACTATTTAAAATCCGAGAAGTGGAGGATGAATAGATATATCTCATGTTATTTCCCTGGACTTTAAAGGGAGAAGCCAAAGATTGGTTGGAATCGTTACCTGAAGGGGCGATTGATACATGGGACGTTTTAGTTGAAAAATTTCTTAAACAATTCTTTCCGGCATCTAAAGCCGTAAGACTTCAAGCAGAAATTGTTACGTTCACACAGAAACCGAATGAAACTCTATATGAGGCGTGGACAAGATATGGAAAGTTGTTAAGAGGATGTCCGCAACATGGTTTAGATATGATGTCAAAGCAGAGGGGTATAAAATACTATTAAATTTTATTAGAAAATACTATTAAATACGATACAATTTTACACAAGATATTTATTTATTTATAGAATGGATATACTTAAACCTTGCTACAACACTTATAGGCAGTGTACCTAATCGTACAGTAGTGTAGTTTTTAGTAAGTCCGGTTCGTTCCACAGGGAAATCTTTAAACAAAGCTCAACGCTATATTAGTTTACTTTTATAAAAATTCAAATATATATATAAGTGATATTATTATTATAAAGGGGGGTTTTTACCGTTTAATGACCGGTTTGTCGATTTTAAAACTTTAGTCGCAGTTAAAACCTAATGTAAAATATAAAATAAATACAAGACTTTAAATTAAAGCGTAAAGTAAATAACGATAATGAAATTGCGAATAATAAAAATGCGATAAAATTAAATTGCGATAATTAAAAAGTACGATAATTAAAAGTGCGATAAAATAAAATAACAATAAATAAAAGTGCGATAATTAGAAGTGCAATTAAATATAAAATAAAGGAAATTAAATATGAAATAAAAGAATTATGCTTATTTAAACTTCCGTAATCATGATGTTTGACGTGTTGATTTTAGTTTTATACCCATGGGTTAATTGTCCTTTGTCCTGGATTATTCAATATGTCCGTCTGGTTTTTGTCCATAACAGTCCATCAGTCATAAATATAAATTGCAAGTGTCCTTGTCAAATTATTATTATACCCGAAGATAAATATTCCAACTAATTGGGGATTCGAATTGTAACAAGGTTTTAATACTTTGTTTAATGAATACACCAGGTTATCGACTGCGTGTAAACCAAGGTTTTACTACTTTGTTAACAATTACACCAATTACCCTTGAATGTAATTTCACCCCTGTTTTAATTATTCTAGTGGCTATTAATCCATTCCCGTGTCCGGTTAAATGAACGATTATTCGTACATATAAATACCCCGCCCATCGTGTCCGATCGAGTGTATATGGTAATTTATAGGGACGCCCAATTGTAAATCTTTATATTAACATTAACAAACTTTCATTTAGTTAAACAAATATAAAGCCCATTAATAGCCCATAGCCTAGTTTCCACAAGTGTCGTTCTTTTGTCCAAACCCCAATTATGGTACAAAGCCCAATTACCCAATTTTAGTAATTAGCCCAACATCATGATTACTTCGTTTTAAACAAGCATAATAATAACTTAGCTACGAGACATTAATGTTAAAAGGTTGAACATAACTTACAATGATTAAAAATAGCGTAGCGTTACACGGACAGAATTTCGACTTACACCTTTACAACATTCGCTAACATACCCTTATTATTAGAATTATAATTAAAATTAAAATATAAATTATAAATATAAATATATATTACGTATATATTGAGAGAGATTGAGAAAAAAGGATGTTAAATTCGATCAGAATTCGGTTGGCTTTATAGCCAGAAATGAAATTTGGGGCTCCGCGACTCGCGGCAAAAAGCCCTTCAAACTCCGCGAGTCGCGGAGAGGTATTTTCATTTCACACCCTTGGAGTTTCTGGCTGCCGACGGTTTTAATAATATATATATAATATATATATAATTAATATAATTAATTATATATTATATTATATTTATATACATAGTTAACTTGTAATTTTTAGTCCGTTGCGTCGAGCGTTAAGAGTTGACTCTAGTCCCGGTTCCGGATTTTCGAACGTCCTCGCGTATAATTTAATATCTTGTACTTTGCGTTTTGAATCTTGTACTCTTGTGATTTCGAGACGTTTCTTATCAATAATTGGAACCTTTTTGATTGTCTTTTGTTCTTTTGAGCTTTTTGGTCGTTTGCGTCTTCAAATCGTCGAATCTGTCTTTTGTCTTCACCTTTTATTATTTAAACGAATATCACTTGTAAATAGAACAATTGCAACTAAAAGCTTGTCTTTCTTGAGGAATAATGCTATGAAATATATGTTCGTTTTTAGCATTATCAAATATTCCCACACTTGAGCGTTGCTTGTCCTCAAGCAATATCGTCTTGAAATACTAGAATCACTTTTTTATTCTTCACACTTTGTACATCAGTGATTTCTATACGGCGGTATAAACAATGGTAGTAACGATATGGTTTACAGTCCCACATGACTATAAAAATTTAGATCCATTAAGGAAATTGGATCTTTATGAAAACATTTGATCTTTTGAAAATTAAATCTAGTTTTTACCCTAGATAAGTTTTCCGGAATAACCCTTTACCGGTGTTTGCAAAATATTTGTGGGTTTGGTGGGTTTCAGATTTGAAAATTTTAGCTCAAAACTTGCGGTTTTGTGTCACCCACTTGCTAACCTTGTATTTGGAAAGCAACACGTCCAGTTTACTTGTCCCGTATATTACCTTTCGGCAAACTACCGTCCGGTTGTAAAGGAAAGCGTTGAACAAGCAACTGTTTAAGGCAATGTCCCGTGACATGCTTTTGATTGTGGTCTATAACGTGTCGGACGCAATTACTATCCTTGGTAGGAGCAATAGTAAAGCTCACCCTTATAATTTGTCGGTCTGGCACAAAGTCCTGTCTTTGACCATGTTATGCAACCACCGTTCTTACGGTTGACACCCGATTTGGTTCAGGTGACCTAATGAATTTCAGGTGAATTCCTAGGATTTTACGTTCAATGGTAATGAACGCATTGAAAATAGGGTTTTCAGAAAACAAATCGGTTTGTATTTTTATCAAAATATTTTCTCGTTCAAGCTCGAGTTTAGATATCATTGAATTCCATGAGTTTGAATTCTCAATCTTTAAGGTCAATCTCTAGGATTGAGTAATATCAGTCTTAAAAGCTGATTTTTAATCTTTAAGGAGATTATCCTTTCTGGGGATCTGATTCATTAGTCTTATCCAGCTAATTTGCACGGTGCCTCCCCATTGTACGAGATAAATCCTTCTCATGGTTAGGATAAATCTGACCACTTGGCGACCCTGTTTAATGCTGAGGTCCGTGGATTTCCTGCTGATTTTAGTGATGACTTTTCTAGATTTTTCGTCAACCTACAGCTGGTCTGGATGACAACTTCATGACCTAAATCAAGAAGCGCGTGTCTTTTTCGGAAGACTTTACTTCCTTTTAATGATGGAATTGATTCATCGTGTAGATCCATCTCTTCTTTTCTTTCATCGGGTAAAACAGTTTAGTTTAGTCCAAAGCAAAAGTATTTTCAGTTATTTGTTACAAATATATGTGGCATATGTTTAAAATAACTTGGTAAATTTTCCCACACTTGGCTTTTTATTTCTTTTTATCGTCCTCTATTCCATTTTAAATGAATTTTAACATTTTAGTTTGTTTCTCAATTTATGTCCTTTCCGAGGTAACAATAATTTCGGTGTTAAAACCTAGTTTTATCGTTCATAAATATGTTTAAACATGATTTTGAATTCATTTATTTGAAAATTTTTAAAAATTTTACTAGAATTGGGTAGTCAGTATATAAGACCAGGGCTGTTCTTTATTATCAGAGAGCACTAGATTCTAATACAACTACTGATTTACTAGTATTTTTAATGGTAACCAAGTGTATAAAGTAAAAGTTTTAAAATCCGAAAGAATTTAACCCCTTCCCACACTTAAGATCTTGCAATGCCCTCATTTGCAAGAAATCAGTAACAATTTAAATTATTGAGGGTGATTTGTGTGAAAATGATTAAATTTTTACCAAAGTTTCCAAATATATTGGCGTTTGTTTGCTGAATGATAAATGGTGCACGTCATTTGTTTATTCCGTCTTGTTGTTATTTCACATACATTTTGCATCATTGTCGTCAAAATTACTTGCTTTTGCTGAACTTAATGCCAGTCTTTGAAAATGCGTTGTTTTACCCTGTTGTGTACATAAGATAAACTGCAAACATATATACATATTTTTGAAGTTTGGTTTATTACCCCACATTCAAAAATTATTAAAATCTAAGAATAAAAGTTAGAAATTATAAAAATGATTACAATATTAACAAAAATATTAAATATATCAATAATTACAAATTACAAAATAAAAATAAAAATAAGTAAACTAAGGATGATATTGGTACCAATAGGGGTTCCACGCATAACCATAAGTGCTATAGAATGCCTCGGCAGGGTCATACGTAGGATATGGTGGCTGCATCTCTATCGACCAAGGAGGGAAGACGGGTTTCGGTGTAGGAATATAGTTTCTACCTATGTGTTGGCAATGCGCTATGATCTGGTTCTGATGAACTTGCCAATCTTCAAATGCTCTCTGTCTAGCATTTTCGTATTCCTGAGAAGCTATAAACCTATGCATTTCTTGCATCTGGTTCCCCCCTCCTACATTACCTTGTTCCTGGTTTCTCTCTACCTGTGGATGTCTACCATTGTATCGTACTGCGGCGTTATTTCGCCGCTTCAACACTTTCGCACCATGGTATACATTTAAACCTATAGTGTCGCGGGGTTCCGGCTCTTCTACTAATAATCCCCCCCGACTTATATCCACACCGAGATATTCACCAATCAAAGTAATAAAAATACCACCTCCTATTATGCTATGTGGACGCATCCCTCGAACCATAGCTGATAAATAATAACCCACACAATATGGTATACTTACAGCGCTGTGTGGGTCTCGAATACACATATGGTAAAATAAATCTTGTTCATTTACCTTTTCTTTGTTTTTACCCCTTTGTGTAATCGAATTAGCTAAAAATCTATGTATTACTCTTAATTCGGCTCTATCTATATCCAAATAAGAGTAGTTTCCCCCTTTAAAACGGTGATGGCTTGTCATTTGACTCCACACACCGTGTGTATCAAAATTTTCATCTATTTTCCTACCGTTTAGTATCAATCCTCTACAATCGGCAGATGCTAACTCCTCAGGCGTATATATACGTAAAGCCTGAGCCATGTCCAGTAAAGACATGTGGCGCATCGAACCGCCTAACAAAAATCTAATAAAAGAACGATCGGTTAAACTAGCTACCCGATCATTCAACTCTATACTACATAACAACTCTTCACACCATACTTTATATACAGGTCTGCGTATGGTGAATAAACATATCCAGTCATTAAAATAAGAATTACCATACCTCTGTACCAGTAATTCCCTAATTGGCCCGGCCAATTCTACAGCTTCCAAGGGTCCCCATTCTATGACCCTCGGTACCTCAACAACCTTGGAATGAAGAGTATGCAATCCCCGTTGATATTTTGGATAATCTATCCAAAGTCTGTCAAATCGCAGGTTCGGGTGCAACTGTTCCAAGTGCATATCTGAAAAGGTCATGACTGGATGAGGTACATCCTGCTTGTAGTAGTTATCTACCTCCTGTTGTTCCAAGTTCTCAGCAGGAGCGTGACGGGCTTGGGATGAAGATTCACCCCTTTCAGTCTGTTTTCTTGAGTAGTTCCTAGATATCATCCTTCTCAACATGATTGTAGTGAAAAATTTGAAGATTAACGGTGAAAAATCGAGTTTTTGGGATGATTTTCGTGGGTTTTCTCGGGTTTTTTCGAGCTGTATTTGGGTGTTTATGTGTGTGTGTGAGTTATCTGATCGAGCAGCTAGTTTTATTTTTTTTTCTGTAATTTTGTCCCTCCGCGAGTCGCGGAGGTTTTCACTTAAAACTCCGCGAGTCGCGGAGTTATTTTTTTTTTTTTTTTTTTTTTTTTTTTTTTTTTTTTTTTTTTTTATATATAATCTTTAACTTATAAAACAATTAAGAAATTAATTTTAAAATTTTGTTTCCCTTGTTATTTAGGACGAGGTCGTTTCGGATCGATGTCCTAGTCCGTCCCTCGACAAAATTTTAAAATTTGTCTTTTTGTAGCGATTGTTTTAAAAGCTAAGATTTTTGGGTTTTTTAATGTTTTTGGCATACTTTAAATCAATAAGATTAAAAATAATGATAATAAAAGTTCTCGTCCCTCCCTCGAGTAAAGCAATTTCGGTTCAGAGACCTAGTCTTCAACTTACGACGAATTTTAAAAATCATATTCTTAACTTAATGAGATAAAGTAAATTTTTGTTTTTAAATTCACACAACTTAAATAATAAATTCAGAATAAAAAAAATTAAAAATTAAAAATTCACACCAAACTTAAAATTTGAAATGCATAAAATTAAAATTCATATTTTAAAAATTAAAAATTCACACCAAACTTAATTTAAAAATTCATAAATTCATATCAAACTTATATTAATTTTTCAAATATTTACAATTTTAAATATATTGTTTTTATAAAGTTTACAATATTAATTTAAGGTTTAAATATTAAGATTAAAAACATAATAAAATTAAAAATCTTTTTGTCTTTTTATCCCACTTTAATCAATCAAATATTATCAAAAATATGCGCCCCTCTTTTCGGTAAAGTAATTTCGGTTCCAAGACCTAATTTAACTCATGACGAATTTTTGAAATATTTTGGTTTGATTGTTTAAAGATATTTATACCTTAAGAATAAACGTTAAATTTCGCAGTGATGTAATAAATTTTTGAATGATATCAATAATTTCGGTCGCCAAACCTAATTTTATTTAATACCAATTTAATACTTTTTAGCGAACAAATTAGCGTTTATTATCAAAAGGTTAAAAATAAAAATAAAAATAAAAACTGTACAGACATACCTGTGAAATAGATTTCTTAGTTATATGATCTATTATATTCATAAGATAGTCGGTTTAATTGGTCTTCCATGGCTGCATAGGCGTAACCTCGAGCATTCATTGTCTTTTCTTCTAAACATATGAACGGTCCGTCTCTGCATAAAGTAACAAATTCGGTATTTGAATAGGTTTGATTATTTGAACATTTACCTCCATGTGACCATTTTCCGCATTTGTGACATTTTTCTAGGTGTCGTGCTCTTCTTTTCGCTGCGGATTTTGATTTTCCTTTACCAAATTGTAACTTATTATCTTCGCATCTGGATCCTTTTCTAACTCCGTCCATTCTTTCTCTGATTACTGATACTAATTCACTCGGGAGTATGTCATTATTACGTTTAGTGATCAAAGCGTGTAGCATTAGACCATGGTTTAATTCACAGGCAGTCTTCATTTTGTAAAAACCTAAAAAAAATAAAAATTCAGAATGGGGGGAGAAGACTAGTTCTTTAGGGTCTGCTAGGGAAAGACCATACGTGTTCCATTTTCGAGAACTACACGAAAACAGACAATCTAACTCTAACAGAAATATATATTATCCTTTAAAGACTTGATTCTCCCCACACTTAGTTTGCTGTGGTGTCGAAATTGTGATTAACTTCGTTGTCGACTTCCATCGGACCATGTATGTAATGTTTAACTCTGTGACCATTAACTTTAAATTCAATCCCATTTGAATTTATCAATTCTATCGTTCCGTATGGGAAAACTCTTTTGACTATGAATGGTCCAGACCATCTTGATTTCAATTTTCCAGGAAATAGCTTGAATCGTGAATTGAAAAGAAGAACTCTGTCTCCTTCTTTAAATTCTTTTGAACTTCTGATTCTTTTATCATGCCATTTCTTCGTTCTTTCTTTATAGATTAACGAATTTTCGTATGCTTCATGTCTTAATTCTTCTAATTCGTTTAGTTGACTTAATCGTAGACGTCCGGCTTCATGTAAATCAAGATTACATGTCTTCAAAGCCCAAAATGCTTTGTGTTCAATTTCTACTGGAAGATGACATGCTTTTCCATAAACAAGTCTAAAAGGTGTGGTTCCAATTGGAGTTTTGTAGGCTGTTCTAAAAGCCCAGAGTGCATCCTCCAATTTAATGGACCATTCCTTCGGATTTGATCCTACGGTTTTCTCTAGAATACGTTTTAAAGCTCGGTTGGTATTTTCAACTTGTCCACTTGTTTGTGGATGATATGCGGTGGAGATTTTATGAGTTACTCCATATCTTTTAAGAACTTTCTCAAGTTGATTATTACAGAAATGAGTACCCCGATCACTTATTAAAGCTTTCGGTGTTCCAAACCTTGCAAAAAGACGTTTTAAAAAGTTGACTACAACTCGTGCATCGTTAGTTGGGAGAGCTTGTGCTTCCGCCCATTTAGATACATAATCAATGGCTACGAGTATATATAGATTATTATGAGATTTTGGAAATGGACCCATAAAGTCAATACCCCAAATGTCAAATACTTCACATACTTGGATGACATTTTGTGGCATTTCATCACGTTGACTTATTCTTCCGGCCCTTTGACATGCATCACAGGATTTGCAAAGAAGGTGTGCGTCTTTGTAAATTGTAGGCCAATAGAATCCAGCTTCATAAACTTTTCTTGCTGTTAGTTGAGGCCCATAATGCCCTCCTGTTGGTCCTGTGTGACAATGGTTTAAAATTTTACTAGCTTCATCTCCAAATACACATCGGCGTATTATTCCATCGGGACAACTTTTAAACAGGTGTGGATCTTCCCAGAAATAGTGTTTTATATCACTGAAGAATTTCTTTCGTCTTTGGTACGATAATCCTTTTTCAAGGAATCCACAAACTAAGTAGTTTGCATAGTCTGCAAACCATGGGATTTCTTTATAATCTATCTTCAATAGATATTCATCAGGAAAGTTGTCTTGTATGGCCGATTCATTCAGGACTTCTAATTCGGGATTTTCAAGACGAGAAAGATGATCAGCGGCGAGATTTTCTGCTCCTTTTTTATCTCGGATTTCAATATCAAACTCTTGTAAGAGTAAGATCCAACGGATTAATCTTGGTTTAGCATCTTGTTTTGAAAATAGGTATCTAAGAGCAGAATGGTCGGTATAGACCACCGTTTTTGCTAGAACGAGATATGATCGAAATTTGTCAAAAGCAAAGACAATAGCAAGGAGTTCTTTTTCAGTAGTTGTATAGTTCGTTTGTGCTCCTTGTAATGTCTTACTAGCATAATATATAGGTTGAAATCGTTTTTCAATCCTTTGTCCTAAAACGGCTCCCATTGCAAAATCACTTGCATCGCACATTAGTTCAAATGGTAGATTCCAATTTGGTGTTATCATGATCGGCGCATTAGTGAGTTTTTCTTTAAGTATATTAAAAGATTTGATACATTCATCTGAAAAGATGAATGGCGCATCCTTTTCTAGGAGTTTATTCATAGGAGTGGCAATTTTAGAAAAATCTTTTATGAAACGTCGGTAAAAACCGGCATGCCCTAGAAAACTCCTAACTCCTCTAACATTGGTGGGATGTGGAAGTTTAGCAATTACATCTACTTTAGCTCTATCCACTTCAATTCCTTCTTTTGAAATTTTATGTCCAAGAACGATGCCTTCTTTAACCATAAAATGGCATTTCTCCCAATTAAGTACTAGATTTGATTTTTCGCATCTAATTAGCATTCGTTCCAGATTAACTAGACATGATTTAAATGTATCACCGAAGACTGAAAAGTCATCCATGAATACTTCCATGCATTCTTCTATCATGTCGTGAAAAATCGCCATCATACACCTTTGAAAGGTTGCAGGGGCGTTGCAAAGTCCAAATGGCATGCGTTTGTAAGCAAAAGTACCATAAGGGCACGTGAATGTGGTTTTCTCTTGATCTTCGGGTGCTATTGGAATTTGAAAATATCCGGAAAATCCATCTAGAAAACAATAGTAACTATTTCCGGCTAATCTTTCCAACATTTGATCTATGAAAGGTAAGGGAAAGTGATCTTTTCTGGTGGCGTCATTTAATTTTCTATAATCAATACATACACGCCATCCTGTTACAGTCCTAGTAGGAATAAGCTCATTTTTCTCATTTGTAATGACAGTCATACCACCCTTCTTCGGCACGCATTGAACTGGGCTTACCCATGGACTATCAGAAATTGGATATATCAAACCTGCATCTAGCAGTTTAATAATCTCTTTCTTAACTACATCTTGCATATTAGGATTTAGTCTTCGTTGACGTTGCACATACGTTTTATGACCTTCTTCCATAAGGATTTTATGTGTGCAATACGAAGGACTTATTCCTTTAATATCATGAATCTTCCATGCAATGGCTGGTTTATGAGCTTTCAACACAGAAATGAGTTGTGATTTCTCATTTTCAGTAAGAGAAGACGATATTATTACAGGTAATTCAGATTCACCATGTAAATAAGCGTATTCCAAATGGTTTGGAAGTGGCTTTAACTCTAATTTCGGAGGTTCTTCTATCGATGATTTATATCGATATCTGTCTTCTTCTTTTAGCATTTGAATTTCTTCTGTTGTTGGTTCATATCCATTAGCTATAAGTGTAGCTAACATTTCAGCTTCATCAATTGGTTCATTTCCTTCTCCTAAAGAACATTCTCCTGTTCCTTGTAATTCTGGAAATTCTTCTAATAATTCTGCATGTGCATCTATAGTTTTAATATAATAACATGTATCATCTGCAGATTGTGGTTGTTGCATTGCTCTATCAACTGAAAAGGTAACACTCTCATCCTCTATACTTAGGGTCAGTTTCTTACCGAACACGTCTATCATTGCTTTAGCCGTGTTTAAGAATGGTCTTCCTAATATGAGAGGAACTTGAGAATCTTCTTCCATGTCCAAAACAACAAAATCTACTGGGAATACTAAAGTACCAACTTTAACTAGCATGTTCTCCATTATCCCTCTAGGATATTTTATTGATCTATCGGCTAGTTGTATGCTTATTCTGGTTGGTTTCAATTCTCCAAGGTCTAGTTTAGCGTATAGTGAATACGGCATTAGATTTATACTAGCACCTAAGTCTGCCAATGCTTCTATTGAACTAAGACTACCCAGAAAACATGGAATTGTGAAACTTCCTGGATCAGATAGTTTTTCTGGTATCTTATTCAACAGCACTGCTGAACAATTAGCATTCATAGTAACAGCCGAGAGTTCTTCCATTTTCCTTCTATTCGTGATTAGATCTTTCAAGAATTTAGCATACCTTGGCATTCCTGAAATCACATCAATGAAAGGAAGATTTACATTTATCTGTTTAAACATATCCAAGAATTTGGATTGCTCGGCTTCAAGTTTTTCCTTCTTCATTTTACTCGGGTAAGGAAGTAGTGGTTGGTATGGTTTAACATAAGGTTTAGCCTTAACTGTGTTATCTTCATTAACCTTTTCAACTACCGGTTCTTTTTCCTTATCTTGATCAGGTTGTGGTTCTTGTGGAGTAGGAATAGTTTTATCAGAAGTTACAGGTATTTCAGGTGGTTTAAGTGTTGTACCACTTCTTGTGGTAATAGCTTTAGCTGTTTCATTCCGGGGGTTAGCATTTGTATCGCTTGGTAGACTTCCCGGTTTTCTTTCACCTATTAACCTTGCTAGGTTACTTACTTCTTGTTCTAGATTTTGAATAGAAGCTTGTTGATTTCTAAATGCTTGAGCATTTTGTTCATTGGTTTGTTTTTGAGATGTGAAAAACTGCGTTTGAGTTTCAACTAGCTTCGTCATCATATCTTCTAAATTCGGCTTTTTATCATCGGTTTGTTGTGGTGGTTTGTTTTGAAAATTCGGTCTTTGCTGATTGTAAGTATTGTTGGATATTTGTTGATTGCTAGGACCTTGTTGGTTGTTGTATGGAATATTTCGGTTATAATTCTGGTTTTGATTGTAAATCGGTCTTGGCGGTTGATAATTATTCTGATAATTATTTCCAGGCCTTTGGTTTATGTATGAAATATTCTCTCTTTGTTCCATTGTTAATTCAATACTGAGACAATCTTTTGTCAAATGTGGTCCTCCACACTGCTCACAACTAATTCGTATAGCATGAATATCTTTAGTCATCTTTTCCATTCGTCTCTCGAAAGCATCTATCTTTGCCGAAATGGAATCTAAGTCATGGCTAGAATCGGCTCTAGCTGCTTTAGATGATCTAATGATATCTTTTTCTTGGTGCCACTCATGTGAGTGGGAAGCAGTGTTATCAATAATTTTGTAAGCATCAGTTTCGGTTTTCTTCATAATAGAACCACCAGCTGCTATATCTATGTCTTTCCTTGTAGTGATGTCGCATCCTTGGTAGAATATTTGTACTATTTGACAGGTGTCTAAACCATGTTGCGGACATCCTCTTAACAATTTTCCATATCTTGTCCACGCCTCATATAGAGTTTCATTTGGCTTCTGTGTGAACGTAACAATTTCTGCTTGAAGTCTTACGGCTTTAGATGCAGGAAAGAATTGTTTAAGAAATTTATCAATTAAAACGTCCCATGTATCAATCGCCCCTTCAGGTAACGATTCCAACCAATCTTTGGCTTCTCCCTTTAAAGTCCAGGGAAATAACATTAGATATATCTGTTCATCCTCCACTTCTCGTATTTTAAATAGTGTGCAGATCCTATTAAAGGTACGTAGATGTTCATTTGGATCTTCCTTCGGCGCACCACTAAATTGGCATTGATTAGTCACCATGTGTAGAATTTGTCCTTTGATTTCATAATCTGGCGCATTAATGTCTGGATGAGTAATTGCGTGACCTTGGCCAGTGCGTTTAGCTCTCATTCGGTCTTCCATACTTAAAGGTTCCAGATTCTCCATAATTGAATTTGTTGAATCGGTATCACTAGATGATTCTGATTTAATAGTTCGTTCCTCAACAATCTCTGTTTGAATGATTGGTGGTTCCGGAGGAAAGTTCAATGGTTCAGGATCTATGAACCGTTCCTGAATATTTTCTGGATTCTCAATTGTGAGGTTGGGTTCAAAAAAATGGATTATCGGAAATTTGAACTGAGGTACTTGGTCGACTGGATGACGATTCTAAAGAGAAATCAACGGTGGTTATATTTGTTAAACGATGTCTTGATCTAGTTACAGGTGGTGAACGTACAAAAGGTGATGAACGTCTTGCTCGGTGCATTCACAGAATATCCTATTAGTTTTTAAAAGGAAAGAAAAATTATAATAAGTTATCCAATCAATAGACTTTTCTGATTTTGCCCACGTTTCGAATAGCCAAAAGATGCAGCAGAGGGGCAGGATTCGTTTGGTCTCAATATAATTGAGGACTGTTTGGCTCCAATAACCCGGTCCACGTACAAATCCAACTATTACTACGAACCAGAAAATTTTGATGTCTATCAATTTAACCACTTAAAATAAATTTTCGTAATTTTAAGAAATTTAGATAAGAAGTAAAAAAAAAAAAAAAAAAAAATCTAAGTCCTAAAAACTAGAGTGGCGAGAAATAAGAAAGACAAAGAGTTCGTCGCAAAATGTCGAAAAAGAAAAAAAATTGAAAAATAAAAGGTGACGGAAAAATAAAAGAAACTTATAAAAACTTAAAAATACTTAACTAATTTAACCTTATTACTACAACTAACTTAAAATTATAATCGCAAATTGAAATTACTAATTGGAATGATAATTGATACATAGTAAAAGGTGTCTAAAAATATTAAAGCTTACAGGAAAAACTAAATCCCAAATGGAAATAACTTAAAAAGAAACTAAAACTTAAAAAGGCGTCGCAAAATTCTAAAGCACCTAAATCTTAGTCTAAAGAAAAAGCACTTAAGGAATTCTACGGCAAAGCCTAAAAATATAAGAGTAAAAATAACTATAGCAAAAACTAAGTTTAAAATTAAATATGAGCTAAAAATACAAAAGTTACGCTACAACGATTAAAAAGGTACAAAATATAAAAATATACAAAAAGTTGTAAAAAGTACAAAAAATATTTTTTTTATATTATTTATTTAATAAAACTACTAATTTTACAATTTAATTAAACTTATTTAAACTAAATACATAAATAAAATAAAAATAAAACTTAAAACTAATAATAATAATAATAATAATAATGTTTAAATAATAATAATAAATAATAACCCGTGATTAATGCGGTTTTAGGGTTTTTGTCCGTGTGTCAGAAGACCTCCGCGAGTCGCGGCAAATAAAGAGGAAAACCCCGCAAGTCGCGGGGTTCAGAAAAACAGTTGACAGGTTTTGTTTTTACGCGTTTTTCTTTTTTTTTTTTTTTTTTTATTTTCTTTTTTCTGTTTTTAGTTTAAATAAACGATTTTTAATAAAATTTATATTTTTATAAATTAAAATAAAGATAAAGAAACTTATAAAACTTAAATATTTAACAAAATCCTAAAAATACTTATATTTTTGTTTTTTCTTTTTATATTTTTGAATAATTAAAACGTAATTTTTACAAAAACGACTTTTAATAAAAGTAGATAAAAATCTTTTTTTTTTTATATATTAGCGTTGTGCTTCCGGCTTTTAAGATAGGTCCCCGGCAGCGGCGCCAAAAATACTTGATGTCAAAGCAGAGGGGTATAAAATACTATTAAATTTTATTAGAAAATACTATTAAATACGATACAATTTTACACAAGATATTTATTTATTTATAGAATGGATATACTTAAACCTTGCTACAACACTTATAGGCAGTGTACCTAATCGTACAGTAGTGTAGTTTTTAGTAAGTCCGGTTCGTTCCACAGGGAAATCTTTAAACAAAGCTCAACGCTATATTAGTTTACTTTTATAAAAATTCAAATATATATATAAGTGATATTATTATTATAAAGGGGGGTTTTTACCGTTTAATGACCGGTTTGTCGATTTTAAAACTTTAGTCGCAGTTAAAACCTAATGTAAAATATAAAATAAATACAAGACTTTAAATTAAAGCGTAAAGTAAATAACGATAATGAAATTGCGAATAATAAAAATGCGATAAAATTAAATTGCGATAATTAAAAAGTACGATAATTAAAAGTGCGATAAAATAAAATAACAATAAATAAAAGTGCGATAATTAGAAGTGCAATTAAATATAAAATAAAGGAAATTAAATATGAAATAAAAGAATTATGCTTATTTAAACTTCCGTAATCATGATGTTTGACGTGTTGATTTTAGTTTTATACCCATGGGTTAATTGTCCTTTGTCCTGGATTATTCAATATGTCCGTCTGGTTTTTGTCCATAACAGTCCATCAGTCATAAATATAAATTGCAAGTGTCCTTGTCAAATTATTATTATACCCGAAGATAAATATTCCAACTAATTGGGGATTCGAATTGTAACAAGGTTTTAATACTTTGTTTAATGAATACACCAGGTTATCGACTGCGTGTAAACCAAGGTTTTACTACTTTGTTAACAATTACACCAATTACCCTTGAATGTAATTTCACCCCTGTTTTAATTATTCTAGTGGCTATTAATCCATTCCCGTGTCCGGTTAAATGAACGATTATTCGTACATATAAATACCCCGCCCATCGTGTCCGATCGAGTGTATATGGTAATTTATAGGGACGCCCAATTGTAAATCTTTATATTAACATTAACAAACTTTCATTTAGTTAAACAAATATAAAGCCCATTAATAGCCCATAGCCTAGTTTCCACAAGTGTCGTTCTTTTGTCCAAACCCCAATTATGGTACAAAGCCCAATTACCCAATTTTAGTAATTAGCCCAACATCATGATTACTTCGTTTTAAACAAGCATAATAATAACTTAGCTACGAGACATTAATGTAAAAAGGTTGAACATAACTTACAATGATTAAAAATAGCGTAGCGTTACACGGACAGAATTTCGACTTACACCTTTACAACATTCGCTAACATACCCTTATTATTAGAATTATAATTAAAATTAAAATATAAATTATAAATATAAATATATATTACGTATATATTGAGAGAGATTGAGAAAAAAGGATGTTAAATTCGATCAGAATTCGGTTGGCTTTATAGCCAGAAATGAAATTTGGGGCTCCGCGACTCGCGGCAAAAAGCCCTTCAAACTCCGCGAGTCGCGGAGAGGTATTTTCATTTCACACCCTTGGAGTTTCTGGCTGCCGACGGTTTTAATAATATATATATAATATATATATAATTAATATAATTAATTATATATTATATTATATTTATATACATAGTTAACTTGTAATTTTTAGTCCGTTGCGTCGAGCGTTAAGAGTTGACTCTAGTCCCGGTTCCGGATTTTCGAACGTCCTCGCGTATAATTTAATATCTTGTACTTTGCGTTTTGAATCTTGTACTCTTGTGATTTCGAGACGTTTCTTATCAATAATTGGAACCTTTTTGATTGTCTTTTGTTCTTTTGAGCTTTTTGGTCGTTTGCGTCTTCAAATCGTCGAATCTGTCTTTTGTCTTCACCTTTTATTATTTAAACGAATATCACTTGTAAATAGAACAATTGCAACTAAAAGCTTGTCTTTCTTGAGGAATAATGCTATGAAATATATGTTCGTTTTTAGCATTATCAAGATACCTGTCAAATAGTACAAATATTTTACCAAGGATGCGACATCACTACAAGGAAAGACATAGATATAGCAGCTGGTGGTTCTATTATGAAGAAAACCGAAACTGATGCTTACAAAATTATTGGTAACACTGCTTCCCACTCACATGAGTGGCACCAAGAAAAAGATATCGTTAGATCATCTAAAGCAGCTAGAGCCGATTCTAGCCATGACTTAGATTCCATTTTCGCAAAGATAGATGCAGTGGAGAGACGAATGGAAAAGATGACTAAAGATATTCACTCAATACGAATTAGTTGTGAGCAGTGTGGAGGACCACATTTGACAAAAGATTGTCTCAGTATTGAATTAACAATGGAACAAAGAGAGAATATTTCATACATAAACCAAAGGCCTGGAAATAATTATCAGAATAATTATCAACCGCCAAGACCGATTTACAATCAAAAGCAGAATTATAACCGAAATATTCCATACAACAACCAACAAGGTCCTAGCAATCAACAAGTATCCAATAATACTTACAATCAGCAAAGAGCTAATTTTCAAAACAAACCACCACAACAAACCGATGATAAAAAGCCGAATTTAGAAGATATGATGACGAAGCTAGTTGAAACTCAAACGCAGTTTTTCACATCTCAAAAACAAACTAATGAACAAAATGCTCAAGCATTTAGAAATCAACAAGCTTCTATTCAAAATCTGGAACAAGAAGTAAGTAACCTAGCAAGGTTAATAGGTGAAAGAAAACCGGGAAGTCTACCTAGTGATACAAATGCTAACCCGCGGAATGAAACAGCTAAAGCTATTACCACAAGAAGTGGTACAACACTTAAACCACCGGAAATACCTGTAACTTCTGATGAAGCTATTCCTACTCCACAAGAACCACAACCTGATCAAGATAAGGAAAAAGACCCGGTAGTTGAAAAGGTTAATGAAGATAACACAGCTAAGGATAAACCTTATGTTAAACCATACCAACCACCACTTCCTTACCCGAGTAAAATGAAGAAAGAGAAACTTGAAGCCGAGCAATCCAAATTCTTGGATATGTTTAAACAGATAAATGTAAATCTTCCTTTCATTGATGTGATTTCAGGAATGCCTAGATATGCTAAATTCTTGAAAGATCTAATCTCAAATAGAAAGAAAATGGAAGAACTCTCGGCTGTTACCATGAATGCTAATTGTTCAGCAGTGCTGTTGAATAAGATACCAGAAAAACTATCTGATCCAGGAAGTTTCACAATTCCATGTTTTCTGGGTAGTCTTAGTTCAATAGAAGCATTGGCAGACTTAGGTGCTAGTATAAATCTGATGCCATATTCACTATACGCTAAACTAGACCTTGGAGAATTAAAACCAACCAGAATAAGCATACAACTAGCCGATAGATCAATAAAATATCCTAGAGGGATAATGGAGAACATGCTAGTTAAAGTTGGTACTTTAGTATTTCCAGTAGATTTTGTTGTTTTGGACATGGAAGAAGATTCTCAAGTTCCTCTCATATTAGGAAAACCATTCTTAAACACGGCTAAAGCAATGATAGACGTGTTCGGTAAGAAACTGACCCTAAGTATAGAGGATGAGAGTGTTACCTTTTCAGTTGATAGAGCAATGCAACAACCACAATCTGCAGATGATACATGTTATTATATTCAAACTATAGATGCACATGCAGAATTATTAGAAGAATTTCCAGAATTACAAGGAACAGGAGAATGTTCTTTAGGAGAAGGTAATGAACCAATTGATGAAGCTGAAATGTTAGCTACACTTATAGCTAATGGATATAAACCAATAACAGAAGAAATTCAAATGCTAAAAGAAGAAGACAGATATCGATATAAATCATCGATAGAAGAACCACCGAAATTAGAGTTAAAGCCACTTCCAAACCATTTGGAATACGCTTATTTACATGGTGAATCTGAGTTACCTGTAATAATATCATCTTCTCTTACTGAAAATGAGAAATCACAACTCATTTCTGTGTTGAAATCTCATAAACCAGCCATTGCATGGAAGATTCATGATATTAAAGGAATAAGTCCTTCGTATTGCACACATAAAATCCTTATGGAAGAAGGTCATAAAACGTATGTGCAACGCCAATGAAGACTAAATCCTAATATGCAAGATGTAGTTAAGAAAGAGATTATTAAACTGCTAGATGCAGGTTTAATTTATCCAATTTCTGATAGTCCATGGGTAAGCCCAGTTCAATGCGTGCCTAAGAAGGGTGGCATGACTGTCATTACAAATGAGAAAAATGAGCTTATTCCTACTAGGACTGTAACAGGATGGCGTGTATGTATTGATTATAGAAAATTAAATGACGCCACCAGAAAAGATCACTTTCCCTTACCTTTCATAGATCAAATGTTGGAAAGATTAGCCAGAAATAGTTATTATTGTTTTCTAGATGGATTTTCCGAATATTTTCAAATTCCAATAGCACCCGAAGATCAACAGAAAACCACATTCACGTGTCCTTATGGTACTTTTGCTTACAAACGCATGCCATTTGGACTTTGCAACGCCCCAGCAACCTTCCAAAGGTGCATGATGGCGATTTTTCACGACATGATAGAAGAATGCATGGAAGTTTTCATGGATGACTTTTCAGTCTTCGGTGATACATTTGAATCATGTCTAGTTAATCTGGAACGAATGCTAATTAGATGTGAACAATCAAATCTAGTACTTAATTGGGAGAAATGTCATTTCATGGTTAAAGAAGGCATCGTTCTTGGACATAAAATTTCAAAAGAAGGAATTGAAGTGGATAGAGCTAAAGTAGATGTAATTGCTAAACTTCCACATCCCACCAATGTTAGAGGAGTTAGGAGTTTTCTAGGGCATGCCGGTTTTTACCGACGTTTCATAAAAGATTTTTCTAAAATTGCCACTCCTATGAATAAACTCCTAGAAAAGGATGCTCCATTTATCTTTTCAGATGAGTGTATCAAATCTTTTAATATTCTTAAAGAAAAACTCACTAATGCACCGATCATGATAACACCAAATTGGAATCTACCATTTGAACTAATGTGCGATGCAAGTGATTTTGCAATGGGAGCCGTTTTAGGACAAAGGATTGAAAAACGATTTCAACCTATATATTATGCTAGTAAGACGTTACAAGGAGCACAAACGAACTATACAACTACTGAAAAAGAACTCCTTGCTATTGTCTTTGCTTTTGACAAATTTCGATCATATCTCGTTCTAGCAAAAACGGTGGTCTATACCGACCATTCTGCTCTTAGATACCTATTTTCAAAACAAGATGCTAAACCAAGATTAATCCGTTGGATCTTACTCTTACAAGAGTTTGATATTGAAATCCGAGATAAAAGAGGAGCAGAAAATCTCGCCGCTGATCATCTTTCTCGTCTTGAAAATCCCGAATTAGAAGTTCTGAATGAATCGGCCATACAAGACAACTTTCCTGATGAATATCTATTGAAGATAGATTATAAAGAAATTCCATGGTTTGCAGACTATGCAAACTACTTAGTTTGTGGATTCCTTGAAAAAGGATTATCGTACCAAAAACGAAAGAAATTCTTCAGTGATATAAAACACTATTTCTGGGAAGATCCTCATCTGTTTAAAAGTTGTCCCGATGGAATAATACGCCGATGTGTATTTGGAGATGAAGCCAGTAAAATATTAAACCATTGTCACACAGGACCAACAGGACGGCATTATGGGCCTCAACTAACAGCAAGAAAAGTTTATGAAGCTGGATTCTATTGGCCTACAATTTACAAAGACGCACACCTTCTTTGCAAATCCTGTGATGCATGTCAAAGAGCCGGAAAAATAAGTCAACTTGATGAAATGCCACAAAATGTCATCCAAGTATGTGAAGTATTTGACATTTGGGGTATTGACTTTATGGGTCCATTTCCAAAATCTCATAATAATCTATATATACTCGTAGCCATTGATTATGTATCTAAATGGGTGGAAGCACAAGCTCTCCCAACTAATGATGCACGAGTTGTAGTCAACTTTTTAAAACGTCTTTTTGCAAGGTTTGGAACGCCGAAAGCTTTAATAAGTGATCGGGGTACTCATTTCTGTAATAATCAACTTGAGAAAGTTCTTAAAAGATATGGAGTAACTCATAAAATCTCCACCGCATATCATCCACAAACAAGTGGACAAGTTGAAAATACCAACCGAGCTTTAAAACGTATTCTAGAGAAAACCGTAGGATCAAATCCGAAGGAATGGTCCATTAAATTGGAGGATGCACTCTGGGCTTTTAGAACAGCCTACAAAACTCCAATTGGAACCACACCTTTTAGACTTGTTTATGGAAAAGCATGTCATCTTCCAGTAGAAATTGAACACAAAGCATTTTGGGCTTTGAAGACATGTAATCTTGATTTACATGAAGCTGGACGTCTACGATTAAGTCAACTCAACGAATTAGAAGAATTAAGACATGAAGCATACGAAAATTCGTTAATCTATAAGGAAAGAACGAAGAAATGGCATGATAAAAGAATCAGAAGTTCAAAAGAATTTAAAGAAGGAGACAGAGTTCTTCTTTTCAATTCACGATTCAAGCTATTTCCTGGAAAATTGAAATCAAGATGGTCTGGACCATTCATAGTCAAAAGAGTTTTTCCATACAGAACGATAGAATTAATAAATTCAAATGGGATTGAATTTAAAGTTAATGGTCACAGAGTTAAACATTACATACATGGTCCGATGGAAGTTGACAACGAAGTTAATCACAATTTCGACACCACAGCTAACTAAGTGTGGGGAGAATCAAGTCTTTAAAGGATAATATGTATTTCTGTTAGAGTTAGATTATCTATTTTCGTGTAGTTCTCGAAAATGGAACCCGAATGGTCTTTCCCTAGCAGACCCTAAAGAACTAGTCTTCTCCCCCCATTCTGAATTTTTATTTTTTTAGGTTTTTATAAAATGAAGACTGCCTGTGAACTAAACCATGGTCTAATGCTACACGCTTTGATCACTAAACGTAATAATGACATACTACCGAGTGAACTAGTATCAGTAATCAGAGAAAGAATGGACGGAGTTAGAAAAGAATCCAGATGCGAAGATAATAAGTTACAATTTGGTAAAAGGAAAATCAAAATCCGCAGCGAAAAGAAGAGCACGACACCTAGAAAGATGTCACAAATGCGGAAAATGGTCTCATGGAGGTAAATGTTCAAATAATCAAACCTATTCAAACACCGAATTTGTTACTTTATGCAGAGACGGACCATTCATATGTTTAGAAGAAAAGACACTGAATGCTCGAGGTTACGCCTATGTAGCTATGGAAAACCAATTAAACCGACTATCTTATGAATGGGATAGATCATATAACTAAGAAATCTATTTCACAGGTAAGTCTGTACAGTTTTTATTTTTTATTTTTATTTTTTTTAACCTTTTGATAATAAACGCTAATTTGTTCGCTAAAAAGTATTAAATTGGTATTGAATAAAATTAGGTTTGGCGACCGAAATTATTGATATCATTCAAAAATTTATTACATCACTGCGAAATTTAACGTTTATTCTTAAGGTATAAATATCTTTAATCGATCAACCCAAAATATTTCAAAAATTCGTCATGAGTTAAATTAGGTTTTGGAACCAAAATTACTTTACCGAAAAGAGGGGCGCATATTTTTGATAATATTTGATTGATTAAAGTGGGATAAAAAGCCAAAAAGATTTTTAATTTTGTTTTTACCATGTTTTTAAAATTAATATTTGAACCCTTTATAAATATTGTAAACTTTGTAAAATCAATATTTTTAAAATTGTAAATATTTGAAAAATTAAAATAAGTTTGGTGTGAATTTTTAATATGAATTTTTAATTTTTAAAATATGAATTTTTAATTTTATGCATTTTAAATTGTAAGTTTGGTGTGAATTTTTAATATGAATTTTTAATTTTTAAAATATGAATTTTTAATTTTATGCATTTTAAATTGTAAGTTTGGTGTGAATTTTTAATATGAATTTTTAATTTTTAAAAATATGAATTTTTAATTTTATGCACTTTAAATTGTAAGTTTGGTGTGAATTTTTAATATTAATTTTGAATTTTATAATTAAATTGTGTGAATTTAAAAACAAAAAAATTTACTTTATCTCATTAAGTTAAAAATATGATTTTTAAAATTCTTCGTAAGTTGAAGACTAGGTCTTTGAACCGAAATTGCTTTACCCAAGGGAGGGACGAGAACTTTTATTATCATTATTTTTAATCTTATTGAATTAAAGTATGCCAAAAACATTAAAAAACCAAAAATCTTAGCTTTTAAAACAATCGCTACAAAAAGACAAATTTTAAAATTTTGTCGAGGGACAGACTAGGACATCGATCCGAAACGACCTTGTCCTCAATAATAAGGGAAACAAAATTTTAAAAATTATTTACTTAATTGTTTTATAAGTTAAAGATTATAAAAAAAAAAAAAAAAAAATACCAAACTCCGCGACTCGCGGAGTCTGAAGGCTTAAATGCCGCGAGTCGCGGGAGGACCGAAAATCAGAAAAAAATAAAGAGCTGGAACAGATCAGTCCCAACCCACAAAACACACAAATACTGCGAACATAAACACGCAAAAACCCGAAAAATACACTCCAAAATCACAATTTTTAACCGTTAATCACCAAAATTTTTACTAAAATCATGTTGAGAAGGATGCTATCTAGGAATTACTCAAGAAAAACGGTAAATTTCTACACCTAAACACCATTTAATCCGAAATTTGGTGTTCTTGAGCAATTTTTTCCCCAATTTGATTTTAATGCTTTTTAGTGTAATTATGATTAAATTGTTTATGTATTATGCTTGTATAACCTAGATTGATGCTGTTTAACATGATTAGAAGCCTTAAACTTCAAATTTTGAGTAATCTAGGGTTTGTGTTCTTGAGCAAATTTGGGGCTTTTTGATATAAACAGGTTATGGCCGATTTTTGTCATGAATTGTTGCTAAATTAAGTAGTGTAACATGTCTAGGTAGTTAAATGATACAAACTTTGAGCCTAAACATGATTTTGAGAATTAAAGTGGACTTTTTCAAGTCTAAAATTCATGAACTTGATTTTTGAGAGATAATGCCATTTGAAACTTGTTTAATTGCTAGTAATGATTATTTTGACATGTTGTTTGAGTTGAATGCTTATGAACTTGGCAAACATTTTCGTATATGCTATTTTGAAAAAGTGTAGATTTGATGAAAATATGAAAATGAGCTTAAGTTTGATATAAATTGATCATGTCATTGTAATTATTTTGATTGATGATTTTGCTGACACTAATGCATATTTGGATGCACAAAAATTGTGTTTGATGTGTTTTGCAGACTGAAAGGGGTGAATCTTCATCCCAAGCTCGCAATGCTCCTGCTGAGAATGCGGAACAACAGGAGGTGGATAACTACTACAAGCAGGATATACCTCATCCAGTCATGACCTTTTCTGATATGCACTTAGAAGAGTTGCACCCGAACCTGAGATTTGACAGACTTTGGATAGATTATCCAAAATATCAAAGGGGTTTGCATACTCTTCATTCTAAGGTTGTTGAGGTACCGAGGGTCATAGAATGGGGACCCTTAGAAGCTGTAGAATTGGCCGGGCCAATTAGAGAATTACTTGTACAGAGGTATGGTAATTCTACTTTTAATGACTGGGTACGTTTATTCACCATGCGTAGACCTGTATATAAAGTATGGTGTGAAGAATTGTTGTGTAGTATAGAGTTGAATGATCGGGTTATCTAGTTTAACCGATCGTTCTTTTATTAGATTTTTGTTAGGCGGTTCGATGCGCCACATGTCTTTACTAGACATGGCTCAGGCTTTACATATATACACGCCTGAGGAGTTAGCATCTGCCGATTGTAGTGGGTTGATACTAAATGGTAGAAAGATAGATGAAAATTTTGATACACACGGTGTGTGGAGTCAAATGACAAGCCATCACCGTTTCAAAGGGGGAAATTACTCTTATTTGGATATAGATAGAGCTGAATTAAGAGTAATTCATAGGTTTTTAGCTAATTCGATTACACAAAGGGGTAAGAACAAGGAAAAAGTAAATGAACAGGATTTGTTTTACCATATGTGTATTCGAGACCCACAAAGCGCTGTAAGTATACCGTATTGTGTAGGTTATTATTTATCAGCTATGGTTCGGGGGATGAGACCGCATAGCATAATAGGAGGTGGTATTTTTATTACTTTGATTGGTGAATATCTCGGTGTGGATATAAGTCGGGGGGGATTATTAGTAGAAGAACCAGAACCCCGTGATACTATAGGTTTAAATGTATACCATGGTGCGAAAGTTTTGAAGAGGCGAAATAACGCCGCAGTACAATACCATGGTAGACATCCACAGGTTGAGAGAAACCAACAACAAGGTAATGTAGGAGGGGGGAATGATATGCAAGAAATGCAAAGGTTTATAGCTTCTCAGGAGTACGAAAATGCTAGACAGAGAGCATTTAAAGATTGGCAAGTTCATTAGAACCAAATCATAGCTCATTGCCAACATATAGGTAGAAACTATATTCCTACACCGAAACCCATCTTCCCTCCCTGGTCTATAGAGATGCAGCCACCATATCATACGTATAACCCTGCCGAAGCATTTTATAGCACCTATGGTTATGCCTGGAACCCCTATTGGTATCAATATCATCCCTAGTCTACTTATTTTTTTTTTTATTTTGTAATTTGTAATGATTAATACGTTTAATACTTTTGTTAATATTGTAATAGTTTTTATAATTGTCTAACTTTTATTCTTAGATTTTAATAATTTTTGAATGTGGGGTAATATACCAAACTTCAAAAATATGTATATATGTTTGCAGTTTATCTTATGTACACAACAGGGTAAAACAACGCATTTTCAAAGACTGGCATTAAGTTCAGCAAAAGCAACTAATTTTGACGACAAGATGCAAAATATATGTGAAATAACAACAAGACGGAATGAACAAATGAAGTGCACCATTTATCATTCAGCAAACAAACGCCAATATATTTGGAAACTTTGGTAAAAATTTAATCATTTTCACAAAAATCACCCTCAATAATTTAAATTGTTACTGATTTCTTGCAAATGAGGGCATTGCAAGATCTTAAGTGTGGGAAGGGGTTAAATTCTTTCGGGTTTTAAAATTTTTATCTTAAACACTTGGTTACCATTAAAAATACTAGTAAAGCAGTAGTTGTATTAGAATCTAGTGCTCTCTGATAATAAAGAACAGCCCTAGTCTTATATACTGACTACCCAATTCTAGTAAAAATTTTAAATTTTTTTTTCAATTAAATGAACTCAAAATCATGTTTATACATATTTATGAACGATAAAACTAGGTTTTAACACCGAAATTATTGTTACCTCGGAAAGGACATAAAATGAGAAACAAACCAAAATGTTAAAATTCATTTAAAATGGAATAGAGGACGATAAAAAGGAAAATAAAAGCCAAGTGTGGGAAAATTTACCAAGTTATCTTAAACATATGTCACATATATCTGTAACAAATAACTGAAAATACTTTTGCTTTAGACTAAACTAAACTATTTTACCCGATGAAAGAAAAGAAAGATGGATCTACACGATGAATCAATTCCATTATTAAAAGGAAGTAAAGTCTTCCGAAAAAAGAAACGCGCTTCTTGATTTAGGTCATGAAGTTGTCGTCCAGACCAGCTGTAGGTTGACAAAAAATCTAGAAAAGTCATCACTAAAATCAGCAGGAAATCCACGGACCTCAGCATTAAACAGGGTCGCCAAGTGGTCAGATTTATCCTAACCATGAGAAGGATTTATCTCGTAAAATGGGGGGGCACCATGCAAATTAGCTGGATAAGACTAATGAATCAGATCCCCAGAAAGGATAATCTCCTTAAAGATTAAAAATCAGCTTTTAAGCCTGATATTACTCAATCCTAGAGATTGACCTTAAAGATTGAGAATTCAAACTCATGGAATTCAATGATATCTAAACTCGAGCTTGAACGAGAAAATATTTTGATCAAAATTACAAACCGATTTGTTTTCTGAAAACCCTATTTTCAAAGCGTTCATTACCATTGAACGTAAAATCCTAGGAATTCACCTGGAATTCATTAGGTCACCTTAACCAAATCGGGTGTCAACCATAAGAACAGTGGTTGCATAGCATGGTCAAAGACAAGACCTTGTGCCAGACCAAAAAATTATAAGGGTGAGCTTTACTATTGCTCCTACCAAGGATAGTAATTGCGTCTGACACGTTATAGACCATAATCAAATACATGTCATTAGACATTGCCTTAACAGTTGCTTGTTCAACGCTTTCCTTTACAACCGGACGGTAGTTTACCGAAAGGTAATATACGGAGCAAGTAAACTGGACGTGTTGCTTCCCAAATACAAGGTTAGCAAGTGGGTGACACAAAACCGCAAGTTTTGAGCTAAAATTTTCAAATCTGAAACCCACCAAACCCACAAAAATATTTTGCAAACACCGGTAAAGGGTTATTCCGGAAAACTTATCTAGGGTAAAAACTAGATTTAATTTTCAAAAGATCAAATGTTTTCATAAAGATCCAATTTCCTTAATGGATCTAAATTTTTATAGTCATGTGGGACTGTAACCATATCGTTACTACCATTGTTTATACCACCGTATAGAAATCACTGATGTACAAAGTGTGAAGAATAAAGAAGTGATTCTAGTATTTCAAGACGATATTGCTTGAGGACAAGCAACGCTCAAGTGTGGGAATATTTGATAATGCTAAAAACGAACATATATTTCATAGCATTATTCCTCAAGAAAGACAAGCTTTTAGTTGTAATTGTTCTATTTACAAGTGATATTCGTTTAAATAATAAAAGGTGAAGACAAAAGATAGATTCGACGAATTGAAGACGCAAACGACCAAAAAGCTCAAAAGTACAAAAGACAATCAAAGAGGTTCCAATTATTGATAAGAAACGTCTCGAAATTACAAGAGTACAAGATTCAAAACGCAAAGTACAAGATATTAAATTGTACGCAAGGACGTTCGAAAATCCGGAACCGGGACCAGAGTCAACTCTCAACGCTCGACGCAACGGACTAAAAATTACAAGTCAACTATGCACATAAATATAATATAATATTTAAATAATTCTTATAATTATTTAATATATTATATTTATATTTAAAACCGTCGGCAAGAAAGACTCCAAAAGGGACTGAGCTGTAATTTCAATCTCCGCGACTCGCGGAGTTTGAAGGCCAAAAGGGCCGCGAGTCGCGGAGCCCCAAGTTTTGAAACTCCCTATAAAGCCAACCGAATTCTGAGCATTTTAATCATCATATATCCATCCATCTCTCTATCTATATCGTAAAATATATATATATATTTATAATTTATATTTTAATTTTAATTATAATTCTAATAATAAGGGTATGTTAGCGAATGTTGTAAGGGTGTAAGTTGAAATTCTGTCCGTGTAACGCTACGCTATTTTTAATCATTGTAAGTTATGTTCAACCTTTTTATATTAATGTCTCGTAGCTAAGTTATTATTATGCTTATTTAATCCGAAGTAATCATGATGTTGGGCTAATTACTAAAATTGGGTAATTGGGCTTTGTACCATAATTTGGGTTTGGATAAAAGAACGACACTTGTGGAAATTAGACTATGGGTTATTAATGGGTTTTATATTAACTAAACAATACCTTGTTAATTTAATATACAAACTTATAATTCGACGTATTTATATATTACCATATACACTCGATCGGACACGATGCGCGGGGTATTTATATGTACGAATAATCGTTCATTTAACCGGACACGGGAATGGATTAATAGCCACTAGAATAATTAAAACAGGGGTGAAATTATGTACAAGGACACTTGGTATAATTGATAACAAAATATTAAAACCTTGGGTTACACTCAGTCGACATCCTGGTGTAATTATTAAACAAAGTATTAAAATCTTGTTACAGTTTAAGTCCCCAATTAGTTGGAATATTTAACTTCGGGTATTAGGATAATTTGACGAGGACACTCGCACTTTATATTTATGACTGATGGACTGTTATGGACAAAAACCAGATGGACATATTAAATAATCCAGGACAAAGGACAATTAACCCATGGGCATAAAACTAAAATCAACACGTCAAACATCATGATTACGGAAGTTTAAATAAGCATAATTCTTTTATTTCATATTTAATTTCCTTTATTTTATATTTAATTGCACTTCTAATTATCACATTTTTATTATTATTGTAGTTAATTGCACTTTTAATTATCGTACTTTTTAATTATCGCAAGTTTATTTTATCGCATTTTTATTATTTGCAATTTCATTATCGTTATTTACTTTACGCTTTAATTTAAATCTTGTATTTATTTTTAATATTTTACATTTGGTTTTAACTGCGACTAAAGTTTTAAAATCGACAAACCGGTCATTAAACGGTAAACCCCCCCTTATAATAATAATATTACTTATATATATATTTGTATTTTTATAAAAGTAAACTAATATAGCGTTAAGCTTTGTTTAAAGATTTCCCTGTGGAACGAACCGGACTTACTAAAAACTACACTACTTTACGATTAGGTACACTGCCTATAAGTGTTGTAGCAAGGTTTAAGTATATCCATTCTATAAATAAATAAATATCTTGTGTAAAATTGTATCGTATTTAATATGCTATGATGTACATCCTTCGTTAATGACTTAACAATCGTTAATCACTGCTTCAACACAATAAACTCCATTTCATAAATCAAGTGTAACGACGAAGGTATTGATTCATAACTTCATTAGCGAAATATTCCGCGATGATTATGTAATCTCTAAAGTTTTGGAGATTATTTATCCTCATTTCAACTGTAAATCAAATGAGTTTAATTTAATATTAACTCATTAAATCTATATTATATCTGAAGAAAATATATATGTACGTGTATTTTCATAAAGATTATAATTAAATATTATGTTGTACAAACTGTTAATTGTGAAAATATTTTAACGGGTAGGTAATACCCGAGAAATATTTAGATTTCGCATTAATATGTTACATTGTACATTCTTCCATTCTGATTCAGTAGTTATTAGCTATCCTACTTACATTCACATGATATATGTATCCGTTCACTAATGAACAACCATTTTCATAAAAATTCAATTACATATTCTGATTTTGACATATCAGAATCCAAGTCAAGAAGTAACAGAAGATATAACTCTTAGATCCCTACAATCTTTCAAAGTTATACTTTAACTTCAAAACTGTGTTAGAACATCACTTCTATTCATAAAACTCAGAAAAATATTCGTTCAAAATTCTAGAACATTATATGTATCTTGACGATTACCATCTGCGTTCAAATTCTTCAAAATTCTTGAACACACATCGGATTGATAACCAACGAAGCAGCAAAAGCTATAGATGGTCTTAATGGTCAAAAGTTTGATGATAAAGAATGACGTATTAAAAAAGCTCAGATTTGGAACTGAAATACGGATTGAGCTAATCATGAAGGAGACCAAGGACAAATACAAGGACCAAACCCTATATTCAAAGAATCCAGGTAATTCGGGATCCGATGAAATCTTTAGAGAATATCTTGCTCCAAAGTCATGTTAAAAGCTTGCGAAAAATTTTTCTTCATCAACTTTCAAACTTAGAAATTCCAAAATATCATCATAAATATCTTCGATATTTCTGAAGATATTTTCATAAATATTCTCGTCCGAAATTATATACCTCTTTGTGCTATATGTATTACATTATATTGGAAACTTCTGTAAAACCTAAGTATAAATTATGGATGAATTATGGAGAAGTGTTGGGAATTGAAGCATGAGTTAGTATAATATAATGACGTCAGGCCAACGTGATTATATTAGAGTAAGTCATGCTGAGTTTCTAATGGAACGTGATAAAGGTTCACAGATCATACCCTCATCATGAACCATGTTACATAACTCTTTCATTCTATTTAACCTCTAAACATATCAAGAAAATATTTTTCTTGATGATTCGATCTTTTCCGGATATTTTGGTAATTTGACAAATCAAATCGTGCTATTACCTTTCTTTCTACTTTGTATATTATGATCATTCGAAACTTCATACCTACGAATTTTGGACCATTACTTGCTTTACAAAAGCATGAAGCTCCGACATATAAGGGAAAATATAAAGCCCGACAACAACACATAAATTACAAACTGTGTATATCAATACGTATAGCAATATAAAGACACGGGAGAATAATAAACACTATAATCCCTAGAGCATAGTAGAAGTAAACTGACTCTTTCGGCGACAGATGAAAAAGAAGAACGATAGATATAAAAGTCAGGACTATATCTAGAATTAGAACTGGATGGAGCATATTAATAAATCTTTTGGAAGTATGAATTGAGGAAAGAAAGTATAGAAGTGGTGAAGATAATGAAATGGAAGAAGCTAATTTATAGCGAAATTCCAGGCACAACAATCGAGGCAATTCACTGCATTTAATCAAAGATAATCTCAATTTCATTAATTACCGGAGAATCAAATCTTGTAAAGATTTATGAATATTTTCTTTAATTCCTTGAATTCTGGAAATCAATCGTGACTACGTCAAAAGTTAAGGCGAACATTTAATTTCCTCATTTCAATCTTTTACGATAGCTTCGTTTATACTCTTCCTGTAATCGAATCGTTTCATTCATATTACCCAATATTGATAAAACTCTATTTTTCAACTCATATTCATCATTCTTGTTGTAAACAATGACGATCTCTATCAAATTTCATGACCGTGATTTTCACGAACTCCTCTCTATTTTGTCTACCCTAATATTGTGGCATAAACGCTCAAGGTTTAAATAAGCTCACTATTATTCATAACACATTTCATGTGTATTGAAATGCTTGTATAGCGTCATCATCTCTTTCTGAGAAAACCTAATCAATAACACTCTTGTTAAATCCTTTAGATAACCTCTGCATTAATAAAAAAATGCACTTTGTAGAATTTATGGATCGTATGATTTTAACTCTTAAAATAAAACAATATTCTATCTGTTGGAATTCACGCAATGTGACGACCCGAAAATTTCCGATCAAATTTAAACTTAATCTTTATAGAATTCCGACACGATAAGCAAAGTCTGTAATGTTGAGTCTCAAAAATTTTGGAAATTATGTTCATATATTCAATTACCATTTCACTTCGACCATTCCCGACGATTCATGAACAATTATTTGAAAATAAATATGTATGTGTGTGTGTATATATATATATATATATATATATATATATATATATATATATATATATATATAAGTGCATAAATAATAATTAGAGGTATTAAATAAAGTATTATATGATTTGATGTTTTGAATTAATAATTAAATTGTTAGTTAATATATATTTATGTAAATATAATGTAATTCGAAAATAAATGGTTTTGAATTCATTTAGGAAACAATAATAACACTCGTTTATCTTTCAAATGGTTATTTTAACAAACTTATGTGATCCTAAAATAAACGGTGATTCGAAAATGAGATCTATAAATTTTAGGCTTACTAAAAATGTATTTAGGACCTAGTTATTAAATTTTAACACTTTTTATATTTTACCCATAAATGAGAGGGACAGTTGATGTAATTTTCATTTAATGAATTAATGACCGAATTTTATACCATAATGACCAAAGTAAATAAATATAGTTAATTTAAAAATATGAGATTTTTTCGAAGACTTTTATCCGCCCCTGATTTCAAATAGTGGACGATACTCGGTCCGTAAATGACACAGTACCAGGCAGCTATACTGTATGGCACGTTGAGTTAAAAGTTTTATTATATTATAATTATAATAATTATTAATGTATTATATGAAATTCTAATATATAAAGATACATATGGATAGATAGATGAGAAAGGAACCAGTAAACCATTGATTAATATTTCATTCCTTCAACCATCGCCACCTGCTACCACCGGTCCTCCTACAACCGTCACCATCACTGGAAACCACCACTTAACCACCAAACAATCGCCATCTTCTTTCTCTTCTTCACGAACGTGAAACCAAACCCAAATGATTTCCATTTTTGTTGCTGTTTGGAGACCGCGAAGCACCACCACTTTAAACCACCACATCCGCCACCTTCCACCATGATAACCACCAGATACAACCCTAACACCACCAACCCTCACCTCGTCACCTTTCTCTCTCCCCTCCCTCTCTACATATTTTGTTTTCTCTTCTTTCTTTTGTTAAAGTCGTGAGACCCAAACAGCCATCACCCTCCTATTACTTTGAACCTGCAATGTGTCTTTTACTGCTGCAACAACGAATTTAGATGATGATGGTGAGCTGCTGTAATACCCAAATATTTATTGTACATAATGTATTTATGGTGTACGATGCGTGTATGAAGTGTACGTGTTGCTTGCTCGAACGTCGAAGGAAACTGGACGTTGTCTGAAGTGACAAGGTGTGTTCGTATCTTTTCAACCCCAAATAAAGTTTGAATTGATGTTTCAAAGCCTTACCATTGGATAGAATATCTTATTACGTTTCCAACAATATTTGATTCATCGAAAACGGAGTTACGGTCGAAAAGTTATGGCCAAAACAAGTTGCTGAAACCTGTTTTGGGCTCGACCACAATTTCCAGTTATTTGGAGCGGCGCTCCACCTTCTGGCGCGGCGCGCCGATTGCTGCAGAGGCAATTTTCAGCCTTTTTAAAAGGTTTAAATGAGGGGTACTTTGGTCTTTTCAATTAGGGTCGGTTTGGGGTCATCAAGACTGACCTAGAACTCTATTGGAGCTCATTTCTCACCCACACAAACACTCCCATCCTCAAACCCTAGAGAGAGATTGAGTTCTAGTGAGAGAGAACTCCATTTGGAGAAGATGGAGTTTGTTTCGGGTCAAACCTCAAGCATTAAAGTTGTTCTACTCGTCAACGGCATCATTTTGGCGGTATTGGTAAGTTCTAACTCCGAATTTCATTGTTGATTTTGCTATTCAAAGTTAGGGTTTGAACTTGATTTGTTGATAAACCCATTTAGACTCATGAAGTGGGTTTAGTGATGCTAGTAATCGGGTTTATTGTTAGTGTTGGTGGATTTTGGGTTGGTGAACAAATTGGTTATGTTTAGAACTTGAATTTGGGTTTAATCACTAGGTTTAGTGATTATGGAAGTATTGGAACCCATTTAGGGTTATTTGGTTGACTAATTTTGACTATGGGTCAAAATTAGGGTTTGGTGACGGTTATGACCCAATTGTCGATTTAGTAAGGTTTATAAACTTAAAATGGATTAAGTTGAAGTATAAAACCGAGTTAAATATGTTTTGGTGTCAAAACTTGCTAATGGCGTGTTATTGACTTCTTATGGGTTAAATTAGGGTTTAAGTGTCTTTATGGGAAAGATAGGTGTTTAACACCTATGATTGGGTTTAATTGGCGTATTAAGACCATTCTCACTTGTGTTAGTGATTATTGGTTAATTTTGGGCGCATTTTGTACTTGGAAGTGCATTTGGGTCAAATTTGCACTAAGTGTCAAATTTGGTTGGTTTGTAAATCCAATCTAAGTGTGTTGTTGAATTTGTGATAATGGAATAGGTACTTTCCATTGACGAGTTGCAGATTTTTCGGTAGCATTCTTCAAGGCGACAAGGTGAGTGGAATAATTATATGTGTAGGTATATAATGTATCTATTTGTTGTAGCGTGAAATGTGTAGTGTCGAGGTGTTAAGACACCACGTTTCACGTGAAGAGTGTAGCATCGAGGTGTTAAGATGCCACTCGGGTGTAGCATCGAGGTGTTAAGATGCCACCTAGGAGTGTAGTGTCGAGGTGTTAAGACACCACTCCGTAAAAATAATGAGTGATGCATCGAGGTGTTAAGATGCCACTCGGGGTGATGTGCCGAGGTGTTAAGGTGCCACCCTAGGGGTTAGTGGTGCGAGGTGTTAAGTGCCCTAACGGATGTTACGAACACTGATGGCGTTTTCGCGAGCGCCGTTCCCTTGTACTATTGGTTAACCATGGTTATTTGTGTTGTAAGCATATTATATTATTCGAGTTATATTTATATGCGGTTGTTATGCTAGCTTGTGGTATTGGAGATTTATAGCTTGTTATTGTGACGATAAGCTAATTGTGTTTGCTAGCATGTTTGCGGTTTGTGTAAGTGTTTGCAAGTAGGTATAATTATATATTTATTCGTATAATTATTGCATTCACTAAGCTTTGCTTACCCTCTCGTTGTTTACTATTTTTATAGGTTCGGTTGTGGACAAGGGTAAGGGCATTACCTTGGACTAGAGATCCCGCTTTATTGTAGGGGACGCTTTTGGATGTGTTGACTTTTGGGAGTTTGACCGAGACGTGGGTAGTTTAATCCCAAACGCCATGCTCATAGTGTAGTTTGGTACTTAAACTTTTTGGTGGTCGAAACTCATAAATTGTATTAAACTTGTATTTTGGGTCGTGTGGGCCCCGCTTGTAAAACATCATTTTTATGTTTGAATCGTGGTAGTTTTACATATTTGAATGTGTGGTTAAAAGCGTTTCGTCTAAAAGTGTCGGGAACTAGTCAATCTTTTTCGCATTTTGAGACTTTCCGGACAGACCCGAATGGCGCGCCGCGCGGCCATACTGGCGCGCCGCGCCAGTTCATTGTGCAGCAATTTTTTTTTTATTTTGTATTTTCACGTGGTTTGTTCGCGGGTTGGTTTGGGTTGTTACAGCTGCGATAATGATAACATTGATGATGAAAAATGGAGAAGACGATGAATAGCAATGGGTCACGATAATATTTTTTTTAAAAAAAACGATGATGATGACTCATTGATGATGTACATGATGACAAATAACTAAGAATGATGATGGTCTATGATAATTGACGATACGATGATGCTTATGCTGCGTTTTAATGATGAATTAATGTGGATGAAGATTATGAATGGTGATTCCGGTTGATGATGGGGACGGTCATTTGTGATGAATGATGATGATTATGTTAAGATGATTATGATACGGAGATGTTATGATCATGGTTAATGATGTTACGATCATGATGTATAATAATAGCAAATTTTGATGATGAACCGTATGAATTCATGATGTGATGATAATGATATCGATCATGATGATAAAGATTACGATGATGATTATGTTAATAATCATGATGTTGACGATGATAATGGGGGTATAGATGATGATGATGGATATCTATGATGGTGAAGATGATACGATACTAAGATAATAATAGGTGATGATGAGTAATTACAGAAGGTAATTAAATGATGATGATGTTATATGGGTTAAAAGAATTTGGTTATGAATTAATTCAGAAAGAGTTAGATAGAGCAATGGTTAGGAGTGTTGTCCGATATGCGAGAGGTCTCGGGTTCGAGTCCCGTGAGGAGCATTTTTTTTTAAACAGCCTTTAGCTGTTTCATTCCGGGGGTTAGCATTTGTATCGCTAGGTAGACTTCCCGGTTTTCTTTCACCTATTAACCTTGCTAGGTTACTTACTTCTTGTTCCAGATTTTGAATAGAAGCTTGTTGATTTCTAAATGCTTGAGCATTTTGTTCATTTGTTTGTTTCTGAGATGTGAAAAACTGTGTTTGAGTTTCAACTAGCTTTGTCATCATATCTTCTAAATTCGGCTTTTTATCATCGGTTTGTTGTGGTGGTTTGTTTTGAAAATTAGGTCTTTGCTGATTGTAAGTATTATTGGATACTTGTTGATTGCTAGGACCTTGTTGGTTGTTGTATGGAATATTTCGGTTATAATTCTGGTTTTGATTGTAAATCGGTCTTGGCGGTTGATAATTATTCTGATAATTATTTCCAGGCCTTTGGTTTATGTATGAAATATTCTCTCTTTGTTCCATTGTTAATTCAATACTGAGACAATCTTTTGTCAAATGTGGTCCTCCACACTGCTCACAACTAATTCGTATTGAGTGAATATCCTTAGTCATCTTTTCCATTCGTCTCTCGAAAGCATCTATCTTTGCCGAAATGGATTCTAAGTCATGGCTAGAATCGGCTCTAGCTGCTTTAGATGATCTAATGATATCTTTTTCTTGGTGCCACTCATGTGAGTGGGAAGCAGTATTATCAATAATTTTGTAAGCATCAGTTTCGGTTTTCTTCATAATAGAACCACCAGCTGCTATATCTATGTCTTTTCTTGTAGTGATGTCGCATCCTCGGTAGAATATTTGTACTATTTGACAGGTGTCTAAACCATGTTGCGGACATCCTCTTAACAACTTTCCATATCTTGTCCACGCCTCATATAGAGTTTCATTTGGCTTCTGTGTGAACGTAACAATTTCTGCTTGAAGTCTTACGGCTTTAGATGCAGGAAAAAATTGTTTAAGAAATTTATCAATTAAAACATCCCATGTATCAATCGCTCCTTCAGGTAACGATTCCAACCAATCTTTGGCTTCTCCCTTTAAAGTCCAGGGAAATAACATGAGATATATCTGTTCATCCTCCACTTCTCGGATTTTAAATAGTGTGCAGATCCTATTAAAGGTACGTAGATGTTCATTTGGATCTTCCTTCGGCGCACCACTAAATTGGCATTGATTAGTCACCATGTGTAGAATTTGTCCTTTGATTTCATAATCTGGCGCATTAATGTCTGGATGAGTAATTGCGTGACCTTGGCCAGTGCGTTTAGCTCTCATTCGGTCTTCCATACTTAAAGGTTCCAGATTCTCCATAATTGAATTTGTTGAATCGGTATCACTAGATGATTCTGATTTAATGGTTCGTTCCTCAACAATCTCTGTTTGAATGATTGGTGGTTCCGGAAGAAAGTTTAATGGTTCAGGATCTATGAACCGTTCCTGAATATTTTCTGGATTCTCAATTGTGAGGTCGGGTTCAAAAAATGGATTATCGGTAATTTGAACTGAAGTACTTGGTCGACTGGATGACGATTCTAAAGAAAAATCAACGGCGGTTATATTTGTTAAACGATGTCTTGATCGAGTTACAGGTGGTGAACGTACAAAAGGTGATGAACGTCTTGCTCGGTGCATTCACTGAATATCCTATTAGTTTTAAAAAGGAAAGAAAAATTATAATAAGTTATCCAATCAATAGACTTTTCTGATTTTGCCCACGTTTCGAATAGCCAAAAGATGCAGCAGAGGGGCAGGATTCGTTTGGTCTCAATATAATTGAGGACTGTTTGGCTCCAATAACCCGGTCCACGTACAAATCCAACTATTACTACGAACCAGAAAATTTTGATGTCTATTAATTTAACCACTTAAAATAAATTTTCGTAATTTTAAGAAATTTAGATAAGAAGTAGAATAAAAATCTATGTCCTAAAACTAGAATAGCGAGAAATAAGAGAGAAAAAGAGTTCGTCGCAAAAGGTCGAAAAAGAAAAAATGGTTTAAAAAATAAAAGGTGACGGAAAAATAAAAGAAACTTATAACAACTTAAAAATACTTAAACTAACCTAACCTTATTACTACAACTAACTTAAAATTATAATCGCAAATTGAAATTACTAATTGGAATGATAATTGGTACATAGTAAAAGGTCTAAAAATATTAAAGCTTACAGGAAAAACTAAATCCCAAATGGAAATAACTTAAAAAGAAACTAAAACTTAAAAAGGCGTCGCAAAATTCTAAAGCACCTAAATCTTAGTCTAAAGAAAAAGCACTTAAGGAATTCTACGGCAAAGCCTAAAAATCTAGGAGTAAAAATAACTATAGCAAAAACTAAGTTTAAAATTAAAAATGAGCTAAAAAAATACAAATATTACGCTACAACGATTAAAAAGGTACAAAATATAAAAATATACAAAAAGTTGTAAAAAGTACAATTTTTATAAAAATATTATTTTTATATTATTTATTTAATAAAACTACAAATTTTACAATTTTATAAAAACTAATTAATACTAAATACATAAATTAAATAAAAAGTAAAAATAAAACTAAAACTAATAATAATAATAATAATAATTAGGTTTTAATAATAATTAATTAATAATAACCGTAATTAATGCAGGTTTAGGGCTTCCTGTCGCCTGTCAGAAACCCTCCGCGAGTCGCGGCAATTAAAGAAGAAAACCCCGCGAGTCGCGGGGTTCAGAAATTCTGTTGACAGCTGATAATTTTTACGCGTTTTCTTTATTTTATTTTTTTTTTTTATTTTCTGTTTTTAATTTAAATAAACGATTTTAAAATAAAACTTATATTTTTATAAACTAAAATAGAAATAAAGAAACTTATAAAAATTAAATATTTACAAAATCTTAAAAATACATATATTTTTGTTTTTCTTTTTATATTTTTGAATAATTAAAACGTATTTCTACAAAAGCGAATTTTTAATAAAAGTAACTAAAAATCTTTTTTTTTTTTATATTAGCGTTGCGCTTCCGGCTTTTAAGAGTTTTTCCCCGGCAGCGGCGCCAAAAATACTTGATGTCAAGCGAGGTGTATATAAAATAGTTTATATTTTACTAGGAAAAACTATTAAATACGATACAATTTTACACAAGATATTTATTTATTTATAGAATGGATATACTTAAACCTTGCTACAACACTTATAGGCAGTGTACCTAATCGTACAGTAGTGTAGTTTTTAGTAAGTCCGGTTCGTTCCACAGGGAAATCTTTAAACAAAGCTCAACGCTATATTAGTTTACTTTTATAAAAATACAAATATATATATAAGTAATATTATTATTATAAAGGGGGGTTTTTACCGTTTAATGACCGGTTTGTCGATTTTAAAACTTTAGTCGCAGTTAAAACCTAATGTAAAATATAAAATAAATACAAGACTTAAATTAAAGCGTAAAGTAAATAACGATAATGAAATTGCGAATGATAAAATTGCGATAATTAAAAAGTACGATAATTAAAAGTGCGATTAAATAACAATAAATAAAAGTGCGATAATTAGAAGTGCAATTAAATATAAAATAAAGGAAATTAAATATGAAATAAAAGAATTATGCTTATTTAAACTTCCGTAATCATGATGTTTGACGTGTTGATTTTAGTTTTATGCCCATGGGTTAATTGTCCTTTGTCCTGGATTATTTAATATGTCCGTCTGGTTTTTGTCCATAACAGTCCATCAGTCATAAATATAAATTGCAAGTGTCCTTGTCAAATTATTATTATACCCGAAGTTAAATATTCCAACTAATTGGGGATTCGAATTGTAACAAGGTTTTAATACTTTGTTTAATGAATACACCAGGTTATCGACTGCGTGTAAACCAAGGTTTTACCACTTTGTTAACAATTACACCAATTACCCTTGAATGTAATTTCACCCCTGTTTTAATTATTCTAGTGGCTATTAATCCATTCCCGTGTCCGGTTAAATGAACGATTATTCGTACATATAAATACCCCGCCCATCGTGTCCGATTGAGTGTATATGGTAGTTTATAGGGACGCCCAATTGTAAATCTTTATATTAACATTAACAAACTTTCATTTAGTTAAACAAATATAAAGCCCATTAATAGCCCATAGTCTAATTTCCACAAGTGTCGTTCTTTTGTCCAAACCCCAATTATGGTACAAAGCCCAATTACCCAATTTTAGTAATTAGCCTAACATCATGATTACTTCGTTTTAAATAAGCATAATAATAACTTAGCTACGAGACATTAATATAAAAAGGTTGAACATAACTTACAATGATTAAAAATAGCGTAGCGTTACACGGACAGAATTTCGACTTACACCCTTACAACATTCGCTAACATACCCTTATTATTAGAATTATAATTAAAATTAAAATATAAATTATAAATATAAATATAAATTTTACGTATGAAGAGGAAGAAAAAAAAGATGATGAAATTTGATCAGAATTCGGTTGGCTTTATAGCCAGAGTTGAAAATTGGGGCTCCGCGACTCGCGGCAAAATGCCCTTAAAACTCCGCGAGTCGCGGAGATGTATTTACAGCTCACACCCTTGGAGTTTCTTGCTGCCGACGGTTTTTAATATATATATATAATATATATATAATTAATATAATTAATTATATATTATATTATATTTATATACATAGTTAACTTGTAATTTTTAGTCCGTTGCGTCGAGCGTTAAGAGTTGACTCTGGTCCCGGTTCCGGATTTTCGAACGTCCTCGCGTACAATTTAATATCTTGTACTTTGCGTTTTGAATCTTGTACTCTTGTGATTTCGAGACGTTTCTTATCAATAATTGGAACCTTTTTGATTGTCTTTTGTTCTTTTGAGCTTTTTGGTCGTTTGCGTCTTCAAATCGTCGAATCTGTCTTCTGTCTTCACCTTTTATTATTTAAACGAATATCACTTGTAAATAGAACAATTGCAACTAAAAGCTTGTCTTTCTTGAGGAATAATGCTATGAAATATATGTTCGTTTTTAGCATTATCAAATATTCCCACACTTGAGCGTTGCTTGTCCTCAAGCAATATTGTCTTGAAATACTAGAATCACTTCTTTATTCTTCACACTTTGTACATCAGTGATTTCTATATGGCGGTATAAACAATGGTAGTAACGATATGGTTTACAGTCCCACATGACTATAAAAATTTAGATCCATTAAGGAAATTGGATCTTTATGAAAACATTTGATCTTTTGAAAATTAAATCTAGTTTTTACCCTAGATAAGTTTTCCGGAATAACCCTTTACCGGTGTTTGCAAAATATTTTTGTGGGTTTGGTGGGTTTCAGATTTGAAAATTTTAGCTCAAAACTTGCGGTTTTGTGTCACCCACTTGCTAACCTTGTATTTGGAAAGCAACACGTCCAGTTTACTTGTTCCGTATATTACCTTTCGGCAAACTACCGTCCGGTTGTAAAGGAAAGCGTTGAACAAGCAACTGTTAAGGCAATGTCCCGTGACATGCTTTTGATTATGGTCTATAACGTGTCGGACGCAATTACTATCCTTGGTAGGAGCAATAGTAAAGCTCACCCTTATAATTTTTTTCGGTCTGGCACAAGGTCCTGTCTTTGACCATGCTATGCAACCACCGTTCTTACGGTTGACACCCGATTTAGTTCAGGTGACCTAATGAATTCCAGGTGAATTCCTAGGATTTTTTACGTTCAATGGTAATGAACGCATTGAAAATAGGGTTTTCAGAAAACAAATCGGTTTGTAATTTTTTTGATCAAAATATTTTCTCGTTTATGCTCGAGTTTAGATATCATCGAATTCCATGAGTTTGAATTCTCAATCTTTAAGGTCAATCTCTAGGATTGAGTAATATCAGTCTTAAAAGCTGATTTTTAATCTTTAAGGAGATTATCCTTTCTGGGGATCTGATTCATTAGTCTTATCCAGCTAATTTGCATGGTGCCCCCCATTGTACGAGATAAATCCTTCTCATGGTTAGGATAAATCTGACCACTTGGCGACCCTGTTTAATGCTGAGGTCCGTGGATTTCCTGCTGATTTTAGTGATGACTTTTCTAGATTTTTCGTCAACCTACAGCTGGTCTGGACGACAACTTCATGACCTAAATCAAGAAGCGCGTGTCTTTTTCGGAAGACTTTACTTCCTTTTAATGATGGAATTGATTCATCGTGTAGATCCATCTCTTCTTTTCTTTCATTGGGTAAAACAGTTTAGTTTAGTCCAAAGCAAAAGTATTTTCAGTTATTTGTTACAAATATATGTGGCATATGTTTAAAATAACTTGGTAAATTTTCCCACACTTGGCTTTTTATTTTTCTTTTTATCGTCCTCTATTCCATTTTAAATGAATTTTAACATTTTAGTTTGTTTCTCAATTTATGTCCTTTCCGAGGTAACAATAATTTCGGTGTTAAAACCTAGTTTTATCGTTCATAAATATGTATAAACATGATTTGAATTCATTTAATTGAAAAATTTTACTAGAATTGGGTAGTCAGTATATAAGACTAGGGCTGTTCTTTTTTATCAGAGAGCACTAGATTCTAATACAACTACTGCTTTACTAGTATTTTTAATGGTAACCAAGTGTATAAAGTAAAAATTTTTAAAATCCGAAAGAATTTAACCCCTTCCCACACTTAAGATCTTGCAATGCCCTCATTTGCAAGAAATCAGTAACAATTTAAATTATTGAGGGTGATTTGTGTGAAAATGATTAAATTTTTACCAAAGTTTCCAAATATATTGGCGTTTGTTTGCTGAATGATAAATGGTGCACATCATTTGTTCATTCCGTCTTGTTGTTATTTCACATATATTTTGCATCTTGTCGTCAAAATTAGTTGCTTTTGCTGAACTTAATGCCAGTCTTTGAAAATGCGTTGTTTTACCCTGTTGTGTACATAAGATAAACTGCAAACATATATACATATTTTTGAAGTTTGGTATATTACCCCACATTCAAAAATTATTAAAATCTAAGAATAAAAGTTAGATAATTATAAAAATGATTACAATATTAACAAAAATACTAAATGTATCAATAATTACAAATTACAAAATAAAAAAAAATAATAAGTAAACTAAGGATGATATTGGTACCAATAGGGGTTCCACGCATAACCATAAGTGCTATAGAATGCTTCGGCAGGGTCATACGTAGGATATGGTGGCTGCATCTCTATCGACCAAGGAGGGAAGACGGGTTTCGGTGTAGGAATATAGTTTCTACCTATATGTTGGCAATGCACTATGATCTGGTTCTGATGAACTTGCCAATCTTCAAATGCTCTCTGTCTAGCATTTTCGTATTCCTGAGAAGCTATAAACCTATGCATTTCTTGCATCTCATTCCCCCCTCCTACATTACCTTGCTGCTGGTTTCTCTCTACCTGTGGATGTCTACCATTGTATCGTACTGCGGCGTTATTTCGCCGCTTCAAAACTTTCGCACCATGGTATACATTTAAACCTATAGTGTCGCGGGGTTCCGGCTCTTCTACTAATAATCCCCCCCGACTTATATCCACACCGAGATATTCACCAATCAAAGTAATAAAAATACCACCTCCTATTATGCTATGTGGACGCATCCCCCGAACCATAGCTGATAAATAATAACCCACACAATATGGTATACTTACAGCGCTGTGTGGGTCTCGAATACACATATGGTAAAACAAATCCTGTTCATTTACTTTTTCTTTGTTCTTACCCCTTTGTGTAATCGAATTAGCTAAAAACCTATGTATCACTCTTAATTCGGCTCTATCTATATCCAAATAAGAGTAGTTTCCCCCTTTGAAACGGTGATGGCTTGTCATTTGACTCCACACACCGTGTGTATCAAAATTCTCATCTATCTTTCTACCGTTTAGTATCAATCCTCTACAATCGGCAGACGCTAATTCCTCAGGCGTATATATACGTAAAGCCTGAGCCATGTCCAATAAAGACATGTGGCGCATCGAACCGCCTAACAAAAATCTAATAAAAGAACGATCGGTTAAACTAGCTACCCGATCATTCAACTCTATACTACATAACAACTCTTCACACCATACTTTATATACAGGTCTGCGTATGGTGAATAAACATATCCAGTCATTAAAAGAAGAATTACCATACCTCTGTACAAGTAATTCCCTAATTGGCCCGGCCAATTCTACAGCTTCTAAGGGTCCCCATTCTATGACCCTCGGTACCTCAACAACCTTGGAATGAAGAGTATGCAAACCCCGTTGATATTTTGGATAATCTATCCAAAGTCTGTCAAATCTCAGGTTCGGGTGCAACTCTTCCAAATGCATATCGGAAAAGGTCATGACTGGATGAGGTACATCCTGCTTGTAGTAGTTATCTACCTCCTGTTGTTCCAAGTTCTCAGCAGGAGCATGGCGGGCTTGGGATGAAGATTCACCTCTTTCATTCTGCAAAACACATCAAACACAAATTTTGTGCATCCAAATATGCATTAGTGTCAGCAAAATCATCAATCAAAATAATTACAATGACATTATCAATTTATATCAAACTTAAGCTTATTTTCACATTTTTATCAAATCTACACTTTTTCAAATAAGCATATACGAAAATTTTCGCCAAGTTCATAAGCATTCAACTCAAATAACATGTCAAAATAATCATTACTAGCAAATAAACAAGTCTCAAATGGCATTATCTTTCAAAAATCAAGTTCATGAATTTTAGACTTGAAAAAGTCCACTTTAATTCTCAAAATCATGTTTAGGCTCAAAGTTTGGATCATTTAACTACCTAGACATGTTACACTACTCAATTTAGCAACAATTCATGACAAAAATCGGCCATAACCTGTTTATATCAAAAAGCCCCAAATTGCTCAAGAACACAAACCCTAGATTATCTTTAAGGCTTCTAATCATGTTAAACAGCATCAATCTAGGTTATACAAGCATAATACATAAACAATTTAAGTCTAATTACACTAAAAAGCATCAAAATCAAATTGGGGAAAAATAGCTCAAGAACACTAAAATTCGAATTAAATGGTGTTTAGGTGTAGAAATTTACCGTTTTTCTTGAGTAATTCTTAGATATCATCCTTCTCAACATGATTTTAGCAAAAAATTTGGTGATTAACGGTTAAAAATTGAGATTTTTGGGGGTGATTTTCGGGTTTTTTCGGGGTTTTTTCGAGCTGTATTTTTGCAGTTTTGTGTGTGGGAGCTGATCAGTTCGTGCAGCTCTCTATATTTTTTTTTCTGTAATTTGGTCCCTCCGCGAGTCGCGGAGATTTAGGCTCCAAACTCCGCGAGTCGCGGAGTTTGGTATTTTTTTTTTTTTTTTTTTTTTATAATCATTAACTTTTGAAAACAATTAAGAAATTAATTTTAAAATTTTGTTTCCCTTGTTATCTAGGACGAGGTCGTTTCGGATCGATGTCCTAGTCCGTCCCTCGACAAAATTTTAAAATTTGTCTTTTTGTAGCGATTGTTTTAAAAGCTAAGATTTTTTGGGTTTTTTCAATGTTTTTGGCATACTTTAATTCAATAAGATTAAAAATAATGATAATAAAAGTTCTCGTCCCTCCCTCGGGTAAAGCAATTTCGGTTCAAAGACCTAGTCTTCAACTTACGACGAATTTTAAAAATCATATTTTTAACTTAATGAGATAAAGTAAATTTTTGTTTTTAAATTCACACAACTTAAATATAAAATTCAAAATTAAAAATTAAAAATTCACACCAAACTTAAAATTTGAAATGCATAAAATTAAAATTTCATATTTTAAAAATTAAAAATTCAAACCAAACTTAATTTAAAAATTCATAAATTCATATCAAACTTATATTATTTTTTTAAATATTTACAATTTTAAATATATTGTTTTTATAAAGTTTACAATATTAATTTAAGGTTTAAATATTAATTTTAAAAACATGGTAAAAATAAAATTAAAAATCTTTTTGTCTTTTTATCCCACTTTAATCAGTCAAATATTATCAAAAATATGCGCCCCTCTTTTCGGTAAAGTAATTTCGGTTCAAAGACCTAATTTAACTCATGACGAATTTTTGAAATATTTTGGGTTGATTGATTAAAGATATTTATACCTTAAGAATAAACGTTAAATTTCGCAGTGATGTAATAAATTTTTGAATGATATCAATAATTTCGGTCGCCAAACCTAATTTTATTTAATACCAATTTAATACTTTTTAGCGAACAAATTAGCGTTTATTATCAAAAGGTTAAAAATAAATATAAATAAAAACTGTACAGACATACCTGTGAAATAGATTTCTTAGTTATATGATCTATTATATTCATAAGATAGTCGGTTTAATTGGTTTTCCATGGCTGCATAGGCGTAACCTCGAGCATTCATTGTCTTTTCTTCTAAACATATGAACGGTCCGTCTCTGCATAAAGTAACAAATTCGGTATTTGAATAGGTTTGATTATTTGAACATTTACCTCCATGTGACCATTTTCCGCATTTGTGACATCGTTCTAGGTGTCGTGCTCTTCTTTTCGCTGCGGATTTTGATTTTCCTTTACCAAATTGTAACTTATTATCTTCGCATCTGGATCCTTTTCTAACTCCGTCCATTCTTTCTCTGATTACTGATACTAATTCACTCGGTAGTATGTCATTATTTCTTTTAGTGATCAAAGCGTGTAGCATTAGACCATGGTTTAATTCACAGGCAGTCTTCATTTTGTAAAAACCTAAAAAAAAATAAAAATTCAGAATGGGGGGAGAAGACTAGTTCTTTAGGGTCTGCTAGGGAAAGACCATTCGGGTTCCATTTTCGAGAACTACACGAAAACAGACAATCTAACTCTAACAGAAATACATATTATCCTTTAAAGACTTGATTCTCCCCACACTTAGTTAGCTGTGGTGTCGAAATTGTGATTAACTTCGTTGTCGACTTCCATCGGACCCTGTATGTAATGTTTAACTCTGTGACCATTAACTTTAAATTCAATCCCATTTGAATTTATTAATTCTATCGTTCCGTATGGGAAAACTCTTTTGACTATGAATGGTCCAGACCATCTTGATTTCAATTTTCCAGGAAATAGCTTGAATCGTGAATTGAAAAGAAGAACTCTGTCTCCTTCTTTAAATTCTTTTGAACTTCTGATTCTTTTATCATGCCATTTCTTCGTTCTTTCTTTATAGATTAACGAATTTTCGTATGCTTCATGTCTTAATTCTTCTAATTCGTTTAGTTGACTTAATCGTAGACGTCCGGCTTCATGTAAATCAAGATTACATGTTTTCAAAGCCCAAAATGCTTTGTGTTCAATTTCTACTGGAAGATGACATGCTTTTCCATAAACAAGTCTAAAAGGTGTGGTTCCAATTGGAGTTTTGTAGGCTGTTCTAAAAGCCCAGAGTGCATCCTCCAATTTAATGGACCATTCCTTCGGATTTGATCCTACGGTTTTCTCTAGAATACGTTTTAAAGCTCGGTTGGTATTTTCAACTTGTCTACTTGTTTGTGGATGATATGCGGTGGAGATTTTATGAGTTACTCCATATCTTTTAAGAATTTTCTCAAGTTGATTATTACAGAAATGAGTACCCCGATCACTTATTAAAGCTTTCGGTGTTCCAAACCTTGCAAAAAGACGTTTTAAAAAGTTGACTACAACTCGTGCATCGTTAGTTGGGAGAGCTTGTGCTTCCGCCCATTTAGATACATAATCAATGGCTACGAGTATATATAGATTATTATGAGATTTTGGAAATGGACCCATAAAGTCAATACCCCAAATGTCAAATACTTCACATACTTGGATGACATTTTGTGGCATTTCATCACGTTGACTTATTCTTCCGGCCCTTTGACATGCATCACAGGATTTGCAAAGAAGGTGTGCGTCTTTGTAAATTGTAGGCCAATAGAATCCAGCTTCATAAACTTTTCTTGCTGTTAGTTGAGGCCCATAATGCCCTCCTGTTGGTCCTGTGTGACAATGGTTTAAAATTTTACTAGCTTCATCTCCAAATACACATCGGCGTATTATTCCATCGGGACAACTTTTAAACAGATGTGGATCTTCCCAGAAATAGTGTTTTATATCACTGAAGAATTTCTTTCGTCTTTGGTATGATAATCCTTTTTCAAGGAATCCACATACTAAATAATTTGCATAGTCTGCAAACCATGGGATTTCTTTATAATCTATCTTCAATAGATATTCATCAGGAAAGTTGTCTTGTATGGCTGATTCATTCAGAACTTCTAATTCGGGATTTTCAAGACGAGAAAGATGATCAGCGGCGAGATTTTTTGCTCCTTTTTTATCTCGGATTTCAATATCAAACTCTTGTAAGAGTAAGATCCAACGGATTAATCTTGGTTTAGCATCTTGTTTTGAAAATAGGTATCTAAGAGCAGAATGGTCGGTATAGACCACCGTTTTTGCTAGAACGAGATATGATCGAAATTTGTCAAAAGCAAAGACAATAGCAAGGAGTTCTTTTTCAGTAGTTGTATAGTTCGTTTGTGCTCCTTGTAATGTCTTACTAGCATAATATATAGGTTGAAATCGTTTTTCAATCCTTTGTCCTAAAACGGCTCCCATTGCAAAATCACTTGCATCGCACATTAGTTCAAATGGTAGATTCCAATTTGGTGTTATCATGATCGGTGCATTAGTGAGTTTTTCTTTAAGAATATTAAAAGATTTGATACACTCATCTGAAAAGATGAATGGCGCATCCTTTTCTAGGAGTTTATTCATAGGAGTGGCAATTTTAGAAAAATCTTTTATGAAACGTCGGTAAAAACCGGCATGCCCTAGAAAACTCCTAACTCCTCTAACATTTGTGGGATGTGGAAGTTTAGCAATTACATCTACTTTAGCTCTATCCACTTCAATTCCTTCTTTTAAAATTTTATGTCCAAGAACGATGCCTTCTTTAACCATGAAATGGCATTTTTCCCAATTAAGTACTAGATTTGATTTTTCGCATCTAATTAGCATTCGTTCCAGATTAACTAGACATGATTTAAATGTATCACCGAAGACTGAAAAGTCATCCATGAATACTTCCATGCATTCTTCTATCATGTCGTGAAAAATCGCCATCATACACCTTTGAAAGGTTGCAGGGGCGTTGCAAAGTCCAAATGGCATGCGTTTGTAAGCAAAAGTACCATAAGGGCACGTGAATGTGGTTTTCTCTTGGTCCTCAGGTGCTATTGGAATTTGAAAATATCCGGAAAATCCATCTAGAAAACAATAGTAACTATTTCCGGCTAATCTTTCCAACATTTGATCAATGAAAGGTAAGGGAAAGTGATCTTTTCTGGTGGCGTCATTTAATTTTCTATAATCAATACATACACGCCATCCTATTACAGTCCTAGTAGGAATAAGCTCATTTTTCTCATTTGTGATGACAGTCATGCCACCCTTCTTAGGTACGCATTGAACTGGGCTTACCCATGGACTATCAGAAATTGGATATATCAAACCTGCATCTAGCAGTTTAATAATCTCTTTCTTAACTACATCTTGCATATTAGGATTTAGTCTTCGTTGGCGTTGCACATACGTTTTATGACCTTCTTCCATAAGGATTTTATGTGTGCAATACGAAGGACTTATTCCTTTAATATCATGAATCTTCCATGCAATGGCTGGTTTATGAGCTTTCAACACAGAAATGAGCTGTGATTTCTCATTTTCAGTAAGAGAAGACGATATTATTACAGGTAATTCAGATTCACCATCTAAATAAGCGTATTCCAAATGGTTTGGAAGTGGCTTTAATTCTAATTTCGGAGGTTCTTCTATCGATGATTTATATCGATATCTGTCTTCTTCTTTTAGCATTTGAATTACTTCTGTTGTTGGTTCATATCCATTAGCTATAAGTGTAGCTAACATTTCAGCTTCATCAATTGGTTCATTACCTTCTCCTAAAGAACATTCTCCTGTTCCTTGTAATTCTGGAAATTCTTCTAATAATTCTGCATGTGCATCTATAGTTTGAATATAATAACATGTATCATCTGCAGATTGTGGTTGTTGCATTGCTCTATCAACTTAAAAGGTAACACTCTCATCCTCTATACTTAGGGTCAGTTTCTTACCGAACACGTCTATCATTGCTTTAGCCGTGTTTAAGAATGGTCTTCCTAATATGAGAGGAACTTGAGAATCTTCTTCCATGTCCAAAACAACAAAATCTACTGGAAATACTAAAGTACCAACTTTAACTAGCATGTTCTCCATTATCCCTCTAGGATATTTTATTGATCTATCGGCTAGTTGTATGCTTATTCTGGTTGGTTTCAATTCTCCAAGGTCTAGTTTAGCGTATAGTGAATACGGCATTAGATTTATACTAGCACCTAAGTCTGCCAATGCTTCTATTGAACTAAGACTACCCAGAAAACATGGAATTGTGAAACTTCCTGGATCAGATAGTTTTTCTGGTATCTTATTCAACAGCACTGCTGAACAATTAGCATTCATAGTAACAGCCGAGAGTTCTTCCATTTTCTTTCTATTCGTGATTAGATCTTTCAAGAATTTAGCATATCTTGGCATTCCTGAAATCACATCAATGAAAGGAAGATTTACATTTATCTGTTTAAACATATCCAGGAATTTGGATTGCTCGGCTTCAAGTTTTTCTTTCTTCATTTTACTCGGGTAAGGAAGTGGTGGTTGGTATGGTTTAACATAAGGTTTATCCTTAACTGTGTTATCTTCATTAACCTTTTCAACTACCGGTTCTTTTTCCTTATCTTGATCAGGTTGTGGTTCTTGTGGAGTAGGAATAGTTTCATCAGAAGTTACAGGTATTTCAGGTGGTTTAAGTGTTGTACCACTTCTTGTGGTAATAGCTTTAGCTGTTTCATTCCGGGGGTTAGCATTTGTATCGCTAGGTAGACTTCCCGGTTTTCTTTCACCTATTAACCTTGCTAGGTTACTTACTTCTTGTTCCAGATTTTGAATAGAAGCTTGTTGATTTCTAAATGCTTGAGCATTTTGTTCATTAGTTTGTTTCTGAGATGTGAAAAACTGTGTTTGAGTTTCAACTAGCTTTGTCATCATATCTTCTAAATTCGGCTTTTTATCATCGGTTTGTTGTGGTGGTTTGTTTTGAAAATTAGGTCTTTGCTGATTGTAAGTATTATTGGATACTTGTTGATTGCTAGGACCTTGTTGGTTGTTGTATGGAATATTTCGGTTATAATTCTGGTTTTGATTGTAAATCGGTCTTGGCGGTTGATAATTATTCTGATAATTATTTCCAGGCCTTTGGTTTATGTATGAAATATTCTCTCTTTGTTCCATTGTTAATTCAATACTGAGACAATCTTTTGTCAAATGTGGTCCTCCACACTGCTCACAACTAATTCGTATTGAGTGAATATCCTTAGTCATCTTTTCCATTCGTCTCTCGAAAGCATCTATCTTTGCCGAAATGGAATCTAAGTCATGGCTAGAATCGGCTCTAGCTGCTTTAGATGATCTAATGATATCTTTTTCTTGGTGCCACTCATGTGAGTGAGAAGCAGTATTATCAATAATTTTGTAAGCATCAGTTTCGGTTTTCTTCATAATAGAACCACCAGCTGCTATATCTATGTCTTTTCTTGTAGTGATGTCGCATCCTCGGTAGAATATTTGTACTATTTGACAGGTGTCTAAACCATGTTGCGGACATCCTCTTAACAACTTTCCATATCTTGTCCACGCCTCATATAGAGTTTCATTTGGCTTCTGTGTGAACGTAACAATTTCTGCTTGAAGTCTTACGGCTTTAGATGCAGGAAAAAATTGTTTAAGAAATTTATCAATTAAAACATCCCATGTATCAATCGCTCCTTCAGGTAACGATTCCAACCAATCTTTGGCTTCTCCCTTTAAAGTCCAGGGAAATAACATGAGATATATCTGTTCATCCTCCACTTCTCGGATTTTAAATAGTGTGCAGATCCTATTAAAGGTACGTAGATGTTCATTTGGATCTTCCTTCGGCGCACCACTAAATTGGCATTGATTAGTCACCATGTGTAGAATTTGTCCTTTGATTTCATAATCTGGCGCATTAATGTCTGGATGAGTAATTGCGTGACCTTGGCCAGTGCGTTTAGCTCTCATTCGGTCTTCCATACTTAAAGGTTCCAGATTCTCCATAATTGAATTTGTTGAATCGGTATCACTAGATGATTCTGATTTAATGGTTCGTTCCTCAACAATCTCTGTTTGAATGATTGGTGGTTCCGGAGGAAAGTTTAATGGTTCAGGATCTATGAACCGTTCCTGAATATTTTCTGGATTCTCAATTGTGAGGTTGGGTTCAAAAAATGGATTATCGGAAATTTGAACTGAAGTACTTGGTTGACTAGATGACGATTCTAAAGAAAAATCAACGGCGGTTATATTTGTTAAACGATGTCTTGATCGAGTTACAGGTGGTGAACGTACAAAAGGTGATGAACGTCTTGCTCGGTGCATTCACTGAATATCCTATTAGTTTTTAAAAGGAAAGAAAAATTATAATAAGTTATCCAATCAATAGACTTTTCTGATTTTGCCCACGTTTCGAATAGCCAAAAGATGCAGCAGAGGGGCAGGATTCGTTTGGTCTCAATATAATTGAGGACTGTTTGGCTCCAATAACCCGGTCCACGTACAAATCCAACTATTACTACGAACCAGAAAATTTTGATGTCTATTAATTTAACCACTTAAAATAAATTTTCGTAATTTTAAGAAATTTAGATAAGAAGTAGAATAAAAATCTATGTCCTAAAACTAGAATAGCGAGAAATAAGAGAGAAAAAGAGTTCGTCGCAAAAGGTCGAAAAAGAAAAAATGGTTGAAAAAATAAAAGGTGACGGAAAAATAAAAGAAACTTATAACAACTTAAAAATACTTAAACTAACCTAACCTTATTACTACAACTAACTTAAAATTATAATCGCAAATTGAAATTACTAATTGGAATGATAATTGGTACATAGTAAAAAGTCTAAAAATATTAAAGCTTACAGGAAAAACTAAATCCCAAATGGAAATAACTTAAAAAGAAACTAAAACTTAAAAAGGCGTCGCAAAATTCTAAAGCACCTAAATCTTAGTCTAAAGAAAAAGCACTTAAGGAATTCTACGGCAAAGCCTAAAAATCTAGGAGTAAAAATAACTATAGCAAAAACTAAGTTTAAAATTAAAAATGAGCTAAAAAAATACAAATATTACGCTACAACGATTAAAAAGGTACAAAATATAAAAATATACAAAAAGTTGTAAAAAGTACAATTTTTATAAAAATATTATTTTTATATTATTTATTTAATAAAACTACAAATTTTACAATTTTATAAAAACTAATTAATACTAAATACATAAATTAAATAAAAAGTAAAAATAAAACTAAAACTAATAATAATAATAATAATAATTAGGTTTTAATAATAATTAATTAATAATAACCGTAATTAATGCAGGTTTAGGGCTTCCTGTCGCCTGTCAGAAACCCTCCGCGAGTCGCGGCAATTAAAGAAGAAAACCCCGCGAGTCGCGGGGTTTAGAAATTCTGTTGACAGCTGATAATTTTTACGCGTTTTCTTTATTTTTATTTTTTTTTTTTTATTTTCTGTTTTTAATTTAAATAAACGATTTTAAAATAAAACTTATATTTTTATAAACTAAAATAGAAATAAAGAAACTTATAAAACTTAAATATTTACAAAATCTTAAAAATACATATATTTTTGTTTTTCTTTTTATATTTTTGAATAATTAAAACGTATTTCTACAAAAGCGAATTTTTAATAAAAGTAACTAAAAATCTTTTTTTTTTTTATATTAGCGTTGCGCTTCCGGCTTTTAATAGTTTTTCCCCGGCAGCGGCGCCAAAAATACTTGATGTCAAGCGAGGTGTATATAAAATAGTTTATATTTTACTAGGAAAAACTATTAAATACGATACAATTTTACACAAGATATTTATTTATTTATAGAATGGATATACTTAAACCTTGCTACAACACTTATAGGTAGTGTACCTAATCGTACAGTAGTGTAGTTTTTAGTAAGTCCGGTTCGTTCCACAGGGAAATCTTTAAACAAAGCTCAACGCTATATTAGTTTACTTTTATAAAAATACAAATATATATATAAGTAATATTATTATTATAAAGGGGGGTTTTTCCCGTTTAATGACCGGTTTGTCGATTTTAAAACTTTAGTCGCAGTTAAAACCTAATGTAAAATATAAAATAAATACAAGACTTAAATTAAAGCGTAAAGTAAATAACGATAATGAAATTGCGAATGATAAAATTGCGATAATTAAAAAGTACGATAATTAAAAGTGCGATTAAATAACAATAAATAAAAGTGCGATAATTAGAAGTGCAATTAAATATAAAATAAAGGAAATTAAATATGAAATAAAAGAATTATGCTTATTTAAACTTCCGTAATCATGATGTTTGACGTGTTGATTTTAGTTTTATGCCCATGGGTTAATTGTCCTTTGTCCTGGATTATTTAATATGTCCGTCTGGTTTTTGTCCATAACAGTCCATCAGTCATAAATATAAATTGCAAGTGTCCTTGTCAAATTATTATTATACCCGAAGTTAAATATTCCAACTAATTGGGGATTCGAATTGTAACAAGGTTTTAATACTTTGTTTAATGAATACACCAGGTTATCGACTGCGTGTAAACCAAGGTTTTACCACTTTGTTAACAATTACACCAATTACCCTTGAATGTAATTTCACCCCTGTTTTAATTATTCTAGTGGCTATTAATCCATTCCCGTGTCCGGTTAAATGAACGATTATTCGTACATATAAATACCCCGCCCATCGTGTCCGATTGAGTGTATATGGAAGTTTATAGGGACGCCCAATTGTAAATCTTTATATTAACATTAACAAACTTTCATTTAGTTAAACAAATATAAAGCCCATTAATAGCCCATAGTCTAATTTCCACATGTGTCGTTCTTTTGTCCAAACCCCAATTATGGTACAAAGCCCAATTACCCAATTTTAGTAATTAGCCCAACATCATGATTACTTCGTTTTAAATAAGCATAATAATAACTTAGCTACGAGACATTAATATAAAAAGGTTGAACATAACTTACAATGATTAAAAATAGCGTAGCGTTACACGGACAGAATTTCGACTTACACCCTTACAACATTCGCTAACATACCCTTATTATTAGAATTATAATTAAAATTAAAATATAAATTATAAATATAAATATAAATTTTACGTATGAAGAGGAAGAAAAAAAAGATGATGAAATTTGATCAGAATTCGGTTGGCTTTATAGCCAGAGTTGAAAATTGGGGCTCCGCGACTCGCGGCAAAATGCCCTTAAAACTCCGCGAGTCGCGGAGATGTATTTACAGCTCACACCCTTGGAGTTTCTTGCTGCCGACGGTTTTTAATATATATATATAATATATATATAATTAATATAATTAATTATATATTATATTATATTTATATACATAGTTAACTTGTAATTTTTAGTCCGTTGCGTCGAGCGTTAAGAGTTGACTCTGGTCCCGGTTCCGGATTTTCGAACGTCCTCGCGTACAATTTAATATCTTGTACTTTGCGTTTTGAATCTTGTACTCTTGTGATTTCGAGACGTTTCTTATCAATAATTGGAACCTTTTTGATTGTCTTTTGTTCTTTTGAGCTTTTTGGTCGTTTGCGTCTTCAAATCGTCGAATCTGTCTTCTGTCTTCACCTTTTATTATTTAAACGAATATCACTTGTAAATAGAACAATTGCAACTAAAAGCTTGTCTTTCTTGAGGAATAATGCTATGAAATATATGTTCGTTTTTAGCATTATCACCTAAGAATTAGGGAAATGACCCCTAATTGACGCGAATCCTAAAGATAGATCTATGGACCTTGACACGTCCCATTCGGGTTATGAATGCTTTAGTACTTCGATTATCATGTCCGATGAGAGTCCCAGAATGATGGGGATATTCTATATGCATCCTGTTAGTTCGGTTATCAAGCGTTCACCATATGAATGATTTTTATCTCTATGCAGTTTGTGAAATGCCTGATATGAGATGATGTTTATGAGAAATGAAATGAAAATCTTGTGGTCTTTTAAAATATTGGAAATGATTATTTATGATAAACTAATGAACTCACCAACCTTTTGGTTGACACTTGAAAGCATGTTTATTCTCAGGTATGAAAGAAATCTTCCGCTGTGCATTTGCTCATTTTAGAGATATTACTTGGAGTCATTCATGATATATTTCAAAAGACATTGCATTCGATTCGTTGAGTTCATCAAGATTATTATTAAGTCAATTATAGGTGGATATATTATGAAATGGTATGCATGCCATCAACTTTCGATGAAATGAAAGTTTGTCTTTTAAAAACGAATGCAATGTTTGTAAAATGTATCATATAGAGGTCAAGTACATCGCGATGTAACCAAATGTAATGTATTCGTCCAGATGGATTGGGACGGGTCGTTATAGGTGGTATCAGAGCGGTGGTCTTAGCGAACCGGGTCTTGCATTAGTGTGTCTAACTGATAGTTGTTTAGATGCTGATGTCGTACGAGGTGTATATAAAATAGCTTATATTTTACTAGGAAAAACTATTAAATACGATACAATTTTACACAAGATATTTATTTATTTATAGAATGGATATACTTAAACCTTGCTACAACACTTATAGGCAGTGTACCTAATCGTAAAGTAGTGTAGTTTTTAGTAAGTCCGGTTCGTTCCACAGGGAAATCTTTAAACAAAGCTCAACGCTATATTAGTTTACTTTTATTAAAAATACAAATATATATATATAAGTAATATTATTATTATAAAGGGGGGTTTTTACCGTTTAATGACCGGTTTGTCGATTTTAAGACTTTAGTCGCAGTTAAAACCTAATGTAAAATATAAAATAAATACAAGATTTAAATTAAAGCGTAAAGTAAATAACGATAATGAAATTGCGAATAATAAAAGTGCGATAAAATAAACTTGCGATAATTAAAGAGTACGATAATTAAAAGTGCGATTAAATAACAATAAATAAAAGTGCGATAATTAGAAGTGCAATTAAATATAAAATAAAGGAAATTAAATATGAAATAAAAGAATTATGCTTATTTAAACTTCCGTAATCATGATGTTTGACGTGTTGATTTTAGTTTTATGCCCATGGGTTAATTGTCCTTTGTCCTGGATTATTCAATATGTCCGTCTGGTTTTTGTCCATAACAGTCCATCAGTCATAAATATAAATTGCAAGTGTCCTTGTCAAATTATTATTATACCCGAAGTTAAATATTCCAACTAATTGGGGATTCGAATTGTAACAAGGTTTTAATACTTTGTTTAATGAATACACCAGGTTATCGACTGCGTATAAACCAAGGTTTTACTACTTTGTTAACAATTACACCAATTACCCTTGAATGTAATTTCACCCCTGTTTTAATTATTCTAGTGGCTATTAATCCATTCCCGTATCCGGTTAAATGAACGATTATTCGTACATATAAATACCCCGCCCATCGTGTCCGATCGAGTGTATATGGTAATTTATAGGGACGCCCAATTGTAAATCTTTATATTAACATTAACAAACTTTCATTTAGTTAAACAAATATAAAGCCCATTAATAGCCCATAGTCTAATTTCCACAAGTGTCGTTCTTTTGTCCAAACCCCAATTATGGTACAAAGCCCAATTACCCAATTTTAGTAATTAGCCCAACATCATGATTACTTCGTTTTAAATAAGCATAATAATAACTTAGCTACGAGACATTAATATAAAAAGGTTGAACATAACTTACAATGATTAAAAATAGCGTAGCGTTACACGGACAGAATTTCGACTTACACCCTTACAACATTCGCTAACATACCCTTATTATTAGAATTATAATTAAAATTAAAATTAAAATATAAATTATATATATATATATATATCGTATATATTGAGAGAAGAGAGATTTTAGAAATTATTAAATTTGATCAGAATTCGGTTTGCTTTATAGCCAGAGTTGAATTTTGGGGCTCCGCGACTCGCGGCAAAATGCTCTTCAAACTCCGCGAGTCGCGGAGATAGTATTTACAGCTCAGTCCTTGGAGTTTTCTCTGCCGACGGTTTTTTATATATAAATATAATATATATTTAATTAATATAATTAATTATATATTATATTATATTTATATACATAGTTAACTTGTAATTTTTAGTCCGTTGCGTCGAGCGTTAAGAGTTGACTCTGGTCCCGGTTCCGGATTTTCGAACGTCCTTGCGTACAATTTTATATTTTGTATTTTGCGTTTTGAATCTTGTACTCTTGTAATTTCGAGACGTTTCTTATCAATAATTGGAACCTCTTTGATTGTCTTTTGTACTTTTGAGCTTTTTGGTCGTTTGCGTCTTCAATTCGTCGAATCTGTCTTTTGTCTTCACCTTTTATTATTTAAACGAATATCACTTGTAAATAGAACAATTGCAACTAAAAGCTTGTCTTTCTTGAGGAATAATGCTATGAAATATATGTTCGTTTTTAGCATTATCAAATATTCCCACACTTGAGCGTTGCTTGTCCTCAAGCAATATCGTCTTGAAATACTAGAATCACTTCTTTATTCTTCACACTTTGTACATCAGTGATTTCTATACGGCGGTATAAACAATGGTAGTAATGATATGGTTTACAGTCCCACATGACTATAAAAATTTAGATCCATTAAGGAAATTGGATCTTTATGAAAACATTTGATCTTTTGAAAATTAAATCTAGTTTTTACCCTAGATAAGTTTTCCGGAATAACCCTTTACCGGTGTTTGCAAAATATTTTTGTGGGTTTGGTGGGTTTCAGATTTGAAAATTTTAGCTCAAACTTGCGGTTTTGTGTCACCCACTTGCTAACCTTGTATTTGGAAAGCAACACGTCCAGTTTACTTGTCCCGTATATTACCTTTCGGCAAACTACCGTCCGGTTGAAAGGAAAGCGTTGAACAAGCAACTGTTAAGGCAATGTCCCGTGACATGCTTTTGATTATGGTCTATAACGTGTCGGACGCAATTACTATCCTTGGTAGGAGCAATAGTAAAGCTCACCCTTATAATTTGTCGGTCTGGCACAAGGTCCTGTCTTTGACCATGTTATGCAACCACCGTTCTTACGGTTGACACCCGATTTAGTTCAGGTGACCTAATGAATTCCAGGTGAATTCCTAGGATTTTACGTTCAATGGTAATGAACGCATTGAAAATAGGGTTTTCAGAAAACAAATCGGTTTGTAATTTTGATCAAAATATTTTCTCGTTTAAGCTCGAGTTTAGATATCATTGAATTCCATGAGTTTGTAATTCTCAATCTTTAAGGTCAATCTCAAGGATTGAGTGATATCAGTCTTAAAAGCTGATTTTTAATCTTTAAGGAGATTATCCTTTCTGGGGATCTGATTCATTAGTCTTATCAAGCTAATTTGCATGGTGCCCCCCCATTGTACGAGATAAATCCTTCTCATGGTTAGGATAAATCTGACCACTTGGCGACCCTGTTTAATGCTGAGGTCCGTGGATTTCCTGCTGATTTTAGTGATGACTTTTCTAGATTTTTCGTCAACCTACAGCTGGTCTGGACGGCAACTTCATGACCTAAATCAAGAAGCACGTTTCTTTTTCGGAAGTCTTTACTTCCTTTTAATGATGGAATTGATTCATCGTGTAGATCCATCTCTTCTTTTCTTTCATCGGGTAAAACAGTTTAGTTTAGTCCAAAGCAAAAGTATTTTCAGTTATTTGTTACAGATATATGTGACATATGTTTAAAATAACTTGGTAAATTTTCCCACACTTGGCTTTTATTTTCCTTTTTATCGTCCTCTATTCCATTTTAAATGAATTTTAACATTTTAGTTTGTTTCTCAATTTATGTCCTTTCCGAGGTAACAATAATTTCGGTGTTAAAACCTAGTTTTATCGTTCATAAATATGTATAAACATGATTTTGAGTTCATTTAATTGAAAATTTTGTAAAATTTTACTAGAATTGGGTAGTTAGTATATAAGACTAGGGCTGTTCTTTATTATCAGAGAGCACTAGATTCTAATACAACTACTGCTTTACTAGTATTTTTAATGGTAACCAAGTGTATAAAGAAAAAAAAATTTAAAATCCGAAAGAATTTAACCCCTTCCCACACTTAAGATCTTGCAATGCCCTCATTTGCAAGAAATCAGTAACAATTTAAATTATTGAGGGTGATTTGTGTGAAAATGATTAAATTTTTACCAAAGTTTCCAAATATATTGGCGTTTGTTTGCTGAATGATAAATGGTGCACATCATTTGTTCATTCCGTCTTGTTGTTATTTCACATATATTTTGCATCTTGTCGTCAAAATTAGTTGCTTTTGCTGAAGTTAATGCCAGTCTTTGAAAATGCGTTGTTTTACCCTGTTGTGTACATAAGATAAACTGCAAACATATATACATATTTTTGAAGTTTGGTATATTACCCCACATTCAAAAATTATTAAAATCTAAGAATAAAAGTTAGATAATTATAAAAATGATTACAATATTAACAAAAATATTAAACATATCAATAATTACAAATTACAAAATAAAAAAAAAATAATAAGTAAACTAAGGATGATATTGGTACCAATAGGGGTTCCAGGCATAACCATAAGTGCTATAGAATGCTTCGGCAGGGTCATACGTAGGATATGGTGGCTGCATCTCTATCGACCAAGGAGGGAAGACGGGTTTCGGTGTAGGAATATAGTTTCTACCTATGTGTTGGCAATGAGCTATGATCTGGTTCTGATGAACTTGCCAATCTTCAAATGCTCTCTGTCTAGCATTTTCGTATTCCTGAGAAGCTATAAACCTATGCATTTCTTGCATCTCATTCCCCCCTCCTACATTACCTTGTTGCTGGTTTCTCTCCACCTGTGGATGTCTACCATGGTATCGTACTGCGGCGTTATTTCGCCTCTTCAAAACTTTTGCACCATGGTATACATTTAAACCTATAGTATCGCGGGGTTCCGGCTCTTCTAGTAATAATCCCCCCCGACTTATATCCACACCGAGATATTCACCAATCAAAGTAATAAAAATACCACCTCCTATTATGCTATGTGGTCGCATCCCCCGAACCATAGCTGATAAATAATAACCCACACAATATGGTATACTTACAGCGCTTTGTGGGTCTCGAATACACATATGGTAAAACAAATCTTGTTCATTTACTTTTTCTTTGTTCTTACCCCTTTGTGTAATCGAATTAGCTAAAAACCTATGTATCACTCTTAATTCGGCTCTATCTATATCCAAATAAGAGTAGTTTCCCCCTTTGAAACGGTGATGGCTTGTCATTTGACTCCACACACCGTGTGTATCAAAATTCTCATCTATCTTTCTACCGTTTAGTATCAATCCTCTACAATCGGCAGACGCTAACTCCTCAGGCGTATATATACGTAAAGCCTGAGCCATGTCCAGTAAAGACATGTGGCGCATCGAACTGCCTAACAAAAATCTAATAAAAGAACGATCGGTTAAACTAGCTACCCGATCATTCAACTCTATACTACATAACAACTCTTCACACCATACTTTATATACAGGTCTGCGTATGGTGAATAAACATATCCAGTCATTAAAAGAAGAATTACCATACCTTTGTACAAGTAATTCCCTAATTGGCCCGGCCAATTCTACAGCTTCTAAGGGTCCCCATTCTATGACCCTCGGTACCTCAACAACCTTTGAATGAAGAGTATGCAAATCCCGTTGATATTTTGGATAATCTATCCAAAGTCAGTCAAATCTCAGGTTCGGGTGCAACTCTTCCAAGTGCATATCTGAAAAGGTCATGACTGGATGAGGTACATCCTGCTTGTAGTAGTTATCTACCTCCTGTTGTTCCAAATTCTCAGCAGGAGCATTGCGGGCTTGGGATGAAGATTCACCCCTTTCATTCTGCAAAACACATCAAACACAAATTTTGTGCATCCAAATATGCATTAGTGTCAGCAAAATCATCAATCAAAATAATTACAATGACATTATCAATTTATATCAAACTTAAGCTTATTTTCACATTTTTATCAAATCTAAACTTTTTCAAATAAGCATATACGAAAATTTTCGCCAAGTTCATAAGCATTCAACTCAAATAACATGTCAAAATAATCATTACTAGCAATTAAACAAGTCTCAAATGGCATTATCTTTCAAAATCAAGTTCATGAATTTTAGACTTGAAAAAGTCCACTTTAATTCTCAAATATCATGTTTAGGTTCAAAGTTTGGATCATTTAACTACCTAGACATGTTACACTACTCAATTTAGCAACAATTCATGACAAAAATCGGCCATAACCTGTTTATATCAAAAAGCCCAAATTGCTCAAGAACACAAACCCTAGATTACTCAAAATTTGAAGTTTAAGGCTTCTAATCATGTTAAACAGCATCAATCTAGGTTATACAAGCATAATACATAAACAATTTAAGTCTAATTACACTAAAAAGCATCAAAATCAAATTGGGGAAAAAATAGCTCAAGAACACCTAATTTCGAATTAAATGGTGTTTAGGTGTAGAAATTTACCGTTTTTCTTGAGTAATTCTTAGATAGCATCCTTCTCAACATGATTTTAGCAAAAAATTTGGTGATTAACGGTTAAAAATTGGGATTTTTGGGGTTTTTTCTCGGGTTTTTCGGGTCTTTTTTCGCTGTGTTTCGCAGTGTTTTTGTGTGTGGGGGAGTGAAACTGATCAGTTCTTGCATTATATTTTTTTTCTGTAAATTGGTCCCTCCGCGAGTCGCGGAGGTTTTTCACTTAAAACTCCGCGAGTCGCGGAGTTTGCTCTCTTTTTTTTTTTTTTTATAATCATTAACTTATTAAAACAATTAAGTAATTAATTTTAAAATTTTGTTTCCTTTGTTATTTAGGACGAGGTCGTTTCGGATCGATGTCCTAGTCCGTCTCTCGACAAAATTTTAAAATTTGTCTTTTTGTAGCGATTGTTTTAAAAGCTAAGATTTTTGGGTTTTTTAATGTTTTTGGCATACTTTAAATTAATAAGATTAAAAATAATGATAATAAAAGTTCTCGTCCCTCCCTTGGGTAAAGCAATTTCGGTTCAAAGACCTAGTCTTCAACTTACGACGAATTTTAAAAATCATATTCTTAACTTAATGAGATAAAGTAAATTTTTGTTTTTAAATTCACACAACTTAAATATGAAATTCAAAATTAATATTAAAAATTCACACCAAACTTAAAATTTGAAATGCATAAAATTAAAAATTTATATTTTAAAAATTAAAAATTCACACCAAACTTAATTTAAAAATTTATATTATAAATATCAAACTTGTATTAATTTTTCAAATATTTACAATTTTAAATATATTGTTTTTACAAAGTTTACAATATTAATTTAAGATTTAAATATTAATTTTAAAAACATGGTAAAAATAAAAAAAAATCTTTTTGTCTTTTTATCCCACTTTAATCAATCAAATATTATCAAAAATATGCGCCCCTCTTTTCGGTAAAGTAATTTCGGTTCCAAAACCTAATTTAACTCATGACGAATTTTTTGAAATATTTTGGGTTGATTGTTTAAAGATATTTATACCTTAAGAATAAACGTTAAATTTCGCAGTGATGTAATAAATTTTTGAATGATATCAATAATTTCGGTCGCCAAACCTAATTTTATTCAATACCAATTTAATACTTTTTAGCGAACAAATTAGCGTTTATTATCAAAAGGTTAAAAATAAAAATAAAAATAAAAACTGTACAGACATACCTGTGAAATAGATTTCTTAGTTATATGATCTATTCCATTCATAAGATAGTCGGTTTAATTGGTTTTCCATGGCTGCATAGGCGTAACCTCGAGCATTCAGTGTCTTTTCTTCTAAACATATGAACGGTCCGTCTCTGCATAAAGTAACAAATTCGGTATTTGAATAGGTTTGATTATTTGAACATTTACCTCCATGTGACCATTTTCCGCATTTGTGACATCGTTCTAGGTGTCGTGCTCTTCTTTTCGCTGCGGATTTTGATTTTCCTTTACCAAATTGTAACTTATTATCTTCGCATCTGGATCCTTTTCTAACTCCGTCCATTCTTTCTCTGATTACTGATACTAATTCACTCGGTAGTATGTCATTATTTCTTTTAGTGATCAAAGCGTGTAGCATTAGACCATGGTTTAGTTCACAGGCAGTCTTCATTTTGTAAAAACCTAAAAAAAATAAAAATTCAGAATGGGGGGAGAAGACTAGTTCTTTAGGGTCTGCTAGGGAAAGACCATTCGGGTTCCATTTTCGAGAACTACACGAAAACAGACAATCTAACTCTAACAGAAATACATATTATCCTTTAAAGACTTGATTCTCCCCACACTTAGTTAGCTGTGTTGTCGAAATTGTGATTAACTTCGTTGTCGACTTCCATCGGACCATGTATGTAATGTTTAACTCTGTGACCATTAACTTTAAATTCCATCCCATTTGAATTTATTAATTCTATCGTTCCGTATGGGAAAACTCTTTTGACTATGAATGGTCCAGACCATCTTGATTTCAATTTTCCAGGAAATAGCTTGAATCGTGAATTGAAAAGAAGAACTCTGTCTCCTTCTTTAAATTCTTTTGAACTTCTGATTCTTTTATCATGCCATTTCTTCGTTCTTTCTTTATAGATTAACGAATTTTCGTATGCTTCATGTCTTAATTCTTCTAATTCATTTAGTTGACTTAATCGTAGACGTCCGGCTTCATGTAAATCAAGATTACATGTTTTCAAAGCCCAAAATGCTTTGTGTTCAATTTCTACTGGAAGATGACATGCTTTTCCATAAACAAGTCTAAAAGGTGTGGTTCCAATTGGAGTTTTGTAGGCTGTTCTAAAAGCCCAGAGTGCATCCTCCAATTTAATGGACCATTCCTTCGGATTTGATCCTACGGTTTTCTCTAGAATACGTTTTAAAGCTCGGTTGGTATTTTCAACTTGTCCACTTGTTTGTGGATGATATGCGGTGGAGATTTTATGAGTTACTCCATATCTTTTAAGAACTTTCTCAAGTTGATTATTACAGAAATGAGTACCCCGATCACTTATTAAAGCTTTCGGTGTTCCAAACCTTGCAAAAAGACGTTTTAAAAAGTTGACTACAACTCGTGCATCGTTAGTTGGGAGAGCTTGTGCTTTCGCCCATTTAGATACATAGTCAATGGCTACGAGTATATATAGATTATTATGAGATTTTGGAAATGGACCCATAAAGTCAATACCCCAAATGTCAAATACTTCACATACTTGGATGACATTTTGTGGCATTTCATCACGTTGACTTATTTTTCCGGCCCTTTGACATGCATCACAGGATTTGCAAAGAAGGTGTGCGTCTTTGTAAATTGTAGGCCAATAGAATCCAGCTTCATAAACTTTTCTTGCTGTTAGTTGAGGCCCATAATGCCCTCCTGTTGGTCCTGTGTAACAATGGTTTAAAATTTTACTAGCTTCATCTCCAAATACACATCGGCGTATTATTCCATCGGGACAACTTTTAAACAGATGTGGATCTTCCCAGAAATAGTGTTTTATATCACTGAAGAATTTCTTTCGTCTTTGGTACGATAATCCTTTTTCAAGGAATCCACATACTAAGTAGTTTGCATAGTCTGCAAACCATGGGATTTCTTTATAATCTATCTTCAATAGATATTCATCAGGAAAGTTGTCTTGTATGGCCGATTCATTTAGAACTTCTAATTCGGGATTTTCAAGACGAGAAAGATGATCAGCGGCGAGATTTTCTGCTCCTCTTTTATCTCGGATTTCAATATCAAACTCTTGTAAGAGTAATATCCAACGGATTAATCTTGGTTTAGCATCTTGTTTTGAAAATAGGTATCTAAGAGCAGAATGGTCGGTATAGACCACCGTTTTTGCTAGAACGAGATATGATCGAAATTTGTCAAAAGCAAAGACAATAGCAAGGAGTTCTTTTTCAGTAGTTGTATAGTTTGTCTGTGCTCCTTGTAACGTCTTACTAGCATAATATATAGGTTGAAATCGTTTTTCAATCCTTTGTCCTAAAACGGCTCCCATTGCAAAATCACTTGCATCGCACATTAGTTCAAATGGTAGATTCCAATTTGGTGTTATCATGATCGGCGCATTAGTGAGTTTCTCTTTAAGAATATTAAAAGATTTGATACACTCATCTGAAAAGATGAATGGCGCATCCTTTTCTAGGAGTTTATTCATAGGAGTGGCAATTTTAGAAAAATCTTTTATGAAACGTCGGTAAAAACCGGCATGCCCTAGAAAACTCCTAACTCCTCTAACATTGGTGGGATGTGGAAGTTTAGCAATTACATCTACTTTAGCTCTATCCACTTCAATTCCTTCTTTTGAAATTTTATGTCCAAGAACGATGCCTTCTTTAACCATGAAATGGCATTTCTCCCAATTAAGTACTAGATTTGATTTTTCGCATCTAATTAGCATTCGTTCCAGATTAACTAGACATGATTTAAATGTATCACCGAAGACTGAAAAGTCATCCATGAATACTTCCATGCATTCTTCTATCATGTCATGAAAAATCGCCATCATACACCTTTGAAAGGTTGCAGGGGCGTTGCAAAGTCCAAATGGCATGCGTTTGTAAGCAAAAGTACCATAAGGGCACGTGAATGTGGTTTTCTCTTGGTCCTCGGGTGCTATTGGAATTTGAAAATATCCGGAAAATCCATCTAGAAAACAATAGTAACTATTTCCGGCTAATCTTTCCAACATTTGATCTATGAAAGGTAAGGGAAAGTGATCTTTTCTGGTGGCGTCATTTAATTTTCTATAATCAATACATACACGCCATCCTGTTACAGTCCTAGTAGGAATAAGCTCATTTTTCTCATTTGTAATGACAGTCATGCCACCCTTCTTAGGCACGCATTGAACTGGGCTTACCCATGGACTATCAGAGATTGGATATATCAAACCTGCATCTAGCAGTTTAATAATCTCTTTCTTAACTACATCTTGCATATTAGGGTTTAGTCTTCGTTGGCGTTGCACATACGTTTTATGACCTTCTTCCATAAGGATTTTATGTGTGCAATACGAAGGACTTATTCCTTTAATATCATGAATCTTCCATGCAATGGCTGGTTTATGAGCTTTCAACACAGAAATGAGTTGTGATTTCTCATTTTCAGTAAGAGAAGACGATATTATTACAGGTAATTCAGATTCACCATGTAAATAAGCGTATTCCAAATGGTTTGGAAGTGGCTTTAACTCTAATTTCAGAGGTTCTTCTATCGATGATTTATATCGATATCTGTCTTCTTCTTTTAGCATTTGAATTTCTTCTGTTGTTGGTTCATATCCATTAGCTATAAGTGTAGCTAACATTTCAGCTTCATCAATTGGTTCATTACCTTCTCCTAAAGAACATTCTCCTGTTCCTTGTAATTCTGGAAATTCTTCTAATAATTCTGCATGTGCATCTATAGTTTGAATATAATAACATGTATCATCTGCAGATTGTGGTTGTTGCATTGCTCTATCAACTGAAAAGGTAACACTCTCATCCTCTATACTTAGGGTCAATTTCTTACCGAACACGTCTATCATTGCTTTAGCCGTGTTTAAGAATGGTCTTCCTAATATGAGAGGAACTTGAGAATCTTCTTCCATGTCCAAAACAACAAAATCTACTGGAAATACTAAAGTACCAACTTTAACTAGCATGTTCTCCATTATCCCTCTAGGATATTTTATTGATCTATCGGCTAGTTGTATGCTTATTCTGGTTGGTTTTAATTCTCCAAGGTCTAGTTTAGCGTATAGTGAATACGGCATTAGATTTATACTAGCACCTAAGTCTGCCAATGCTTCTATTGAACTAAGACTACCCAGAAAACATGGAATTGTGAAACTTCCTGGATCAGATAGTTTTTCTGGTATCTTATTTAACAGCACTGCTGAACAATTAGCATTCATAGTAACAGCCGAGAGTTCTTCCATTTTCTTTCTATTTGAGATTAGATCTTTCAAGAATTTAGCATATCTTGGCATTCCTGAAATCACATCAATGAAAGGAAGATTTACATTTATCTGTTTAAACATATCCAAGAATTTGGATTGCTCGGCTTCAAGTTTTTCTTTCTTCATTTTACTCGGGTAAGGAAGCGGTGGTTGGTATGGTTTAACATAAGGTTTAGCCTTAACTGTGTTATCTTCATTAACCTTTTCAACTACCGGTTCTTTTTCCTTATCTTGATCAGGTTGTGGTTCTTGTGGAGTAGGAATAGTTTCATCAGAAGTTACAGGTATTTCAGGTGGTTTAAGTGTTGTACCACTTCTTGTGGTAATAGCTTTAGCTGTTTCATTCCGGGGGTTAGCATTTGTATCACTAGGTAAACTTCCCGGTTTTCTTTCACCTATTAACCTTGCTAGGTTACTTACTTCTTGTTCCAAATTTTGAATAGAAGCTTGTTGATTTCTAAATGCTTGAGCATTTTGTTCATTGGTTTATTTTTTAGATGTGAAAAACTGTGTTTGAGTTTCAACTAGCTTCGTCATCATATCTTCTAAATTTGGCTTTTTATCATCGGTTTGTTGTGGTGGTTTGTTTTGAAAATTCGGTCTTTGCTGATTATAAGTATTATTGGATACTTGTTGATTGCTAGGACCTTGTTGGTTGTTGTATGGAATATTTCGGTTATAATTCTGGTTTTGATTGTAAATCGGTCTTGGCGGTTGATAATTATTCTGATAATTATTTCCAGGCCTTTGGTTTATGTATGAAATATTCTCTCTTTGTTCTATTGTTAATTCAATACTGAGACAATCTTTTGTCAAATGTGGTCCTCCACACTGCTCACAACTAATTCGTATTGAGTGAATATCCTTAGTCATCTTTTCCATTCGTCTCTCGAAAGCATCTATCTTTGCGGAAATGGAATCTAAGTCATGGCTAGAATCGGCTCTAGCTGCTTTAGATGATCTAATGATATCTTTTTCTTGGTGCCACTCATGTGAGTGGGAAGCAGTGTTATCAATAATTTTGTAAGCATCAGTTTCGGTTTTCTTCATAATAGAACCACCAGCTGCTATATCTATGTCTTTTCTTGTAGTGATGTCGCATCCTCGGTAGAATATTTGTACTATTTGACAGGTGTCTAAACCATGTTGCGGACATCCTCTTAACAACTTTCCATATCTTGTCCACGCCTCATATAGAGTTTCATTTGGTTTCTGTGTGAACGTAACAATTTCTGATTGAAGTCTTACGGCTTTAGATGCAGGAAAGAATTGTTTAAGAAATTTGTCAATTAAAACATCCCATGTATCGATCGCCCCTTCAGGTAACGATTCCAACCAATCTTTGGCTTCTCCCTTTAAAGTCCAGGGAAATAACATGAGATATATCTGTTCATCCTCCACTTCTCGTATTTTAAATAGTGTGCAGATCCTATTAAAGGTACGTAGATGTTCATTTGGATCTTCCTTCGGCGCACCACTAAATTGGCATTGATTAGTCACCATGTGTAGAATTTGTCCTTTGATTTCATAATCTGGCGCATTAATGTCTGGATGAGTAATTGCGTGACCTTGGCCAGTGCGTTTAGCTCTCATTCGGTCTTCCATACTTAAAGGTTCCAGATTCTCCATAATTGAATTTGTTGAATCGTTATCACTAGATGATTCTGATTTAATAGTTCGTTCCTCAACAATCTCTGTTTGAATGATTGGTGGTTCCAGAGGAAAGTTTAATGGTTCAGGATCTATGAACCGTTCCTGAATATTTTCTGGATTCTCAATTGTGAGGTTGGGTTCAAAAAATGGATTATCGGAAATTTGAACTGAAGTACTTGGTTGACTAGATGACGATTCTAAAGAAAAATCAACGGCGGTTATATTTGTTAAACGATGTCTTGATCGAGTTACATGTGGTGAACGTACAAAAGGTGATGAACGTCTTGCTCGGTGCATTCACTGAATATCCTATTAGTTTTTAAAAGGAAAGAAAAATTATAATAAGTTATCCAATCAATAGACTTTTCTGATTTTGCCCACGTTTCGAATAGCCAAAAGATGCAGCAGAGGGGCAGGATTCGTTTGGTCTCAATATAATTGAGGACTGTTTGGCTCCAATAACCCGGTCCACGTACAAATCCAACTATTACTACGAACCAGAAAATTTTGATGTCTATTAATTTAACCACTTAAAATAAATTTTCGTAATTTTAAGAAATTTAGATAAGAAGTAGAAAAAAAATTCTAAGTCCTAAAACTAGAATAGCGAGAAATAAGAGAGAAAAAGAGTTCGTCGCAAAAGGTCGAAAAAGAAAAAAATGGTTGAAAAATAAAAGGTGACGGAAAAATAAAAGAAACTTATAAAAACTTAAAAATATTTGACTAACCTAACCTTATTACTACAACTAACTTAAAATTATAATCGCAAATTGAAATTATTAATTGGAATGATAATTGGTACATAGTAAAAGGTCGTCTAAAAATATTAAAGCTTACAAGAAAAACTAAATCCCAAATAAAAGAAACTAAAACTTAAAAAGGCGTCGCAAAATTCTAAAGTACCTAAATCTTAGTCTAAAGAAAAAAAACACTTAAGGAATTCTACGGCAAAGCCTAAAAATCTAGGAGTAAAAATAACTATAGCAAAAACTAAGTTTAAAATTAAATATGAGCTAAAAATACAAATATTATGCTACAACGATTAAAAAGGGACAAAATATAAAAATATACAAAAAGTTGTAAAAAGTACAATTTTTATAAAAATATTATTTTTATATTGTTTATTTAATAAAACTACTAATTTTACAATTTTAATAAAACTAATTAAACAAAATATAAAATAAATAAAAAGTAAAAGTTAAAATAAAACTAATAATAATAATAATAATAATAATTAGGTTAAAATAATAATAATTAATAATTACCGTAATTAATGCTCGATTAGGGCTTCCTGTGCGCGTGTCAGAGATGCTCCGCGAGTTGCGGTGATTAATGAAGAAAACCCCGCGAGTCGCGGGGTTCAGAAATTCAGTTGACAGCTTTCAATATTCGACGCGTTTTTTTTCTTTATTTATTTTTTTTTATTTTATTTTCTGTTTTCTGTTTTTTTTTATAAATAAAAAATGTTTAATAAAATTTATATTATTATAAACTAAAATAAAGATAAAGAAACTTATAAAACTTAAATATTTAACAAAATCTTAAAAATGCTTATATTTTTGTTTTTCTTTTTATATTTTTGAATAATTAAAACGTATTTTTACAAAAGCGACTTTTAATAAAAGTAAAATAAAAATCTTTTTTTTTTTTTATTAGCGTTGCGCTTCCGGCTTTTAAGATAGTCCCCGGCAGCGGCGCCAAAAATACTTGATGTCGTACGAGGTGTATATAAAATAGCTTATATTTTACTAGGAAAAACTATTAAATACGATACAATTTTACACAAGATATTTATTTATTTATAGAATGGATATACTTAAACCTTGCTACAACACTTATAGGCAGTGTACCTAATCGTAAAGTAGTGTAGTTTTTAGTAAGTCCGGTTCGTTCCACAGGGAAATCTTTAAACAAAGCTCAACGCTATATTAGTTTACTTTTATTAAAAATACAAATATATATATAAGTAATATTATTATTATAAAGGGGGGTTTTTACCGTTTAATGACCGGTTTGTCGATTTTAAGACTTTAGTCGCAGTTAAAACCTAATGTAAAATATAAAATAAATACAAGATTTAAATTAAAGCGTAAAGTAAATAACGATAATGAAATTGCGAATAATAAAAGTGCGATAAAATAAACTTGCGATAATTAAAGAGTACGATAATTAAAAGTGCGATTAAATAACAATAAATAAAAGTGCGATAATTAGAAGTGCAATTAAATATAAAATAAAGGAAATTAAATATGAAATAAAAGAATTATGCTTATTTAAACTTCCGTAATCATGATGTTTGACGTGTTGATTTTAGTTTTATGCCCATGGGTTAATTGTCCTTTGTCCTGGATTATTCAATATGTCCGTCTGGTTTTTGTCCATAACAGTCCATCAGTCATAAATATAAATTGCAAGTGTCCTTGTCAAATTATTATTATACCCGAAGTTAAATATTCCAACTAATTGGGGATTCGAATTGTAACAAGGTTTTAATACTTTGTTTAATGAATACACCAGGTTATCGACTGCATGTAAACCAAGGTTTTACTACTTTGTTAACAATTACACCAATTACCCTTGAATGTAATTTCACCCCTGTTTTAATTATTCTAGTGGCTATTAATCCATTCCCGTATCCGGTTAAATGAACGATTATTCGTACATATAAATACCCCGCCCATCGTGTCCGATCGAGTGTATATGGTAATTTATAGGGACGCCCAATTGTAAATCTTTATATTAACATTAACAAACTTTCATTTAGTTAAACAAATATAAAGCCCATTAATAGCCCATAGTCTAATTTCCACAAGTGTCGTTCTTTTGTCCAAACCCCAATTATGGTACAAAGCCCAATTACCCAATTTTAGTAATTAGCCCAACATCATGATTACTTCGTTTTAAATAAGCATAATAATAACTTAGCTACGAGACATTAATATAAAAAGGTTGAACATAACTTACAATGATTAAAAATAGCGTAGCGTTACACGGACAGAATTTCGACTTACACCCTTACAACATTCGCTAACATACCCTTATTATTAGAATTATAATTAAAATTAAAATTAAAATATAAATTATATATATATATATATATCGTATATATTGAGAGAAGAGAGATTTTAGAAATTATTAAATTTGATCAGAATTCGGTTTGCTTTATAGCCAGAGTTGAATTTTGGGGCTCCGCGACTCGCGGCAAAATGCTCTTCAAACTCCGCGAGTCGCGGAGATAGTATTTACAGCTCAGTCCTTCAAAAATACTTGATGTCGTACGAGGTGTATATAAAATAGCTTATATTTTACTAGGAAAAACTATTAAATACGATACAATTTTACACAAGATATTTATTTATTTATAGAATGGATATACTTAAACCTTGCTACAACACTTATAGGCAGTGTACCTAATCGTAAAGCAGTGTAGTTTTTAGTAAGTCCGGTTCGTTCCACAGGGAAATCTTTAAACAAAGCTCAACGCTATATTAGTTTACTTTTATTAAAAATACAAATATATATATAAGTAATATTATTATTATAAAGGGGGTTTTTACCGTTTAATGACCGGTTTGTCGATTTTAAGACTTTAGTCGCAGTTAAAACCTAATGTAAAATATAAAATAAATACAAGATTTAAATTAAAGCGTAAAGTAAATAACGATAATGAAATTGCGAATAATAAAAGTGCGATAAAATAAACTTGCGATAATTAAAGAGTACGATAATTAAAAGTGCGATTAAATAACAATAAATAAAAGTGCGATAATTAGAAGTGCAATTAAATATAAAATAAAGGAAATTAAATATGAAATAAAAGAATTATGCTTATTTAAACTTCCGTAATCATGATGTTTGGCGTGTTGATTTTAGTTTTATGCCCATGGGTTAATTGTCCTTTGTCCTGGATTATTCAATATGTCCGTCTGGTTTTTGTCCATAACAGTCCATCAGTCATAAATATAAATTGCAAGTGTCCTTGTCAAATTATTATTATACCCGAAGTTAAATATTCCAACTAATTGGGGATTCGAATTGTAACAAGGTTTTAATACTTTGTTTAATGAATACACCAGGTTATCGACTGCGTGTAAACCAAGGTTTTACTACTTTGTTAACAATTACACCTATTACCCTTGAATGTAATTTCACCCCTGTTTTAATTATTCTAGTGGCTATTAATCCATTCCCGTATCCGGTTAAATGAACGATTATTCGTACATATAAATACCCCGCCCATCGTGTCCGATCGAGTGTATATGGTAATTTATAGGGACGCCCAATTGTAAATCTTTATATTAACATTAACAAACTTTCATTTAGTTAAACAAATATAAAGCCCATTAATAGCCCATAGTCTAATTTCCACAAGTGTCGTTCTTTTGTCCAAACCCCAATTATGGTACAAAGCCCAATTACCCAATTTTAGTAATTAGCCCAACATCATGATTACTTCATTTTAAATAAGCATAATAATAACTTAGCTACGAGACATTAATATAAAAAGGTTGAACATAACTTACAATGATTAAAAATAGCGTAGCGTTACACGGACAGAATTTCGACTTACACCCTTACAACATTCGCTAACATACCCTTATTATTAGAATTATAATTAAAATTAAAATTAAAATATAAATTATATATATATATCGTATATATTGAGAGAAGAGAGATTTTAGAAATTATTAAATTTGATCAGAATTCGGTTTGCTTTATAGCCAGAGTTGAATTTTGGGGCTCCGCGACTCGCGGCAAAATGCTCTTCAAACTCCGCGAGTCGCGGAGATAGTATTTACAGCTCAGTCCTTAGAGTTTTCTCTGCCGACGGTTTTTTATATATAAATATAATATATATTTAATTAATATAATTAATTATATATTATATTATATTTATATACATAGTTAACTTGTAATTTTTAGTCCGTTGCGTCGAGCGTTAAGAGTTGACTCTGGTCCCGGTTCCGGATTTTCGAACGTCCTTGCGTACAATTTTATATTTTGTATTTTGCGTTTTGAATCTTGTACTCTTGTAATTTCGAGACGTTTCTTATCAATAATTGGAACCTCTTTGATTGTCTTTTGTACTTTTGAGCTTTTTGGTCGTTTGCGTCTTCAATTCGTCGAATCTGTCTTTTGTCTTCACCTTTTATTATTTAAACGAATATCACTTGTAAATAGAACAATTGCAACTAAAAGCTTGTCTTTCTTGAGGAATAATGCTATGAAATATATGTTCGTTTTTAGCATTATCAGATGCATTAGTGAGTCTGGACTTCGACCGTGTCTGCATGTCAAAAGTTTTGCTTATCATTTTGTGTCGAAAATTATCAGCTTATCATTCTTAGGGAATCACTTGCTTATCATTCTTAGTCTAGACACATTTTACTGCATTGACTGCATGAATAGTGTATAGACAAAATTTATACCTTAGCGTATCTGCTAATTCATATCTTAGCGTATCTGTTACTGTAAACTTTGCCTAGTATATTCCGTAAATTCCTCCGTAATCTATGAAATCTTTTGTTCTATATATATAGATATTCTATATAATTAGAATACCACCCGATAGTCGAAAACCATTTTATATCGAAAAATCCTTTACTCATTCGTACGAAATGGACCTCGTCGCTAGTTCAAGATTCTTCAGAACCCGACAGCTATTCCGACATGGTGTCCCACTCAAGCTCCGAAAGCAGTGTGACCGGAATAGACCAACCAATCAGCCATCATCTATTCTGGATGAATTGGGGATGGGTTCGCAGTTTACTTAATCACTGGAGACAAGAAGAAGGTGATCCTTTCCACCCACCTTATTGTCGTCTCAACGAGGAACCTGAAGCACTTACCGGCGAACCTATCCGAAACACCATTTTCAGCCTCATTTCCAGAGTAGCTCGACATGATTATATTCTATCTACAATTCTAAACCTTATTCATTCGCTCATCCGAACCGACAATCACCCAGGTGTAATAGAAGAAGTCAACGAGCTTCGCGCCCGGGTAGTAGTTTTGGAGAATATGGTGCAAAGGTTACAAGTACCAGCAACAGCACCGACAGCAACAGTACCACCAGCAACAACACCAACAGTGTAGTGAAACGAACTTTTCCATGTTTATATATATATATATTAAATGAAATTGTTATTTACATGATTAAGTATTTCCAACATGTTAAGCAATCAAACTTGTTAAGACTTGATTAATTGAAATAGGTTTCATATAGACAATTGACCACCCAAGTTGACCGGTGATTCACGAACGTTAAAACTTGTAAAAACTATACGATGACATATATATGGTTATATATATAGTTAACATGATTTTATTATAAGTATGTATCTCATTAGGTATTTTAACAATGAGTTATATACATAAAAATGAGACGATTAATTTAAGAAACTCGAAAACGATATATATAACGATTATCGTTATAACAACGTCTTACTAGGTACATATGAATCATATTAAGATATTGATACACTTGGTTAATTATTTTAAATGATAAGTAAATATATTATTAAGTGTATTAACAATGAAATACATATGTAAAAATAAGACTACTAACTTAATGATTTCGAAACGAGACATGTATGTAACGATTATCGTTGTAACGACATTTAACTGTATATATATCATACTAAGATATATTATATATCATAATATCATGATAATATAACAATTTAACATCTCATTTGTTATAATAAACAATGGGTTAACAACATTCAACAAGATCGTTAACCTAAAGGTTTCAAAACAACATTTACATGTAACGACTAACGATGACTTAACGACTCAGTTAAAATGTATATACATGTAGTGTTTTAATATGTATTCATACACTTTTGAAATACTTCAAGACACTTATCAAAATACTTCTACTTAACAAAAATGCTTACAATTACATCCTCGTTCAGTTTCATCAACAATTCTACTCGTATGCACCCGTATTCGTACTCGTACAATACACAGCTTTTAGATATATGTACTATTGGTATATACACTCCAATGATCAGCTCTTAACAGCCCATGTGAGTTACCTAACACATGTGGTAACCATCATTTGGCAACTAGCATGAAATATCTCATAAAATTACAAAAATATGAGTAATCATTCATGACTTATTTACATGAAAACAAAATTACATATCCTTTATATCTAATCCATACACCAACGACCAAAAACACCTACAAACACTTTAATTCTTCAATTTTCTTCATCTAATTGATCTCTCTCAAGTTCTATCTTCAAGTTCTAAGTGTTCTTCATAAATTCCAAAAGTTCTAGTTTCATAAAATCAAGAATACTTCTAAGATTGCAAGTTTACTTCCAAGTTTTCTAAATCCATTCCAAGTAATCATCCAAGATCAAGAAACCTTTGTTACTTACAGTAGGTTATATTTCTAATACAAGGTAATAATCATATTCAAACTTTAATTCAATTTCTATAACTATAACAATCTTATTTCGAGTGGAAATCTTACTTGAAATTGTTTTCGTGTCATGATTCTGCTTCAAGAACTTTCAAGCCATCCAAGGATCCTTTGAAGCTAGATCTATTTTTATCATTTTTAGTAGGTTTATCCAAGGAACTTGAGGTAGTAATGATGTTCATAACATCATTCAATTCATACATATAAAGCTATCTTATTCGAAGGTTTAAACTTGTAATCACTAGAACATAGTTTAGTTAATTCTAAACTTGTTCGCAAATAAAAGTTAATCCTTCTAACTTGACTTTTAAAATCAACTAAACACATGTTCTATATCTATATGATATGCTAACTTAATGATTTAAAACCTGGAAACACAAAAAACACCGTAAAACCGGATTTACGCCGTCGTAGTAACACCGCGGGCTGTTTTGGGTTAGTTAATTAAAAACTATGATAAACTTTGATTTAAAAGTTTTTATTCTGGGAAAATGATTTTTATTATGAACATGAAACTATATCCAAAAATTATGGTTAAACTCAAAGTGAAAGTATGTTTTCTAAAATAGTCATCTAGACGTCGTTCTTTCGACTGAAATGACTACCTTTACAAAAATGACTTGTAACTTATTTTTCCGACTATAAACCTATACTTTTTCTGTTTAGATTCATAAAATAGAGTTTAATATGAAACCATAGCAATTTGATTCACTCAAAACGGATATAAAATGAAGAAGTTATGGGTAAAACAAGATTGGATAATTTTTCTCATTTTAGCTACGTGAAAATTGGTAACAAATCTATTCCAACCATAACTTAATCAACTTGTATTGTATATTATGTAATCTTGAGATACCATAGACACGTATACAATGTTTTGACCTATCATGTCGATACATCTATATATATTTCGGAACAACCATAGACACTCTATATGTGAATGTTGGAGTTAGCTATACAGGGTTGAGGTTGATTCCAAAATATATATCGTTTGAGTTGTGATCAATACTGAGATACGTATACACTGGGTCGTGGATTGATTCAAGATAATATTTATCGATTTATTTCTGTACATCTAACTGTGGACAACTAGTTGTAGGTTACTAACGAGGACAGCTGACTTAATAAACTTAAAACATCAAAATATATTAAAAGTGTTGTAAATATATTTTGAACATACTTTGATATATATGTATATATTGTTATAGGTTCGTGAATCAACCAGTGGCCAAGTCTTACTTCCCGACGAAGTAAAAATCTGTGAAAGTGAGTTATAGTCCCACTTTTAAAATCTAATATTTTTGGGATGAGAATACATGCAGGTTTTATAAATGATTTACAAAATAGACACAAGTACGTGAAACTACATTCTATGGTTGAATTATCGAAATCGAATATGCCCCTTTTTATTAAGTCTGGTAATCTAAGAATTAGGGAACAGACACCCTAATTGACGCGAATCCTAAAGATAGATCTATTGGGCCTAACAAACCCCATCCAAAGTACCGGATGCTTTAGTACTTCGAAATTTATATCATATCCGAAGGGTGTCCCGGAATGATGGGGATATTCTTATATATGCATCTTGTTAATGTCGGTTACCAGGTGTTCACCATATGAATGATTTTTATCTCTATGTATGGGATGTGTATTGAAATATGAAATCTTGTGGTCTATTGTTACGATTTGATATATATAGGTTAAACCTATAACTCACCAACATTTTTGTTGACGTTTAAAGCATGTTTATTCTCAGGTGAATACTAAGAGCTTCACCTGTTGCATACTAAAATAAGGACAAGATTTGGAGTCCATGTTTGTATGATATTGTATAAAACTGCATTCAAGAAACTGATTTCGATGTAACATATTTGTATTGTAAACCATTATGTAATGGTCGTGTGTAAACAGGATATTTTAGATTATCATTATTTGATAATCTACGTAAAGCTTTTTAAACCTTTATTTATGAAATAAAGGTTATGGTTTGTTTTAAAAATGAATGCAGTCTTTGAAAAACGTCTCATATAGAGGTCAAAACCTCGCAACGAAATCAATTAATATGGAACGTTTTTAATCAATAAGAACGGGACATTTCAAACAGTACCATCACCACCACCAACAGCAACATCTGCATCCCACACCTCGACATCACAATCTGTACCTCGAGCATCAACATCGTACTTACCATAGATACCAAGGAGTACTAATAAGAATCAACGATGAAGTATTGATTCATAACTTCATTGGAGAACTATTAGGCGGCGATTATGTAATCTCTAAAGTCTTAGAGATTATTTATTTTAGCTCAAACCAAAAAGCAAATGAGATTAATATCATAATAACTCATAAATCCATGATTACATCTGAAGAAAATATACATGTATATATGTTTTCATAAAGATTGTAATTAAAAATTTTTTTGTACAAACTGTTAATGGTGAAAATATTTTAACGGGTAGGTAATACCCGAGGAATATTTAAATTTCACATTAATAAGTTACACAGTACATTCTGCAAATCTGATTCAACAGTCATTCACTATCCTACTTACAACCACCGATATACGTATCTGTTCACCGCAGAATAACCATTTTCATTCAATTTCATATTTGGATTTTGACGTATCAGAATTCAACAAGTGGCATAATGAAGAAAACATTGGAGAAAATAAAATTGTTAGAAACAAACAAATTAACTATGAGAAATTGTGTTAAGAATCCACGCTAACTGTTCCTAGCTAACTGATTACATTTTATTTAACGCAATTTAATTATCGCAATTTATATTCTCGCAATTTTATTTATCGTCATTTAATTTCTGTTATTTAATTTACGCACTTTAAATATCGGGACACGTATACAAGGTTTTGACATATCATATCGATGCATCTGTATATATTATTTGGAATAACCATAGACACTCTATATGCAGTAATGATAGAGTTAGCTATACAGGGTTGAGGTTGATTCTTAAATAATATATATATACTTTGAGTTGTGATCGAGTCTGAGACATGTACACGGGTCACGATACGTATTAATTAATTCGAATATTATACATTAAACTATATACGAATTATTGGACTGTTAACTGTGGACTATCGACTGTGGACTAATAACATTGGACAATTAAAATAAATTAAAATATTAATTATAACATATGAAACTAAACATTTCTTCAAGTTTATCACTTGATTTCATCTTAAACCTCATTTGTATCTTGACGATTACAATCTGCGTTCAAACCTATCATGATTCTTGAAAACACCCAATCGAGAGGATGAACCAACCGCACTTTATCTACAGAAGAAAAGATTGATGCATATAGTTATGCATCTGAAAACACCCGGAACCTAAGTAAACATTTAACACGTGTCTGTGCTAGCTCCTTTGGCATTGTTATTACCGAAAATAATTCCTTTCCAAAATAGCAAATTTTGTCACAGCTCCAGCAAGTCAACTTCAACTTTTCAGTCAGATTAGCCTTATTATAATCTTGTTATATAAGTTACCTTTCATCATCATTACCGGGGAACCGTTTACATTCCACCACATTAGCAGTAAACTTACCAACAATTGTGTTGATCTTTGATTTTCAGAAAAATCATTATATTCGTTACAATCCTATCATATACTCATCCGCATCTTATAACGAGAATTGCCATACCAGTTACCGAGAACTAGCAATCAGTATTTTGAAATCTAGCAGCGTTTTTACATCAAAAGTTATATGTATACATATAACCTTTATCCTTTAGAATTATGATCTTACATTCTGAAATTCTGAAAAGCACCCAATTCACGAATCAATACTCGAAATTTTGAAAAATGCTGATGAAGCAGCAAAAACTGTAAACGACCTTAACAGTATAAAGTTTGATGATAAAGAAAAGGGTGCTGGCAAAACTCAGAAAAAGAGAAGGTTTGGAACTGAAAAAATAGATTGAGCAAAGTATGAAAGAGGCTGTGGATGAATCACAAGGACTAAATCTGCCTACAAAGAATCCAAATGATTCATTATCTGTTGAAGTCATTATCAAATACCTTGTTCCCGACTCTATTCTTTTACAAACAATCTTCTTCATCATCCATCGATATTAGAAATTCTAAAATATCATCGTATCCTTCATATTTCTGAAGATATTTTCATAACTATTTTTATCTGAAATCATTTATCTCTTCACGCTATCCGAAATTGTTTTAGTTTGTAAATTCTGAGAAATTTGATTTAAAATATGAATGTTTTGAAGTAGTGTTGGGAATTGAAGCATGAGTTAGTATAATATAATGACACTTGATCAACGTAATTATATTACAGTAAGTCATGCTGAGTTTCTAATGAAACATGATGATTCACAGACCATAACGTCATCATGTGCCATGTTACACGACTCTTACATTCTATCTAATATATTAACATATCAAGAACATAATTTCTTGATAGTTCTATCTTTTCTCTTGAATTCTGGTAATTTAACCAGTCAAGATCGTGCTATTACGTTCTTTCTTGTTTAGAACATTAAGTCATTCGAAACTCCATACTTACGAATTCTGGACCATTACTCACTTTACTAGAGGTCGAGAAGAGAATAAAAAGGCAAAGAGCTCCAAAATATAAGAGAAAATATAAAACTCAATAATGACATGGAGGTTACAAACCGCGGATATTAATACGAATAGCAATATAAAGACACGGTAGAATTAAGAATAGTATCACCCCAAGGTAATAGTAGAAGTAAACAGATTTTTCTGGTGAAAAATTGAAAAGAAGGATAACAGAAATGATAATTAGAAAAATATCAAGGATTAGAACTGGATTAAGCATTTTCACAATCTTTTGGATGTATGAACTAAGAAAGAAAGTATATGAATGGTGAGAATAATGGAACGAAAGAAGTTCATTTATAGTGAAAATACCAAACAAAGTAATCGGGATAGATGATCGCATTTAATTAAAGAGATCTTAATTTCCATGGATCTCGATGAATCAGATCTTATAGATTTCCAAGTTTTTCTTTAAATCCCTTGAATTCCGGAATTCAACCAAGACAACGCCAAAATTTAAGACTCACCTTATTTTCTAAATTCCACCGTGACTACATCAAAAGTTAAATCTCTATCTACATCTGCTGTGACAGCTTCATTCGTACGCTTCACCTAACCGAATCGTTTTATCTATATTAGTCAATAATGATAAAACTCCATTTATCAACTCATATTTGTCATGAAAACATTTTTATTGTTAGCCATGACCACCTCACTCAAATTTCGGGACGAAATTTCTTTAACGGGTAGGTACTGTGACGACCCGGAAATTTCCGATCAAATTTAAACTTAATCTTTATAGAATTCCGACACGATAAGCAAAGTTTGTAATGTTGAGTCTTAAAAATTTTTGAAATTATGTTCGTATATTCAATTACCATTTCACTTCGACCATTCCCGATGATTCACGAACAATTATTTGAAAATAAATATGTATATTTATATAAGTGCATAAATAATAATTAAAGGTATTAAATAAAATATTATCTGATTTGATGTTTTGAATTAATAATTAAATTGTTAGTTAATATATATTTATGTAAATATAATGTAATTCGAAAATAAATGGTTTTGAATTCATTTAGGAAACAATAATAACACTCGTTTATCTTTCGAATGGTTATTTTAACAAACTTATGTGATCCTAAAATAAACGGTGATTCGAAAATGAGATCTATAAATTTTAGGCTTACTAAAAATGTATTTAGGACCTAGTTATTAAATTTTAACACTTTTTATATTTTACCCATAAATGAAAGGGACAGTTGATGTAATTTTCATTTAATGAATTAATGACCGAATTTTATACCATAATGACCAAAATAAATAAATATAGTTAATTTAAAAATATGGAATTTTTCCGAAGACTTTTATCCGCCCCTGATTTCAAAGAGTGGACGATACTCGGTCCGTAAATGACACAGTACCAGGCGGCTATACTTTATGGCACGTTGAGTTAAAAGTTTTATTATATTATAATTATAATAATTATTAATGTATTATATGAAATTCTAATATATAAAGATACAAATGGATAGATAGATGAGAAAGGAACCAGTAAACCATCGATTAATATTTCATTCCTTCAACCATCGCCACCTGCTACCACCGGTCCTCCTACAACCGTCACCATCACTGGAAACCACCACTTAACCACCAAACAATCGCCATCTTCTTTCTCTTCTTCACGAACGTGAAACCAATCCCAAATGATTTCCATTTTTGTTGTTGTTTGGAGACCGAGAAGCACCACCACTTTAAACCACCATATCCGCCACCTTCCAGCATGATAACCACCGGATACAACCCTACCACCACCAACCCTCACCTCATCACCTTTCTCTCTCCTCTCCCTCTCTACATATTTTGTTTTCTCTTCTTTCATTTGTTAAAGTCGTGAGACCCAAACAGCCATCACCCTCCTATTACTTTGAACCTGCAATGTGTCTTTTACTGTTGCAACAACGAATTTAGATGATGATGGTGAGCTGCGATAATGATAACAATGATGATGAAAAATGGAGAAGACGATGAATAGTAATGGGTCACGATAATATTTTTTTTAAAAAACGATGATGATGACTCATTGATGATGTACATGATGACAAATAACTAAGAATGATGATGGTCTGTGATAATTGACGATACGATGATGCTTATGCTGTGTTTTAATGATGAATTAATGTGGATGAAGATTATGAATGGTGATTCCGGTTGATGATGGGGACGGTCATTTATGATGAATGATGATGATTACGTTAAGATGATTATGATACGGAGATGTTATGATCATGGTTAATGATGTTACGATCATGATGTATAATAATAGCAAATTTTGATGATGAACCGTATGAATTCATGATGTGATGATAATGATATCGATCATGATGATAAAGATTACGATGATGATTATGTTAATGATCATGATGTTGACGATGATAATGGGGGTATAGATGATGATGATGGATATCTATGATGGTGATGATGATACGATACTAAGATAATAATAGGTGATGATGAGTAATTACAGAAGGTAATTAAATGGTGATGATGTTATATGGGTTAAAAGAATTTGGTTATGAATTAATTCATAAAGAGTTAGATAGAGCAATGGTTAGGAGTGTTGTCCGATATGCGAGAGGTCTCGGGTTCGAGTCCCGTGAGGAGCATTTTTTTTTAAACAGCCTTTTCATGGAAGGTAGTTCATTTTTTTTAACTTTATTATTATTATTATTATTATTATTATTATTATTATTATTATTATTATTATTGTTATTATTATTATTATTATTATTAATTACTATTATTATGCTAGTTATTATTATTAACTATATGATTATTATTATTAATGAAACTTGTGATATTATCATTATCATTACTAGTATTATTATTAAGTAATATTAATATTAACATTATCGTTAGTATTATTGAAATTATTAATAATATTATTAACCTTACCATTTTAGTGCTATTATCATAATTATGATTAGGATTAGTATTATTAGTATTAGTATTATTATGATTAGAATACTAAATATCTTCATAAATATTAGTATTAGTATCAAAATTATTATTTTCATTATCATTATTATTAAATTAAAAATTACTGTTAATATCATTATCATAAGATTTATTATTTAAAAATATCATTAATATTATTAATAATAAAATCATTAACATTATCATCATTATTATTAACACTAGTATTATTATTATCATTATTTTAATCACTACTAAAATTATTTTAGCATTAATATAACTACTATTTTAACAAACAAATGAAGTATATGCATATAAAATATTTGATATATATAACATAACAAAATTTAATATTTTTATATATAAAATGAACATATAAAACATATATATATTATTAACATAAAAATGATATAACTAATACATTTATATATGTGTTCAATTACAACTATAAATATTAATAAATATACAAATGATATAGGTTCGTGAATTCGAGGCCAACCCTACACTTGTTCAATGTCGTCATATGAATTTTTACTACAAAATACAGTATTGTGAGTTTCATTTGCTCCCTTTTTAAATGCTTTTGCAATATATATTTTTGGGACTGAGAATACATGCGCTGCTTTTATAAATGTTTTACAAAATAGACACAAGTAATCGAAACTACATTCTATGGTTGGATTATCGAATCGAATATGCCCCTTTTTAGCTTGGTAGCCTAAGAATTAGGGAAATGGCCCCTAATTGACGTGAATCCTAAAGATAGATTTATGGACCTTAACACGTCCAATTCGGGTTACGAATGCTTTAGTACTTCAATTATCATGTCCGATGAGAGTCCCGGAATGATGGGGATATTCTATATGCATCCTGTTAGTTCGGTTATCAAGTGTTCACCATATGAATGATTTTTATCTCTATGCAGTTTGCGAAATACCTGATATGAGATGATGTTTATGAGAAATGAAATGCAAATCTTGTGGTCTATTAAAATATTGGAAATGATTATTTATGATAAACTAATGAACTCACCAACCTTTTGGTTGACACTTGAAAGCATGTTTATTCTCAGGTATGAAATAAATCTTCCGCTGTGCATTTGCTCATTTTAGAGATATTACTAGGAGTCATTCATGACATATTTCAAAAGACGTTGCATTCGAGTCATTGAGTTCATCAAGATTATTATTAAGTCAATTATAGTTGGATATATTATGAAATGGTATGCATGCCGTCAACTTTCGATGAAATGAAAGTTTGTCTTTTAAAAACGAATGCAATGTTTGTAAAATGTATCATATAGAGGTCAAGTACCTCGCGATGTAATCAAATGTAATGTATTCGTCCAGATGGATTGGGACGGGTCGTTATACGCAAGGCCCCGAGTATTCCTGGGAATACGCAAGGCCCCGAGTATTCCTGGGAACGTGAAAACCAAATAAAACGAAAATATCCTCACCTGTTTACAAACAAAGCCGACTGGTGGCAACAACTAAATTTCGGGATAAAATTTCTATTAACAGGGGGATACTGTGACAACCCGAAAATTTTCAATCAAATTTAAACTTAATCTATATTTTTATTTCGATGATTCACGAACAAATAATTTTAAATAAATATATAAACTTGAAATTTAATACGACTTAATTGTTATAACAAAAAATGAAAAACTTTATACAAGATAATATTATTGTTATATTATTACTTTTATTATTATATTTAACAAAATTATCATTATCATTTAGAAATATCATTATCAGAATTATCATTATGATTAAAAACAATATTATTATATTATTATTATTATTATCAAAATTATTATTATTATGATTAATATGATTATTGATATCATTAACATAATTTATGTTGTTATCATTATTATTATTAAAAGTATTATCATTACTAATATTATTATCATTATTGTTAGTATTAGTAATATCATTATTATTATTATTATTATTATTATTATTATTATTATTATTATTATTATTATTATTTGCATTATTATTATTATTAATATAATTATTATTATTAATTGTATTATTATTAATTATTAATACTAAATATATATATATATATATATACATATATATATATATATATATATATATATATATATATATATATATATATATATATATATATATATATATAAAGGGGGTCGGCATATACCTAATTTGTGATATCTACTTTCATTTAAAAAAAACAAACAATTAGGTATCTTATTTTTTTTTTTTTCATGATCCAGTATTATTTTATCCTGATTATTGTTTTATTTTATCTCCTCTACTGGTTATAGATTTGTCTCTATCTGTTTTCTTTTTTTTTTCTTTCCTTTCCAGATCATGATTGAGCTTCATATATATATATATATATATATATATATATATATATATATATATATATATATATATATATATATATATATATATATATATATATATATATATATATATTCTTTATCTTTGGGTTCTGTCTGGTGGATTCATCGTCACCCAATATCATTAAACAACAATAAATTCCAGCTTTACACGTTCGATTATCAATTACACATTGCTATTTAACTGCTAATGCCAATCGAGAATTGAAACAGAAAAACAAATTTAAAGAAAATAGAAAAACAGTCCCTGCTCTGTTCGTGCTCTTATTTTTTTTTTTAAAAGATCGAATTCGAATTTAATTCCAAAATCTAGAAATGCAGTGTTTTGAGGAATCACCCACTCAAACTATCTGCAAAGTTTCAGTTCTTAATTCTCAAAATCAAGTATGAATTTCAAGGTCAAAGTTTCGAAATAAAAAGTCAAACATTTGTTCTTCAATCAAATTCGAGTTTTCTGTTAAGATTTAAGTTCAATTGATGGTTCTAGTGTATTTCAATGATGATTTAGAAAATAATTCGTGAAGATTTCAAGGTCTCAAAACATGTTAATTCCAAAATCACGAATTATTTTTTTTCTTTTTCCACGAACTGTAGTAGCAGTTTTATTTTATTTTAGTTATTTTTTTTTCCTAATTAATACAAACCCCTAATATAGATTAGTTCTGTTTCGTTTACAATTACTAAAACAAACGGATTATAGTTGTAATTCCCTTGGGTCGATTATAAGGTGAAGAAGAAGAAGAATAGAGAAAATAAAACATTTAAGTTAAATATACATAGATTCTGTATAAATCAGAAAAACAGAAGTGGCATAGTGGTTTGAGAGTGTTGACGGGTTTTGAGAGGTCACGGGTTCGAGTCCCGTCTGTGGCATTTTTTTTAAGAAAGTTTTTGAGGTAGTTTTTCATTTCTATTATTATTATTATTATTATTATTATTATTATTATTATTATTATTATTATTATTATTATTGTTGTTGTTGTTGTTGTTGTTGCTGTTGTTGTTATTATTAGTATTAATAATTATTGTTATTATTACAAGTATCATAATCATTATTATTATTATTATTATTATTATTATTATTATCATTTAAGTATTATTATTTATATTATAATGAGTATAATTATTATGTAATTACTAAAATCATTATCATAACTAACATTAACAGTAAAATTAATATTTTTACAATTATTATTATTAATATCATTATTATTATCACTAATAGAATTATTAACATTATTATCATTAATGTTAAGAATTATCATTATCATTTTTGTTATTAGTATTATCATTATTAATAAAGTTGTTATTATTATTATTATTATTATTATTATTATTATTATTATTAGTAAATCATTATTATCAAAACTGTTATTTTCATTATCATTACTATTAAACTTATCATTATTATTAAAAATTACTATTATTAATATTGTAATTATTATCAGTATCGTTATTATTAATATTATCATTATAATTATTATTATTTCTAATATTAATATTATTATTTTTAGCATTATTATGAATATTATCATTAATATTATAAAATAATACAACTCTTTATTCATTATTAATATCATTTTATTAAATAAATACTTATATATAAAATATATATATAAAAGTATATATATATATATATATATATATATATATATATATATATATATATATAGAAATATATAACAACTAAAATATATATATAAACTTATTTGATTACGAGTATATGTGTTAATATATATACTTGATATAGGTTCGTGAATCCGAGGTCAACTCTGCACTTGTTCAGTGCCGTCATACGCATAATTACTACAAACTATCGTATCGTATCGTGAGTTTTCATAGCTCCCTCTTTATATATATTTTTGGGCTGAGAATACATGCGCAACTTTTATAACTGTTTTACACGTTAGACACAAGTACTCAAACTTTTATGCTATATACGTGCTTTGTCATGCTAAATCCCCGCTGTAATATCGTTAATTGCTGAGGTATAAGATGCAAACTTAGTTATTATGAATAGCGCTATTGAGAGTAACGTCTCTGTCCATTTGATCGTTGGTCTTTGGATACATAATAATGATTCAACGACACTGACAGTACAAGGTGTTACGGGGTAACTTTTGTTTAGTCGCGATATTATAAACATCAACTCTTTCTATTGATATATTTGGTATCAATCAACTTTAAACTGAAATCTTGTGGTCTAATGCTATACTGAACTATTGATTTATGATAAACCTATGAACTCACTCAACCTCGTGTTGACTTTTTAAGCATGTTTATTCTCATGTACTTAAATATTGTTTCCGTTGTATATCTGCTGCTTTGATGATGATTTCTTGCCATACTTGGAGTCTTCATGCATTACTTACCAATTCATTTAAAAACACTTAATGCTCTAAATACAATGTAATCTATTTTTCTTCCGCTGCAAAACTCAATAAAACATCTCATAAAGAGTCGTTCTCGTTTATACAACTGTGATTTGATATAATTAGTCACAAATAACCCTGGCCCTATTTGGGGGTGTGACAGGTTTCACCCAATTTCATCCAATTCTTGCTCTAGAGCTCGATTATGATCTCAAAACTGACCAAATCGAAGACACTAAACATGTAGAAGCATAAACCCACTAAATTTAGACTCAAACAACATCAAATCTAACCATTTTGACCCAAATTACACACTTTGTAAAACTTTACACAAAAACTCAATTTTCTTGAAGATTAAACATGAAATGCTATGATTCTTACCTTGATAGAATCAGTAAATCACAGAGAACACAAAGATATGAACGATTTGAGCTCTAGAACAAGGATTAAGAATTAGGGTTTTGGTAGTTGGGAGGGATGAAGAACGAGGTGTGTTTTGGAAATAATCTGTAAAATGCAAGAAATGAGCTGCACTAGTCACTTAATTGGGTTAAATCCCCACACTGTACAACACACGGGTATTTATCAGTTAATCTGATATATTTCATACATCATTTGACGACCCAAACGAAGTCCAAATTAAATAAACAAACCTGTTCTGTGACCCTTGTCACGAACTGGTCCTAACCACATTATTATTTAATAGTAAATATTAAATAAAAATAAAAGCATATAATAACACTGATGTTAAGCGAGGTGTATACGAAATAATTATTTTTTTACTGCGAAATACTATTAAATACGATACAATTTTACATGAGTTATTTATTTATTTATTTATAGAGTGGCTATATCTAAACCTTGCTACAACACTTATAGGCAGTGTACCTAATCGTACAGTAGTGTAGTTTTTAGTAAGTCCGGTTCGTTCCACAGTGAGCTAGCTGAGTTTAACGCTATATTTTTAACAACTATATTTATATAATATATATATAATTATATATAGTAATATTATTATAAAAGGGGGTTTTTACCGTTTAATGACCAGTTTGTCGATTTTAAATAAAGCGTAAAGATAAATGACGATAATATAAATGATAGAATTTAAATTGCGATAAAGTAAATTGCAGTAAATAAAATGACAGTAAATAAAAGTACGATAAAATATGAAATAAAAGTGTTACGATTATTTAAACTTCCGTAACCATGATGTTTGACGTTTTGATCATAATTTATTTATCTGGGTTAATTGACCTTTGTCCTGGATTTATTTGATACCTATCTGGTTTTTGTCCATAATAGTCCATCGGTCATAATTATAAAATGCTCGTCAAATTAACCTTATTTCCGAAGTCAAATATTATAACTAATTAGGGATTCGAACTGTAACAAGGTTTTAATACTTTGTTTAATAATTATACCAGATTATCGACTGAGCGTAATTCAAGGTTTTAATACTTTGTTAACAATTACACCAATTACCCTTGTATGTAATCCACCCCTGTTTTAATGAGATATGAATATTAATTTACCCACTTGATCAGAATGAATAATCAATTACCCAACCCGAATAATTAATTAAATGATCGTAAAAGATGTCGTATATACGTCACTAAATAGGACATACATAATCATTTTAATAATTATTAGATTAACTAATTTGAAGATAGATTCGACAGGTTCCAATGAGTTGTCATTCAATTAGACAATACCCCCTATCTATTAATAGTCAATAGTCTAATGTCAACAAGTGTTGGTCTTTTGTCCAAACCTTAATTATGGTACAAAATCTAATAACCCCGTCTTAATATTTAGTCTAACATCACGATTACTTCGGCTCAAATAAGCATAATAATAACTTAGTTACAAGACATTAATTTAAAAAGGAAGAACATAGCTTACAATGATTATTTATAGCGTAGCGTTACCCGGACAGAGTTTTGACTTAAAACCCGTAAAACATTTCTTACAATAACCCAACTAAACCATAATTTATTATTAATCTTAAATTAAAATTATAATTATAATAAATATATTACATATAGAGAAAAGAGATTGATATTAGTGTCCATAACTCGTCCGAAAAACTGACTTTTTATAGAACTTGGCCTGCTACAGTAACTCATGCGAGTGCATGGGGTTTTAGTGCAAATCTCATGCGCTCGCATGGGCTCATGTACTCGCATGGGTTTTATGCCTATTTCCCATGCGATCGCATGGCAGTAGATCCAGCTCACATATTTTTTGTTTTCTTGCTTGTCGACATATTATTATATAATATATATATATATATATATATATATATATATATATATATATATAATATATATATATATATATATATATATATATATATATATATATATATATTAATTATATATATATTATATTATATTCTTGTGCATAGTTGACTTGTAATTTTCGCTCCGTTATCTCGTACATTTACGTCCGGTTTATGTCTCGGTTCCAGTTTCTCGAACGTCCTTTCGTACTCGTAGATATCTTGTATTTTGTGTTCCGCGGCTTATATTCTTGTAATTTTTAAACGTTTCTCATCAATAAATGGAACTACTTGGATCGTATCTTGTACATTTGAGCTTTTTGGTCATTTGTGTCTTCAAATCATCGTTTTCTTCTTTTGTCTTCGCACTTATTTATTTAAACGAATATTACATAAAAATAGAACAATAGTAACTAAAAGCTTTACATATTGAAAGGATATTGTGCCTAAATATATGTTCATTTAGAGCACTATCAAATATCCCCACACTTGAGCGTTGCTTGTCCTCAAGCAATACAGAACTTGAAATAAAATCACACGAATCACTTCTTTATTCTTCACACTTTATACATTAGTGATTTTGATACGGCGGTATAAACAATGATAGTAACAATGTGGTTTACAGTCCCACATGACTATGAAAATTTAGATCCTTTAAGGAAATTGGATCTTTATGAAAATATTTGATCTTTTGAAAATTCATTCTAGCTTTTACCCTAGATAAGTTTTCCGGAATAACCCTTCACCGGTGTTTGCAAAATATTTTTTTGTGGGTTTTGTGGGTTTCAGATTTGAAAACTTTAGCTCAAAACTTGCGGTTTTGTGTCACCCACTTGCTAATCCTTGTATTAGGAAAGCACACGTCCAGTATACTTGCTTCGTATATTACATTTCGGTAAACTACCGTCCAGTTGTAAAGGAAAGCGTTGAACAAGCAACTGTTAAGGCAATATCTAATGACATGCAGATGTTCATGGTCTAAAACGTGTCGGATGCAATTACTATCCTTTGTAGGAGCAATAGTAAAGATCACCCTATAGTTTTTCGGTCTGGTACAAGGTCCTGTCTTCGACCATGCTATGCAACCATCGTTCTTACGGTTGACACCCGATTTGGTTCAGGTGACCTAATGAATTCCAGGTGAATTCCTAGGATTTTACGTTCAATGGTAATGAACGCATTGAAAATAGGTTTTCAGAAAACAAATCGGTTTTAATTTGATCAAAATATTTTCTCGTTCAAGCTCGAGTTTAGATATCATCGAATTCCATGAGTTTGTAATTCTCAATCTTTAAAGTCAATCTCAAGGATTGAGTAATATCAGCCTTAAAAGCTGATTTTTAATCTTTAAGGAGATTATCCTTTCTGGGGGTCTGATTCATTAGTCTTATCAAGCTAATTTGCACGGCGCCCTCCCCATTTTACGAGACAGATCCTCTCATGGTTAGGATAAGTCTGACCACTTGGCGACCCTGTTTGATGCTGAGGCCCGTGGATTTCCTGCTGATTTCAGAGATGACTTTTCTAGATTTTTCGTCAACCTACAGCTGGTCTGGACGACAACTTCCTGACCTAAATCAAGAAGCGCATTTCTTTTTCCGGAAGACTTTACTTCCTTTTAATGATGTAATTGATTCATCGTGTAGATCCATCTATTCTTTCAAAGGTATTACAATAAATCGGGTAAAACTGATAAGTTTAGTCCAAAGCAAAAGTACCTGCAATAATCTGTACCAAATATGTGATATGTGTTTTAAATAACTTGGTAAATTCTTCACACACTTAACTTTTATTTATTTTTTCCTTTGCCTTTTTATTTTCCTCTATTCCATTTTAAATGAATTTTAACGTTTTGGGTTGTTTCTCCATTTATGTTCTCTCCGAGGTAACAATAATTTCGGCATTAACACCTAATTTTATCGTTCATAAATATGTATAAACATAATTTTGAATTCATTTAGTTGAATTTTTTTTAAATTTTCACAAACTTTGGCAATTAAACCAAGTGTAAACCCGAGAGAATTTATAACCTTTCCCCACACTTGAGATCATGCAATGTCCTCATTTGCATGAAATCATACTATAATTATAAATTCATGAGGGTGATTAGCGTAGAAAAGTGATTAAAAATACCGAGTTTGCAAACATATTATTTTATATCACATTTGATATTTTGCGTCTTGTCGTTAAAATTAGTAGCTTTTGCTGAACTTAATGCCAGTCTTTGAAAGTGCGCTGTTTTACCCTGTTTTGTACATAAGATAAACTACAAACATATATATAATATATATATTTTTTTTATAAAACCTTTATTTATTAAAACAATTTAAATGAATAATTTTTTTTAAAATTTTGTTTCCTTTTACTTTAGGTAGTTTCGGTATGTTTACCTAGTCCGTCCCTCGACAAAATTTAAAATTTGTCGTTTTTAAAGCGATTGTTTTAAAGTCAAAGATTTTTTTTTTTGGGTTTTTTAATTTTTTTGGTATACTTTAGATCAATAAAATTAAAAATAATGATAACAAAATTTTTCGCCTCGCCCTCGGGTAAAGCAATTTCGGTTCCATGACCTAGTCTTCAACTTACGATGAATTTTAGAAATCATTTTTTTTAACTTAATGAAATAATTTAAATATTGTTTTTAAATTCACACAAAACTTAAATTTAAAAAACGTATTAATTTCATACAAAATCTACAAAAAAAAATTCAGAATGGGGGAAGAAAACTAGTTCTTTAGTGTCTGCTAGTGAAAAAGACCAGTCGGATTCCATTCTCGGAACTACATGAGAACAGAACAACTAACTCTAGACAACGTTTTCCTTTTAGAACATTTGAATCTCCCCACACTTAGGTAGCTGTGGTGTCGAAATTGTGATTAACTTCATCGTCAATTTCTTTTGGACCATAATCAACTTGCATATATGTGACTTTTGCTTTAAGTCATTGGTCGGATTCTTGTGTAATATCCACAAATTCAACTAGTTTTGCCTTTTCTTTAGGCGATAGATTGGATACTAACCGGTTACATAACTTAAAGTTCCCCTTGGTTCTAGCATCGCGAATCCATTTAATAAGTTTCTTCATTGAACTATTGATAACAGAGTCATTTAATTTCGCATCAACAATGGGGTTCTTTGTTATCAAGTCATCATTAGGTGTTACTTCATTTTCCCCACACTTAGGCGTTTTATTATTGTTAAGCAATACCGTTGGAGTTGGTAAAACAATGTGGTTCTTACCAATCATTTTTGTTGGTTCAACGGTTTTGGTTAGTGGAGATTTAGACTTTCGACTCACAAAGGTGATCGATTTTTCACCATCACTAAGTGTCATTCTACCCTTTCTTACATCAAATAACGCCCCGGTGAACGCTAAGAATGGTCGACCTAAAATTAGAGGAATGTTTGAGTCCTCTTCTATGTCAATGACAATAAATTCGACTAGAAAGGTTAAATTACCTACTTGAACGGGTAGGTTGTTAGCAATTCCAACTGGGTGCCTAATGGTTTGATCAAAGAGTCGAACACTCATTTTCGTTGGACTTAACTCACCTACTCCTAATCTCTTATATAATGAAAGAGGCATTACACTCACACTTGCACCTAAATCTGCTAGTGCATCATACATGACACAATCACTAAGTAAACAAAGAACAATAAATTCACCCGGATCACCCAACCTGGGTGGAGGTTTTGGTGGAACTGTCTTCTCCGGATTTATTTTTACGGTTTTTGTTTCTTGCACTTTCTTATTCTTCTTCTTCTTTCCAGATGTATCACAAACTTTATTACCTATTACTTGCTCATACTCAACTCCTTTTCTTGGAAACGGGATGGGTGGTCTGTATGGTGCCACCACTGCTTTACATACTCGGGTGGTGGTGATGGTGTAACTTCTTCATTGTTACTTACATCGAAAACCTTCCCATCTTCTTGTGCTGGTTTTTCAAAATTTGTTGAAACCATATTAACATTTTCATTCCGAGGATTTACTTAATTATTACTCGGTAGCTTTCCTTGTTCCCTCTCACTCATCATGCTAGCAAGAGTTCCTACGTGTTTTTCTAGATTCAAAATGAAAGCTTGTTGAGTTCTTAGTGACTGATCAAACCTCTCATTTGTTTGGGTTTGAGTTGAAATAAATTGTGTTTACGATTCCATTAGCTTTGCTATCATTTCTTCCAGATTTGGCTTTTTCTCTTCGGTTTGTTGTGGTGGTTTATACAAGCTAGGTCTTTGTTGATTGAAAGTGTTGTTTTGAGTTGGTTGGTTATTCAGACCTTGTTGGTTGTACGAGTTGTTGTTGGGTCCAATAAATCTCATTGCTAGTTTGCCACGTTTACCAAATCTGATCACCCCTTTCCACGGTGAAACTTTCAGATAAACACGATCACCTACATTAAATGTTACCAAATGTCTGCGTGGATCAGCATACATCTTTTGTCAGTCTCTAGCTGCCTTTAACTTCTCTCATGCAATTTCAACTTTTTCTGCAGTTATTTGAACAATTTCGGGACCTGCAAATTGTTTCTCACTGGCTTCTAACCAACATGTAGGAGTTCTGCATTTTCGACCATACAACATTTCATACGGCGGCATTCTGATACTCGAATGATACGAATTGTTGTAAGCAAACTCTATCAATGGAATATGTGAATCCCAAGAACCACCATACTCTAAGACACATGCTCTTAACATGTCTTCTAACGTTTGAATCGTTCGTTCACTCTGACCGTCTATTTGTGGATGATAAGTTGTACTTAGATTCACACGCGTACCCAAATTCTGTTGTAAACTGTTCCAGAAGTTTGATACGAACCTAGTATCTCTGTCGAAAACTATTGACAATGGTATACCATGTCGACTAACTATCTCTTTAAAGTACAACTCTGCTAAATCACTCAACGAAGCTGTTTCACGAGTAGCTAAAAAGTGAGCACTCTTTGTTAAACGATCCACTATCACCCAGATCATGTCATGACATTTCTGGGTTCGGGGTAACTTGGTTACAAAATCCATCGTTATATGATCCCATTTCCACTGAGGAATTTCTAACTGTCATAGAGATTCATATGGTTTCTGATGTTCTGCTTTAACTTGCGCACAAATATGACATTTCTAGAAACCTGCAACATCTGTCTTCATTGTCGGCCACCAATACAACGTTTTCAAATCTCTATACATCTTAGTACTACCTGGATGCACTGTCAATCTAGATTTATGGGCTTCTGTAAGGATTAAATCCCTCAAATCTCCAAGCATAGGCACCCAAATTCGATTTTTATAGGTCTTTAATCCTCTAGAATCATTGCATAGGTCAAATTTTCTTTTGTTCATTTGTTCAGTCTTTAGGCTTTTATCATTCAATGCTACTAACTAAACGGTTTTCAATCGATCAATTAAGTCTGAAACTATCTCAATTCTCATAAATCTGACATTTTCGACTGTTTTCTTACGACTCAGAGCATCTGCGACCACATTTGCTTTACCCGGATGGTATTTAATCTCACAATCATAGTCTTTAATCAATTCTTGACATCTACGTTGACGCATATTTAATTCTCTCTGCGAAAATATGTATTGAAGACTCTTATGATCTGTATAGATCTCACAATGTGTACCATACAAATAGTGTCTCCAAAGCTTCAAAGCAGACACAACTGCAGTTAACTCTCAATCATGAGTAGGGTAGTTTCGTTCATGATTTTTCAACTGTCGTGAAGCATAAGCTATGACTTTATTTCTCTGCATCAAAACACAACCCATACCTGCACGTGACGCATCGCAGTAAACCACAAAATCTTCTATTCCCTCTGGTAAAGCTAAAACCGGCGCTTGACATAACAACTGTTTGAGAGTCTGAAAAGCCTTTTCTTGTTCATCAGTCCATCGAAAGGCTACATCTTTTCTGGTTAACTTATTCAACGGACCTGCTATTTTAGAAAAGTCTTTAATAAATCTGCGGTAATAACCTGCTAAACCCAGAAAACGTTTAATTTCTGTCGGTGTTTTCGGTGAGTTCCAATTCATTACAGCCTCTATCTTAGACTGATCTACTTTAATACCTTGTTCACAAATCACATGACCCAGAAACTGTACTTCCCGCAACCAAAATTCACACTTAGAGAATTTAGCGTACAACTGTTCCTGTTTCAGAAGTTCTAACACCATCCTCAGATGTGTAGCATGATCTTTCTCGGTTTTCGAATATATCAAGATATCATCTATGAAGACGATCACAAACTTGTCGAGATACTGACGACACACTCTGTTCATTAGATCCATAAACACTGCTGGCGCGTTTGTTAACCCAAATGGCATAACTAGAAACTCATAGTGGCCATATCTTGTTCTGAATGTTGTTTTCGGTATGTCGGTCTCTGCAACACGTACCTGATGATACCCTGAACGTAAATCAGTCTTTGAAAAATAAGAAGCACCTTGTAACTGATCGAATAAATCATCTATTCTCGGTAACGGATACTTATTCTTTATTGTTCTCTTATTCAAATCGCGGTAATCTATACACATACGAAGCGACCCATCTTTCTTTTTCACAAACAAAACAGGAGCACCCCACGGTGAAGAACTTGGTCGAATAAACCCCTTATCTAATCATTCTTGAATCCGAGACATCATTTCTCGAATTTCTGACGGAGCTAATCTGTAAGGAGCTTTTGCAACTGGCGTAGCACCTGGAACTAAATCAATTTTATACTCTACCTCACGTACTAGAGGTAACCCTGGTAAATCATCTGGAAACACTTCAGGAAATTTTGACACAACAGTAATATCAATCACCTGCTTCTTTTCTTTCTTAACATCGATCACGTAGGCTAAGAACGAGTCATACCCTTTCGATATTGCCTTCTGAGCTTTCATTAGGAAAACCATAGGGAAGTTAAATCCACTGCGCTCTCCCCTAGCTATCACTCGAGATCCATCGGCCAAACGGAAAGAAATCATCTTCTTATCACACTTAATATTAGCCCTATTAGCTCTTAACCAATTCATGCCTATGACTACATCAAAGCTAGGTATAGGCATCAACAAACAGGTTAAGGGAAGGGATAGCCATCGATTTTGATGGTAATTCCAGACACAGATGATGTGCATGGAACCATCTTACCATCAGCTACTTCTATTCCCAAAGGCGCATCTAACATCCTAACAGGCAACTTCAACTTATCACAGAAGCCTAAGGACATAAAAGAACAATTCGCTCCTGAATCAAACAACACACGAGCTGGCAAGGAATTTACCAAGAACATACCGGTAATGAAGTCATCGGTAGCGGTTACAACATCTACCGTCATCTGAAACGCCCTTGCCTCTGCTATTGGAGGATTCTTTCTCTTCTGCCCGACAGTAGAAGCAGAAGACCCCCCATAAGTTACCGATCTCGCCCCTGACCCTGCCCCATAACCGGCTCTTGATGCAGATGGACAATTTGCAGATCTATGCCCCTCTTGATGGCAACTCCAACAAACATTAGACTTAAAAGAACAAGCTGTTGATTCATGACCTAACACTCCACATTTCAAACACCTTTTGGTCATTGGAGAACACGGGCCGGTATGGGTTGACTTACAAACATTATACCACCCAGACTGAATTGAACCCGATCCACTAATACCAGACTTACTTTTCTGTTTAAACCCGCCTGACTTTTTACCACGAAAACCAGATTGCTTACTCGACTGCTGATTTGACTGTCCACCCGATTGACCTTCTGATTTACCCCCAAAAGATCCACTTCTCGAACTTTCTCTTTTTGCTGCCATTACATCAACTTCAGTAACCTTGGCCATCTCATGAGCTTGTGCCAAAGTCATTGCAAATCTCGTAACGGTTCTATATTCCGACTTAATTACCCGCATAAAATGCTGAATCTTATCCTTCTCAGTTGGTACCCACTGTTGAACGAACCTCAGCTTAGAGGTGAAATCTATGAAAACCTCATCAATCGTCATGCTTTCGGTCATCTTCATACTCAAAAACTCAGTTTTCAATCTTTCCATCTCATATTCAGAATAATACTGCTCACGAACCTTAGCACCGAACTGTTCCCAAGTTATTTGGCTGATATGTTCCTTGGGCAAATATGCTGTAATAGAATCCCACCATTCCATCGCATCACCTTTGAGAAGTCTATAAGCAAATAACACTCTGGATTCAGGTTCACAAAAACAGGCCTCTAATGCACGCTCTACTTCTCTTAACCAATTGAGTGTCACTGTAGGGTTTGAGTGACCGTTGTACTCTGGTGGTTTGCAATCCAAGAACTGTTTATATGTACACTTCTTTCTTCTTTCAGGGACTTTAAATAGGTACATCATTTGATTAGGAAAGGTCTGGTTAAACGAAAATGGCATTTTGAGGTTTTGATAGGTATTTTGTGGAAACTGTGATTGGGAACTGCCACCGGCTTGATTATAAATGTTTGAAGGAAAAGTTGTGTTCAATGCAGTGGTATTAGGGTGCCATTGTGCCCGTTCTTGTTGTAATTCCTTAATTTTCTCCTGAGCTTCTAGTAATCGACTTTGAAGGTTTATAACTTCTTGTGAGGTTTCCTCTTCCGATGACACATGCCCATCTTCATCGGGAGCTCTGAAAGTACCAGTTCCGGGGACATTGGGGCCAGTAGCGTTTGCTTCATTATCTGCCATTACTGCACTACCACAACACTCACACCAAAGCTTAGTATAAATTCTGTTAGTACTAACAACTAACACATATCCTGTCCTAACACTCACTTAACCCATCCCCAGTATGTTATGTTTGACATGACTCTACTAAGTTTGGGAATATGACATTTAAATCGCAATGTACATGCTGCCAAACTAGGTTCTGATACCAACTTGTGACACCGCTAAATTTTTTTTTTATTAAAACGTGGCGGAAGCATTGATATTAATTAAACCATTATAATAACATAAACATATAATAATTACATATCCAAATCATTTGACAGCTAGTATTAAGCTATTACATCTAGTGTCACGTGACAATACAACCGAAATTCAGTTTTAACGGAAAAGACACATCAGAGTTTCTTCATAGTCAAACATAACTTCACCATGCCAGTCTTCTCCCCAAAATGTGACACTTACAAAAGCTAACAACCTGCAGGGAGGAGATGGAGGGGAATTAGCACGAAGCTAAGTGAGTGCAACTAACTACAGACAATAGTATACAGGAACTGTCATACTAATCATGTCACAAAGGCTAACACACAAATATCACCCAAATGCTATCTACAGAGACTCTGGCGGCTCGGCCAAACCATTAACCACCAGCTGATCGGACTGGGGCTTACCAGAAGTTCCGCCACCACCGTGTGTATATATATAATCCACACGCGATGGACGCGTTATTCACATATATATACACCTCGATTGTCTAGGCTACCACATGAGGAACCCAACCAGCAGGTTGATCTCTCCTACCGAGGCTACCACACAATAAAGATGCACTGGGCTCCAGCAGACAAGCATCAACTAACATGCAGTCATCACAACGTACTAACTAATCACAACAGTAAGTATATCTAACAAGCATGACAATCATAATATAACATGCTACCCTATACTATAATCTCTAGTTAGTCCCACTCACCAATTACCAGCAACCAGCTCAGATAACCAACTACTGAGCGGCTTCTTTATCCTTATCACCTGAATATAAGACAAATCAAGTTAGTTACTGTCTATTAACACCAAATTTTGTATCAAAAAGCGTCCGCTAAATTCTTTTTGCTTAACACTTATGCATTTTCAAAATTTACATCCTGATTATCAAAATACAAACGGGCAGCATAACGGCTAAAAATCAACACTTACTAAAATATTTCACTGCCAAAGACACTCGGTCGACTGTCAGAGACAGTCGGCCGACCGTCTACACTCACTCGGCCGAGTGTCTAGTCACTCGGTCGATGGTCTCTCACGGACACACTCGACCTTATGTCATACACACTCGGTCGATGGTCTAGTCGGTCGGTCGAGTGTCTCGAGACACTCGGCCGACTCTTTTTATCTGCAGAAGCTGAAGACAAAGTGACGGATTTAACCCAATTTCATCCAATTTTTGCTCTAGAGCTCGATTACGACCTCAAAACTGACCAAATCGAAGATACTAAACATGTTGAAGCATAAACCTACTAAATTTAGACTCAAACAACATCAAATCTAACCATTTTGACCCAAATTACACACTTTGTAAAACTTTACACAAAAACTCAATTTTCTTGAAGATTAGAACATGAAATGCTATGATTCTTACCTTGATAGAATCAGTAAATCACAGAGAACACAAAGATATGAACGATTTAAACTCTAGGACAAGGATTAAGAATTAGGGTTTTGGTAGTTGGGAGGGATGAAGAACGAGGTGTGTTTTGGGAATAATCTGTAAAATGCAAGAAATGAGCTGCACTAGTCACTTAATTGGGTTAAATCCCCACACTGTACAACACATGGGTATTTATCAGTTAATCTGATATCTTTCGTACATCATTTGGCGACCCAAACGAAGTCCAAATTAAATAAACAAACATGTTCTGTGACCCTTGTCACGAACTGGTCCTAACCACATCATTATTTAATAGTAAATATTAAATAAAAATAAAAGCATATAATAACACAAAACTATCTTAAGGGCAAACTAGTAATCTTACAGCTAGGCCCAGTAGAGGATGTTACACATAGCAATTGGATTCACTCAAAACGGATTTAAAATGAAGAAATTATGAGTAAAACAAAATCGGATAATTTTGCTTGTTTTAGCTACGTGAAACTTTGTAACAAATCTATACTAACCATAACTTAACTAACTTATATTGTATTATACATGTATTCTAACATATATTATGTAATCTTGATAGACCATAGACACGTATACAATGTTTTGACATATCATATCGACGTCATTTATATATATTATTTGGAACAACCATAGACACTCTATATGTGGTAATGATCGAGTTAGCTATACATGGTTGAGGTTGATTCCAAAATAATATATATACTTTGAGTTGTGATCGAGTCTGAGACTTGTATACACTGGGTCGTGAATTGATTCGAGATATTATATTTGTAACAACCCAAACCGTAACCGACCAAACACGACGAAATTGCAAACAAAAAAAAAATTTTCTGGTGCAGATCATTTGCGCGGCGCGCCAGGTGACCGCGCGGCGCGCCAAATCACCTGGACAGCCCGCTGTCCCCGGAAGTCAATTTAACGAAAATGTTTGACTAGTTCTCGACATTTTTAGCCAAAACGCTTTTAACCATACATTCAAATATGTAAAACTAGCACATAACTAAGGTTTGAGCGAGTTTTACAAAGTGGGGCCCACACGTGCCCAAAACGCCACTAAGTTTAAAAATACAATGTTTAATACAAATTAGAGTTTCGACCACGAAAAGTTTAATTGCCAAACGATACAACGAGCATGGTGTTTGGGGTTAAACTACCCAAGTCTCGGTCAAACTCCAAAATCATCACATCCCAAAAGCGTCACTAAACAAGACGGGATCTCTAATCCAACCGGATGCCCTTACCCTTGTCCACACCGGAACCTATAAAAATAGTAAACAACGAGAGGGTAAGCAAAGCTTAGTGAGTAAAACATATATATACATGCATATACAACTTACCCACACGCATCCACGATATCAAATAACACGTAACAAATCTCGATAAGCAAGCTAGTATCACCAAACGTATCACTAGCAATAATCATAGCATAAATACTCATAACAATAATCAAATGCTAGTATGAACAACAATAAATCATGGTTAACCAATCTCTTCGCTAGGGAACGACTTCGCGAAACAAGTCATCGATGTTCATAACATTCGTTAGCTTCCAAAAACGGCTATGGCATGCTAACCCCCCGAGGTGTTCCAAAAACGGCTATGGCATCACCCCTCAAGTGTTCCAAAAACGGCTATGGCATCACTTGCTCAATGTGAGTAGAACACGGCTATTACTCACGCTTTCGTACACCAACACGGCTATGTGTACGGGTAACTCAAATAACAACGTGGAAGTAAAACACGGCTATTACTCGCCACTAAATGCACAAACACGGCTATGTGCCTTAGTACAAAACATGGACTAATACGGCTAAGTCCCACAACCTTGGTCACAAAACGGCTATGTGACACCATCAACACGGTACATAAATCATATACATACATATATAGATATTCCACTCACCTCAAAATCTCTTGTCGAAAGATAACCGAGCTTGAACACTTCAATGTAACGCACCTATTACATTTATCACAATATCAAAATCATAACTCAAGTTGGTCAACACTCTAAAGCTCACTCCTAGGGCCAATTTGACCTATGGTGCAAATCCGACCCATTTGCACCCTTAACCCTAAAATCGGGTTAACTCATCACAAACCCTATCATTAACCAAAGTAGGTTCTTTACACATTTTAACATTAGTTTTAGGCTTCAACTACACATATTAATTAGCTTAAGTTCAATTTGACCCATTTGGCACTTTCAAAGTCAACCTACCCATTTTTGGGTCAACCACTAACCCTTTTACACCCATTTACATAAATCATGGTGTTCTAACCCTCTTACTAGCTAATTAGGGTTCTCTAACATCAATTAACACTTCCAAAACCCTAGTTAACTCGATATTGAGTCTAGATGACCCAAATTACCCAAGAATACCCAAAATTAACCAAAAGTGGGTTTTATGTTCACCTTTGACTCAAACCCTAGCCCTAAATCGAATTAAACAAAGGAATTAAGATTAGAGCATACCACAACTACCAAAACGAAGATAATGACGAGATGAACAACTTTAGGACTTGCGATAAAACCCGAAACGAACTCCTTCACCTTCACAATGAGCTTTCTCTCTCAAGGTTTTACCTCTCTCTCTAAAATTGATTTGGGGAAGATAAGGTTGGTAAAGGTGGAGTTATGGCTCAACCAAATCTGCTCTCCAAGCCTTTAATCCGGCCCTAAGGTGAATTTACCAAAATACCCACAAAATATCTAGTTTAAAAGAAAGGAAGAATCTGCCACAGTCATATGGCGCGGCGCGCCACCAATCCGCGCGGCGCGCAACCCTCCCAGTCCAGCTTCTTTTGCCTTTTTAAAATATATACTACCAACCCCGATTCGAGTACCGCACATTACACTTATTTACACATATGTACACTTCAATTATTCGGGTCTTACAACTCTCCCCCACTTATTCGGATTGCGTCCTCGCAATCCAAGCCGCATGACACGAGGGAAGATAAACCAATACGAACTCTTCGGGCTCCCAAGTGAACTCGGAACCCTTGCTACGCCGCCATTGGACTTTAAAGGTCCTCACTTCTTTATGTCTCAACCTCTTAACTTTCTCATCGAGTATGGCGACTGGTTCTTCAACATATTCCAACTTGTTGTTTAGTTCGATCTCGTCTAAAGGCATCCATGAGGAATCATCCGCAAGACACTTACGGAGGTGGGAAACATGAAACGTGTTATGGATCCCCGCAAGCTCTTCGGGCAATTCCAATCGATATGCAACTTCACCAACACGAGCTAAGACTTTAAACGGTCCAATAAACCGAGGACCTAACTTTCCCCGTTTTCGAAATCGAATAATACCCTTCCATGGCGAAACCTTAAGCATAACCATGTCGCCCTCTTGGAATTCGATCGTTCGTCTACGTTTATCGGCATACGACTTTTGCCTATCTTGAGCCTTCTTCAAATGCTCCCGAATAATATCAATCTTGTTATTCGTCTCTAAAACCAAATCGGTACTTCCGATTTCTCTTTGACCCACTTCTCCCCAACAAATGGGAGTTCGACACCTTCGGCCATAAAGCATCTCGTAAGGTGGCATCCCGATACTGGTATGAAAACTATTATTGTACGAGAATTCCACCAAGGGTAAATGCTCGTCCCAACTACCACCGAAGTCAATAATGCACGCCCGTAACATATCTTCCAAAGTTTGGTTCGTACGTTCGGTTTGACCGTCCGTTTGAGGATGATACGCCGTGCTCAACTTTAATTGTGTACCCATATCTTCGTGAAACTTTTCCCAAAATCGAGATGTAAAACGGGTATCTCGATCCGAAATAATAGATATAGGAACGCCATGTCGCGAGACCACTTCCTTGATAAACAACTTAGCCAAGGCCTCCGACGATATTGCTTCTTTAATGGGAAGAAACAAAGCACTTTTCGTCAACCGATCCACTATAACCCAAATCGAATCATATTGAGTTCTCGCCGTCTTAGGTAATTTAGTGATGAAGTCCATGGTAATGTGCTCCCATTTCCATTTCGGGATCTCTAACGGTTGCAACTTACCATACGGCTTTTGATGTTCGGCTTTAACTTGCAAACAAGTAACACATCGTTCAACGTATTTTACAACATCGCGTTTCATGCCCGGCCACCAATAATCTTTCTTCAAGTCATGATACATTTTTGTCGCGCCCGGATGAATGGAATATTTCGACTTATGTGCTTCATCGAGTAGCACCCGTCGGTAATCACCCGTCTTAGGCACCCACACCCTTCCTTGAAACGACAATAAACCCCGCGGGCCCATTGTAATGAACTCCGATTGGCCCACAATTCGTTCCGTGTGCTTATCGTGAACATAAGCCTCTATTTGGTCTTCACCCATCTTTTCAAGAAAGTCGTTAGTGATAATCAAACGTAACGATGTTATACGTATCGCCGGATGTTGAGTCTTTCGACTTAACGCATCCGCGACCACATTCGCCTTACCCGGATGGTAAAGTATCTCACAATCATAATCTTTCACCACATCCATCCATCTACGTTGACGATAATTCAAATCACTTTGAGTAAAAAGGTGTTTCAAATTCTTATGATCCGAATATATCGTACACTTGACACCATACAAGTAGTGGCGCCAAATTTTCAACGCATGCACAACCGCCGCCATTTCAAGATCATGAGTCGGGTACCTCGTTTCGTGTTCCTTTAATTGTCGAGAGGCATAAGCAATGACTTTACCCCTTTGCATAAGAACGCACCCGAGCCCATTTAAGGAAGCATCACAATAAACCACCATGTCTTCGACGCCTTCCGGTAACACTAACACCGGAGCTTGACACAACTTCTCTTTCAATAATTGAAAAGCAATTTCTTGCTCGTTTTCCCAATTGAACTTAGCACTCTTCCTCGTCAACTTTGTTAATGGAGAAGCAATCTTGGAAAAGTCTTGGATAAACCGACGATAATAACCGGCCAATCCGAGAAAACTTCGGATCTCCGTGGGCGTAGTCGGTCGTCCCCAACTCTTCACCGTCTCAATCTTCCCCGGATCCACTTGGATACCGCGTTCGTTCACAATGTGACCAAGGAATTGAACCTCCCTTAGCCAAAATTCACATTTAGAGAACTTTGCATACAACTTCTCTTTTCTTAGCGTCTTCAAAACTTCTCGCAAGTGACGTTCATGTTCGTGCATACTTTTCGAGTAGACTAGTATGTCGTCAATGAACACAATAACCGACTTGTCCAACATAGGTTGGCACACCCGGTTCATAAGATCCATGAATGCCGCCGGTGCATTCGTAAGACCAAAAGGCATAACCACAAACTCATAATGCCCATAACGCGTTCGGAAAGCCGTTTTCTCAATGTCTTCCTCACGGACCCGCATTTGATGATAGCCGGACCGTAGATCGATCTTGGAGAAATACGTCGCGCCTTGAAGTTGATCAAACAAATCGTCAATCCTAGGTAACGGATAACGATTCTTGATCGTCACTTTATTTAGCTCACGGTAATCGATGCACATGCGCATACTACCGTCTTTCTTTTTCACGAATAAGACCGGAGCGCCCCACGGCGAAGCACTCGGTCGGATAAAACCCTTCTCTAGCAACTCTTGAATTTGATTCAATAGCTCTTGCATTTCCGTTGGTGCTAAACGATAAGGAGTTTTAGCAATGGGAGTAGCCCCCGGAACCAACTCAATGCGAAACTCGACTTGTCTTTCCGCCGGAACACCCGGTAACTCATCCGGAAAAACGTCTTCAAACTCATTAACTACCGGAATTTCACGAATAGGTGGTGGCTCATTACGAGTATCAACAACATAAGCAAGGAAAGCCATGCCACCGGTAACAACGGAACGACGTGCCCGTGCAAAAGTGCATATCGGCACCGGTCTTCTTCTCTTATCGCCATGAATAATCATTTCTCCCCCACTTGGGGTCTTCACACGAATACACTTATCATGGCATGCAATATTGGCTCTATAACGATCGAGCCAATCCATACCAACAACGATATCAAAGTCGCCCAAGGTCATTGGAATAAGATCAATTTTAAAAGTTTCGGCACCAAAAACAACATCACAATTTTTACACACATCAACCACTAGCACCGTCTTGCCGTCCGCTATTTCGACTTCTACCGGACGACTTAACTTAGCTAGCGGACTATCAAGTTTAGGCACAAATTTAGGAGACACAAACGACAAATTTGCACCGCTATCAAAAAGAATCCTTGCCGGATTAGAATTAACCATGAAAGTACCTGAAACAACTTCGTTGGATTGTTTGGCTTCATCGTTCGTCATCAAGTAGTTTCGCCCTCTAGCCGACCCCGCCGCCTTCTCAATCTTCTTAACATGATCATTATTCAACTCGGGGCATTCCGGCCTCTTGTGCCCCACTTTACCGCAATTAAAACACGTAACCGTCTTGACCGTGCATTCACGGGCGTAATGACCCGACTTCCCACAATTAAAACAAGTGGGCGCAAAAGTACCCGTGCCACCTTTCTTCACACTATTAACGCTCTCGGTGCCTTTCCTAGATTTCTTGTTTGAAAAATTCGAATAGCTCGAACCTTCAAACTTCCTTTTTGAGAAAACAAAATCACTCTTCCTAGGCACCTCCGGCTCAAAACCCCGAGCCAACTCAAACAATTCATCGAAAGTCTTAGCCATACCCCGGCTAATCTTGCTCTTGTAGTCGGCATTCAAAGTACGATAAAAATCTTTCATAAGCTTATGATCATCACCCACATATTCCGGGCAAAAACGAGTCTTTGCCAAGAATGTAGACTTGAGGGTAACTAAATCCATGGAACCTTGTTGCAAATGATGCAACTCGTCCCGAATTCGATCAAGATCGGATGAAGTTCGGTATTCTTTGAAAAACTCTTTCTTGAACTCCTCCCACGTCAAGCCCATGCATTGCTCCTCGCCATACAAATTGATTTTATCATCCCACCACAACTTGCCTTCTTCACGTAACATGCTAGACCCAAACCTCGCCTTCTTCTCGGGAGGACACTCCGCGGTACGGAAGGCCCCCTCGATGTCCGAAATCCAACAAGTACTTTTCAACGGATCCCTCACCCCATTAAACGTCGGAGGTTGAGTATCCTTAAAATTTTTGTAGTGGAAGTCTCTCTTTCCATCACCCCCTTCACCTCGAGGATAAACGTTTCTAGCATCAAGGGCCTCTTCAATAGTGGCCTTCAATCGTTCATTTATCATTTCGGTCACTTGCCCATCGACCGACTCTTGGAAGACCCTTCGGACGTCCGCAAGAAAATCCGATTTCAACTTCTTAAAGACGGCCTCGACCTTGGTCGAGAACTCGGCGTCTTCACTTGTACTCCCGTTTTCATGATCAGGACCGTTTCTCGTCTTCATTCTATAAAACGAATTAGGTTAAACCATGAAACAAAAGGACAATTATACCCAATTACATACGTATACACCACACTACCCCATCTTGCTCAACAATCGTCGTACATTGCTTGTTTGACCCGATTTGCACCCGTAGTAATGGTAGCTAGTCATTACCACGCAAGCACGTCGCGCTAACTCGCTAGTACAACGTCCATCTCGCTTGATGATTGCTAAACACAACACAAACAATTAGCGCATGATTAGTTCACATAAACCTATGCACTAATCATACCGATCAGACCCAAAGTCCTACAAGTCCCGCATAAACACGCACACAAAGTCTAAGTCTAGGCGCCTATCTCAAGTCACCTAAATCCCTTAGACCATGCTCTGATACCACTTGTAACAGCCCGAGTACAACCCGTAGTGGATATTGTCCGCTTTGCCCCGACGCACGGTGGCTCACGGTTTTGTTTCTCGGGACTCACCCTCAAAACGCGTCCACTAGAGGAGGTATCCACACCCTTTATAAGGGGTGTTTCGTTCTCCTCCCCTACCGATGTGGGATGAGTTCTCACACTCTCCCCCACTCAGGACACTGCGTCCCCGCAGTGCACATCGATGCGGGCCCCAGCTCTGATACCACTTGTAACAACCCAAACCGTAACCGACCAAACACGACGAAATTGCAAACAAAAAAAAAAATTTCTGGTGCAGATCATTTGCGCGGCGCGCCAGGTGACCGCGCGGCGCGCCAAATCACCTGGACAGCCCGCTGTCCCCGGAAGTCAATTTAACGAAAATGTTTGACTAGTTCTCGACATTTTTAGCCAAAACGCTTTTAACCATACATTCAAATATGTAAAACTAGCACATAACTAAGGTTTGAGCGAGTTTTACAAAGTGGGGCCCACACGTGCCCAAAACGCCACTAAGTTTAAAAATACAATGTTTAATACAAATTAGAGTTTCGACCACGAAAAGTTTAATTGCCAAACGATACAACGAGCATGGTGTTTGGGGTTAAACTACCCAAGTCTCGGTCAAACTCCAAAATCATCACATCCCAAAAGCGTCACTAAACAAGACGGGATCTCTAATCCAACCGGATGCCCTTACCCTTGTCCACACCGGAACCTATAAAAATAGTAAACAACGAGAGGGTAAGCAAAGCTTAGTGAGTAAAACATATATATACATGCATATACAACTTACCCACACGCATCCACGATATCAAATAACACGTAACAAATCTCGATAAGCAAGCTAGTATCACCAAACGTATCACTAGCAATAATCATAGCATAAATACTCATAACAATAATCAAATGCTAGTATGAACAACAATAAATCATGGTTAACCAATCTCTTCGCTAGGGAACGACTTCGCGAAACAAGTCATCGATGTTCATAACATTCGTTAGCTTCCAAAAACGGCTATGGCATGCTAACCCCCCGAGGTGTTCCAAAAACGGCTATGGCATCACCCCTCAAGTGTTCCAAAAACGGCTATGGCATCACTTGCTCAATGTGAGTAGAACACGGCTATTACTCACGCTTTCGTACACCAACACGGCTATGTGTACGGGTAACTCAAATAACAACGTGGAAGTAAAACACGGCTATTACTCGCCACTAAATGCACAAACACGGCTATGTGCCTTAGTACAAAACATGGACTAATACGGCTAAGTCCCACAACCTTGGTCACAAAACGGCTATGTGACACCATCAACACGGTACATAAATCATATACATACATATATAGATATTCCACTCACCTCAAAATCTCTTGTCGAAAGATAACCGAGCTTGAACACTTCAATGTAACGCACCTATTACATTTATCACAATATCAAAATCATAACTCAAGTTGGTCAACACTCTAAAGCTCACTCCTAGGGCCAATTTGACCTATGGTGCAAATCCGACCCATTTGCACCCTTAACCCTAAAATCGGGTTAACTCATCACAAACCCTATCATTAACCAAAGTAGGTTCTTTACACATTTTAACATTAGTTTTAGGCTTCAACTACACATATTAATTAGCTTAAGTTCAATTTGACCCATTTGGCACTTTCAAAGTCAACCTACCCATTTTTGGGTCAACCACTAACCCTTTTACACCCATTTACATAAATCATGGTGTTCTAACCCTCTTACTAGCTAATTAGGGTTCTCTAACATCAATTAACACTTCCAAAACCCTAGTTAACTCGATATTGAGTCTAGATGACCCAAATTACCCAAGAATACCCAAAATTAACCAAAAGTGGGTTTTATGTTCACCTTTGACTCAAACCCTAGCCCTAAATCGAATTAGACAAAGGAATTAAGATTAGAGCATACCACAACTACCAAAACGAAGATAATGACGAGATGAACAACTTTAGGACTTGCGATAAAACCCGAAACGAACTCCTTCACCTTCACAATGAGCTTTCTCTCTCAAGGTTTTACCTCTCTCTCTAAAATTGATTTGGGGAAGATAAGGTTGGTAAAGGTGGAGTTATGGCTCAACCAAATCTGCTCTCCAAGCCTTTAATCCGGCCCTAAGGTGAATTTACCAAAATACCCACAAAATATCTAGTTTAAAAGAAAGGAAGAATCTGCCACAGTCATATGGCGCGGCGCGCCACCAATCCGCGCGGCGCGCAACCCTCCCAGTCCAGCTTCTTTTGCCTTTTTAAAATATATACTACCAACCCCGATTCGAGTACCGCACATTACACTTATTTACACATATGTACACTTCAATTATTCGGGTCTTACAATATTGATTTATTTATGTACTATTAACTGTGGACTACTAATTGTGAATTGCTAACGTTGGACTGCTAATTTAACAACTTAAATCATCAACGCGTAATAAAAAATGCTATGAATATATTTCAATCATACTTTGATATGTATGTATATATTTGTTATAGGTTCGTGAATCGACCAGTGGCCAAGTGTTATTTTTCGACGAAGGAAAAATCTGTAAAAGTGAGTTATAGTCCCATTTTTACTATCAAATATTTTTGGGATGAGAATACATGCAGTTTTTTATAAATGATTTACGAAATAGACACAAATACTTGAAAATTATATTCTATTATTGAATTATCTTATTGAATATCACCCTTTTGCTTGGTAACCTAAGAATTAGTGAACACCACTAATTGACGCGAATCCTAAAGATAGATCTATTGGGCCTAACATACCCCATCCAGGTTATGGATGCTTTAGTACTTCGATTTCTATATACAGACGAGTGTTCCTGTATATTTGGGGATATTTTATATGCATTTTGTTAATGTCGGTTTCCAGGTGTTCTTCATATGAATGATTTTTATACAGATGAGTGTTCCTGTATGCATTATGCAAAATGAAATCTTGTGGTCTATTAATATAATTTGATATATAGGTTAAACCTATAATCACCAACATTTTTATTGACGTTTTAACCATGTTTATTCTCAGGTGATTATTAAGAGCTTCCGCTATCGCATGCTAAATAAAGACAAGAATCGGAGTCTGCATGCTTGTTTAATATTGTCTAAGTTGATTCATTTTTAAGAAGAAGGAATTCACGATGTGCATATCCTTGAGTATATATACAGTAAAAGAAGATTTTATACGTATAAATAAAAAAACAAAATCTAGTTAATGAGCAATGGTGACATAAAAATATTGCTTATCTTAAATAAGAACTTGCAAGATGTTATGTTAATATGCGGCACATGAATAATGAAGAATAAGATCCTTGAAGATGGAAATCACAATATTAGGAAATGGATTTATGGGATTCGAAAATGGGATAAAACAATTAAGAACCCAGGTAGGCTAACATGGCTATCCGGTTTCATGTTGGGAAGAACCCACTTTCAGGAAGATTGCTTCTTGGTGGGGTCCAATCTTTGATCTTCAAAATTGTTCGTTACAGGGGATCAAAATCTCTCCCATGATCGAGTATTGGTGAAGGTCATGGGTCCAAACATTATAAGCGAGCTAATCATGGTCAAATCCAATGGAAGCATCTTCTATGCCAATGTTGTTGAAGACCCAAGGGATATTTTCCATATTGAGAATGATAATGGTAGCGACAGTGATTGGGAAACCGTGAACCGATCAGTCAATTACGAAGAGGATCATAATGTTGATTTTCAACCGGATAATGATCACCCTTCGGAAAAGGTGAAATCTCCGGTGGAGAAGGCCAAAGGTGGTGTGAAAGATCAAGGGTCCAGGTGCATGGGAACAAACGAGAGTTTCAGCAGGGTCGAGGAGACATTTAATGTTGTTAATCATGACGTTGGAGTAGAAAGGTTACGAGGGATTGAAAGAGGTGTATCCAGGCACAAATAAAGAAAAAGATCCGGAGGGTTTGGAAGAGCATAAGTCTGATGTTGGATCTGATTTGTGTAATAACTTTGATGGGCCTGATACGGATGTTGGGCCACAAGCTGATGTGGGTAAATTGGAAAATAGTAATGGAATTAATATTAACAATCATATTGGGCCTAATAATAATCAAGAGGATGAGTCAAATGGGAAAACTATTGGGCCTAATAAGATAGTGGGCTTAGATCAGGTTAGTAATGAACATGGGCTTAATGATCCAGTGTGTCAAGTTAAAGGTATGGACGATTTGGGTAAAGATAACATAGACGGTGACTGTATATCTTTTGGGGATTGCGGTGCCAATTGCATAAACGATTCAAACCAATGTCAAAAAGAATCTTCAAAAAACCAGAATGCAATTTCCAATCAATCAAGAGCAGGCAAAGGTAAATCAATAGTATCAAGGCGAAGTACTTCGATAGAATCAATTTGGAGAAGGGTGGGTTGTTGGCGCGGATCTTCTAGAATCTACGGATCATGCTCTTGTTTTATGTAAGTTCGCGTTTGAAGTGTGGGAAAATCTATCGATGGTGGGGATTGGGTAACTTCTCTAATACAAGCGTAAGTGAATTATTCAACGGTGAGGGCATCAACCTAATCGGGTCTCAAGGCAAGAGTATTTGGAAAGCGGTTGAATGGGTTTGTGGCTATTTGATATGGAAAAATCGTAATCAAAAAGTCTTTCAAAACTCGTCGCGATCTAGCTCTACAATTTTCAACGATATCCAAGTTAAAAGCTATGCATGGATCACAAAGAGGGCTAAACATTTAAATATCGAATGGCATCAATGGTTGATCAATCCACTCTTCTATGGCAGCGGTGGTAACACTCGAACATGCATAGGCTAAAAAGTGTCGATATCTTAGTGTTGTGTGGATTGTATAGTTAGACTCCTTGATATTTTAGTACCATTGTATTACAGTAGTGATAGTCGCATGATTACATCCCCTGTAATCTTCTATTGATAGTCGCATGATTACATCCCCTGTAATCTTCTATTGATTAATATATATATATATATATATATATATATATATATATATATATATATATATATATATATATATATATATATATTTGCTTTTCATAAAAAAAAGAAGAAGAAGAACTTGCAATTGTTGATTTTCTCATTGTTAGATAAAGGAGGCAACAAATAGTTATTAGATTCTTTTTCAAACACTCACAACTAAATGTACGAAAATGGGTTAGTCAGTTCGAATGACTGATAAAACTTCAGGCGACTTTTGTTTAAATTCTTGTAAAACTATAACAGATAGACATTCAATAAAAAAACTTAGTTATCAGTCCACTTCCTATCGTTCGTCACAGGGCTGAACATTTGACTATGATAATTAGCAATCCGTTAAACCCTTCGTTAGTCGGTACTGCAACAATGGTTTGGCGAATGTTTGGTGGACCCTATAACTTGTTTATTGCCTTTTACATTCGATTGATTGTGGGAGATGCTAACATGAGTTGTACCATATGCAATTTTAGTTGTACATAAATGTTGGTACAATGGGACATATTAGTTAAAGGAGAGTTGTAATCACTTGAATCCATTAATTTGCTTGAAATTCAAGGGACCAATGATAGCGCGACATGTGGCGCGAAAATCACATGTGATTGGAAAAAAAAAATTTAAATTTTTTTTTTTTGGGAAAAAAATTTTCGTAATTTTTTTTTTGAAAATTTTTTCTTTCGAAATTTTTTTTACAATCACATGTGATTCTGCATGTCAATCACATGTGATTATGCATGTCAATCACATGTAATTATGCATGTTAAATCCAATCACATGTGATTGTACAATTCAATCACATGTGATTGTAGAAAAAAAATTTCGAAAAAATTTTCGAAAAAAATTAATTTTTTTTTCTAAAAAAAATATTTTTTGAATTTTTTTTTTCAATTACATGTGATTTCGCGTCACATGTCACGCTTTCTCGACTTAATTTATGGATTCAAATGAATATTTGTCTAGTTAAAGGAATATAAAAGGTTTTTGTACTAATTTAGCGGAGAGAAGTTTGTACTAATTTAGCGGAGAGAAGTTTAATTTAGCGGAGAGAAGTTTTATTAAAGGCTGTTAGACCACTCCCAACCATGACGCCGTCATGAGCACTTCCTCAGCGCCACATCAGCTTTCTCTCTCATCCTTTCTCACCACTTCCTCCCATAACACACCATTGCCAACCATGACATACTTCCTCCCAATCACATACCCCACAAAATTAATTAAATAAGTAATGTACAAGGTTGTTTATGCTAAAGTACAAGTAAATAAAGCAAAGAAAAAAAGAAAGAGATTAAGTCCTCGTGCTGAAAGATGTTTGGGGAAGAAACAGATGAGGGCGAATCTTGTGAGGGCGGACTGAGGGCTTGGGAGGGCACACCAATGCCAATGGAGCCCTCGAGGAAGAATGGTGAGGAAGGGGTTGAGGGCGGACCATTGGGAGTGGTCTTAGAGAGAGTAATTTCAAGATCAAAAGGATTGATTGATGCCACATAATTTAGAGGGTTTAATCTTTATTTAAGCAGATTTATTTAATTTATTTAAATAAATTACATGTGGACGGAAAATGTTTAGGAAGAGCGTAGGTAACGTACAAGACTAATAGGAGGTATAGATAGAGAGAGAGAGAGAGTGATTTTTATTTAGTCGGGGTTTACATACAAACATATAAAGTACGGTTTCCGAGTTAGGTTCCAAATTGAGTCAACCGATTGCGACTCGTACAATCTCACTTGCCAAAAAAACACAAATCCACCGAGTCAAAGAAACACAAAACTACTAATCCGATTCAATTCCTTTAAACCAATCATGACCGTCCATTTTTAGAATCAACCAATCGGAGACAACTACACGGATGGCAGTTAACTCTCTAAAAACCCGTTGCAAACACAACCACCACGTTTTCCCGTGTATATATAAAGACACACATCAATCACCTCTCAAACTTTTCCCCAATCTGAAACCCTAATTTCTAAAATCAACGAACCAGGTAATTTTCTGTCCTACGCGCTTCTAATTTCTAATTACAAATTACAATAATCAAATTGTTGACTTATTGTTCTAATTGTGATCTACCGCGGTTTAATTTCAGATTTCTCACTTTGAATTGCAATGGCTCGTACGAAACAAACCGCTCGTAAATCCACCGGTGGAAAGGCTCCTAGGAAGCAACTTGCTACCAAGGTTTGTGATACTCGAATCTAGATCACATAATTCTTTTATTTAATTCGTTTTAATCGTGTAACTTTTGATATGCTAGTATTTCATAATTGTTTTTTTGTTGTGGTAATTTGTTAGGCTGCTAGGAAATCAGCTCCAACAACCGGAGGAGTCAAGAAGCCCCATCGCTACCGTCCCGGAACTGTCGCTCTCCGGTGAGAATCCTATGTGTATACACATATATGTGTGTTTATTTGTCTATGCATTTTTTCAATGTGTATATATCTATGTTTTTTGAATGCTTACTTATGAATATGATTGAATTTTTGTTAATTCCGTTTCTTATTTGTTTCTTATTGCTAAACAGTAATCATGCACTGTGTCTTGTATGGACTTTGATTATCAATTTTAACTGCTTTGTATAATATCCGCTTAAGAAAATGTTATTGACTCAATTAGTAAATTATTCACGCGATCATCTGATTGTATATAGATGATAGGTCTCATAATGCACTTGATGCATAAAATTGATCAAATTTAGGGATATAGTCATTGCCTGTTTTTGAATTAGGATTTGAGTTGATGCTTTAAGCTTCTCGTTCCTGTCTTTGATGATACATTCATGAATACGAGTATTCTAATTCATGAATATTTATTAGGTATGTTTGTTAAAATTTGTGTGCATTTATCTGATTGAACATACAAATTAGGTATTACATACTGTTATATGCAGATACTATAATCACCATATTAAATTGTTGTGGACTTTGACTAGGTGAATAAATCTGTAAATTAGTCTAAATGTCGATGCATCAAATTGATCAATTTTAGGTGTTAAATTATGTTTGAGCCATGATCTTGTTCATTCTGATAACCGACTTTGACATGGTATTCATTTATAAGTTGTTTTCCAATATGTATATATATATACTTACATAATTAACTATATATTTATATTGATTGATTGCAGTGAAATCCGTAAATATCAGAAGAGTACTGAATTGCTGATCCGCAAATTGCCATTCCAGAGGCTTGTTCGTGAAATTGCACAAGATTTTAAGGTGCACATACATATCACTTGTTAATTTTGGCTTAGTTAATATGCTTTGAAATACATCTTAACCTGTAAATTTTGGCTTAGTCAATATGCTTTGAAGTACAACTTAACCTGATAGATTCTATTTCTTTTGTGTTATCGTAGACTGATCTGAGGTTCCAGAGCCATGCTGTGTTGGCACTTCAGGAGGCTGCAGAAGCTTACCTAGTTGGTCTCTTTGAGGATACCAACTTGTGTGCGATTCATGCCAAGAGGGTTACCATTATGCCCAAGGATATTCAGTTGGCAAGGCGTATCCGCGGGGAGCGTGCCTAAGTTTGGTAGTTATGCTGTATGCGTATTCTGTTTTTTTAGATCTTTGTGCAAGACTTCTGAATCTTGGTAACTTTTTTACTAGTTTTTGTGGTAATGTTTGGGCATAATACTTTGATATGAACCCTTTAATCGTGGTATGTATATTCTCTAGTCTCTACTACTTATGTGGTTCTACTACTTATGTGGTGTTTGGGCTTGTTATAAGTTTGGTTTCAATGGTAACATGTTTTGTTTTTGGAAGTGATCCTTTACTTTTCTCTTAGAATTTTTTTCTCTTCTAAAATAACGATAATAGTTAATATTAAAATTACGATACATTAATCTAATAAATGAAGAATCTTTAAAGCCGATACATCTAGGGATGGCAATGGATCGTATGTTGTCATATCTACATCCATATCCATTTAATTTCAGTTCATCAATATTAATATCCATTTAATTTCAGTTCATCCGTTCATATTCATATACAATGAATTAATCGGGTTAATGGATATTCTTTGGATATCAAAAGAAATGTTAATCTAACTACGATTTTATCAATTTCATTGTAATTATTTAATCTTTATGTTTTTGATTGTTACAAATGTTTTGATTGTAATTTGTTGCCGATTTTGAATTCAAATGAACAAAATACATTATAATTTTACTAAATTATATGTTTAAAAATTATATGTTTAAACTAATCTAAATACGTAACTTTGATTATTATTACTATCAATTTAAAAAAAAAAGTGAGACAATTTATATTTTCGTTAATAATTTAAGAATTTGTAGGTTATATGTATATGTACATCAATATGTAGAGGCATATGCTTATATTTTAATTTAATACGTATATATGTATATATAAATGTATTTCGGATGATAATGGATATATCCGTGGATGATAACTTGTCATCCATATCCGATTCACGAAATATTTAGATCATCCATCTTCATATCCATATCCGTATATCGTCCATTTACATCTTCCATATCCATTATAAATGGATTGGATCGGGTGGATGTCCATGGATGGAACATCCATAATCATCCCTAGATACATCCATATCCAAACAAAACGTGTCCCTAAAAGTGTATGTTAGACGAAACTCGAAACTAGGCCTAGGAAACTAACCGAGCTATAACTGAAAATTAACACCAACAATGCCAAATGGGCACAACAAAAAACATAACACCAACACCACCAAATAGGCACAACAAAACAAATATAGCATAACTAGAAACGGACTACGAAAAATAAAAAACGCAAGCAAACACACATTGTATATCAAACACAAGAAGAACCCAAATAAAGATGCCGAAATTAACCGGCATTGGAGACATTCTTCCAGTTCCTTTCAGCCGGCCTTAAAGTCATCTCGTCAAATCTTATCAATATGAATGACTTTGCTATTCCGATTCGGAAAGGAATAAGTCAAGACGTTGGAAGATTTATCACTAATAAAAACACCCGACGATTGGGAATCACTCCACGACAACATTCTTTGGAAAACTTCACATTTTGCTTGCCTTTTGTAGATCTTTGTTAGACCAGTCTGATGGTGTCTGTTATATCACATACAGTTTATGCACTTTATGGCCAAAAAAGTGCAATCTGCCTGTGACTAGGCAATGTCATTTTCTGACAATTTTTAACTGTTGTGTAAGTTTTTTGTGTCAAATATTGAGTTGGATGATGTGGTAAAATCTGATAGGAAATTGGGTGAAAAAAATAAATTAATAATAAAAAAATAATAATAATATTAAAGTTATGATTGGTGGTTTTATCCGTGACATTTCGTTCAATTTTCGTCACATTTGTGTAACGATTCTCACTAACGGATGTTAATTTCGCTAGTTTGTGTCAAACCATGTCCACCTCATCTCACGGATAAAACCAACACAACGATATATGGTCTTACTGGTAGAGGGGTAGATCTTCACTTTTCAAATATACGGCTTGCTATTTTCCATCTAATGTTATTGGTAGATCGAGTGGAAAGGATTAGTCCTATTTTTTTTTTTTTTTTTTTAAATTCTTCGTCTGTGGCTTTACTTTTCGTTTGTGGTCTTTACTCTACCATTTCTACAAAGTTATTGGGACCAATACTTTTCTGGTTATTTAAGATTGTTGGTTAATTTTTCATTTTCTTCTAATTTATGAAAACTCATACGGAAACGAAACGTTTTTAAAAGGAAAACGTTAACTACCCCGAGAGGTACAAAAGGAAACGGGATGAGGCTTGAACCTAGAAAGCTACAAACGAAACATACACTATCTATAACCGAGTTACAACCACAAAATCAAAAAAACCTACACAAACCAATGAGCCTTGCAATTGCAACTATGAACTAACAATACCGACCAAACAAAAGCTAAGCTACTTCCAATTTATCGAATCAAAACATAATAGGCTATCCAAAAACGAAGCCAACCTAAGTAACTAGCTTATTAAGTTTGTTGTTGACCGTCTCCCGACGAATATTCTTACCAAAAGATTAATGATCTTATAGCAATCTAAGAAACTACCTTTTTTATGTTTGCCGTTGACCGTCTCCCGATAAATATTCTTACCCGAAAGATTAATGATCTTATAAGATAAGTAAGGACGTTATGTTGGGAAATTACGGCCTCACTAATTCCCAACAAACGCCCAATGAATAACAGTAAAGAAATAAGAACAATCCACAACACAAGAATTTAACGTGGAAACTCCAAAACAGGAGAAAAACCACGGGCATTCAAAGAGAGAAATTCACTATATCACAAATTGTTACAATGACATAGACGACTCTCTTAAGCCAACTACACTCTCCAAAGTATTTAACTAATACAACTCTCAAACAAGGGTAAGAAAGAAAGAAATAATCAAATACTTAAAGTGTATTGATTGGTGCAAGTTGGAAGTATGCCCATGACCCCCTTTTATAATCAAGTCATCCACGCTTTTCAAAAAAAAAAAAAAAAAAATATAACCAGGTCATCCACTTCGAACTTCTTTCTCTCACCGATGTGGGACAACATCCTTCACTAAGCAACCATATCAATTCTTCTAACCAAAATCAAAACCACCACGTTAGAAGACCCGTCACCAATCAAGGTCGCCGTTGAAGGAGCGATCACACCACGGTTTTCAAGCTCTTGAAAAAGCCAACACGCAAGGACGTTAGAAGATTGTTGGTTGATACCTAACTTTAGAAGCAACAAACAAACAACTGATTTGATTACGATCATACGTACTAAATATTGAATTGTGTTAACATTAACAGATCAACGTAATGATCAAGTTAATAATGCAATTTAAATGTAACTCATCCACTTAATTAATGTTAGCCAACTTTAAAACGAGTAAGGTAGACGAGCCAACATAATAAATGATGAGAAGTGCCACAAAACAATTTTTTTTTTTTTTTTTTTTTTTTTTTTGCCGAAAATAATGAGAACTTTATAAAAACGGAAAACGTGTTCGAAAAGAAAACGAATTCAACGAGAAGTACAAAAGAGGAACCCGATGAGGCTCCTATCTAGAAAGCGGCTAACTATCGAACTATTTATACCGAGCCTCATCTTACCTAAACCGATTCAAAACCCATAAACTTAAAGCAAACTAGTACAATGATTACGAATACAAAAGAATATAACGAGACATGAATTCGATATACAATTAAGGTAGACGAGCCAACGTAATAAACGATGATAAGCGCTACAAAACAACTGATAAATCTAACGAGTTAAAATTCGAAGATGATTAGGACACTTTTATTAATGCCCGCCTTACTATGCCCTTGCACTTTCTCTCGGAGGCGGCAACGTTAGCAACTTGCCCTCATCATGTTCTCATTTACCACCATGAGTTTGTAACTTTATATATATATATATATTCAAAATCATGTAAATATAAGTGTTCTCAATGGTTTCGTCTTAGTCCTCCAGGACTAGATGCCACATCAGCACTTACTTTTCAGGACTAAACCCTCCCAACAGTTACAACTTTCTTCACGGGACCCACATTTAATTATTATAACTAAATTAAAAATACTTTTATTATTATTTATATTAATATTATAATTTTTAATTATTATGAATTACATTAAACTAGATATAATTTAAAACTAAAAAATTAATTTGATTAATTATTAAAAAGATAAAACAAAATAAATATGTACTGGGTATACAACTAAATATTTTGGTGGACCCCACTGATGTGCGAGCGGAGGCGTACGTGATACTAATATTGTTTACTACGAAATACTACGAAATATGATACAAATTTTATTAATTTACAGATGAGATATAACTAAACCTTGCTACAACACTATAGGCAGTGTACCTAATCGTAGAGTAGTGTAGTTTTTAGTAAGTCCAGTTCGTTCCACAGGGAGCTAGTGATTACGTACTATATTTTTAACAACTATATTTATACAAAATATATATAATTATATATTTATATATAGTAATATATAAAAAGGGTTTTTACCGTTTAATGACCGGTTTGTCGATTTTAAATAAAGCGCAAAGATAAATGACGATAATTAGAATGCGTAAAATAAATAACAATATTTAAAGTTGCGATAATTAAAATTGCGATAAGAAATAAAATGACAATAAATAAAATGACAGTAAATAAAAGTACGATGAGATATAAAGTAACACAATTATGCTTATTTAAACTTCCGTAACCATGATGTTTGACGTTTTGATTTTAATTTATTACTCTGGGTTAATCATCATTTGTCCTGGTTTATTTGATACCTATCTGGGTTTTGCCCATAATAGTCCATTGGTCATAATTATAAAATGCTCGTCAAATTAGCCTTATTTCCGAAGTCAAATATTCCAACTAATTAGGGATTCAAACTGTAACAAAGTTTTAATACTTTGTTAATAATTACACCAGGTTATCGACGGCGTGTAATCAAAGGTTTTAATACTTTGTTAACAATTACACCAATTACCTTTGTATGTAATCCACCACTGTTTTAATGAGATATGAATATTAATTTACCCACTTGATCAGAATGAATAATCAATTACCCAATCCGAATAATTAATTAAATGATTGTAAAAGATGTCGTATAAACGTCACTAAATAGGACATCCATAATCATTTAATAATTATTAGATTAACTAATTTGAAGATAGGTTTGACAGATTCCAATGAGTTGTCATTCGATTAGACAATACCCCCATCTATTAATAGTCCATAGTCCAATGTCCACAAGTGTCGGTCTTTTGTCCAAACTCTAATTATGGTACAAAATCCAATAACACCGGTTTAATATTTAGTCCAACATTACGATTACTTCGACTTAAATAAGCATAATAATAACTTAGCTACGAGACATTAATTTAAAAAGGAAGAACATATCTTACAGTGATTATTTATCGCGTAGCGTTACCCGGACAGAGTTTCGACTTTAAAACCCATAAAACATTTCTTACAATAACCTTATTATTATTAACTTAAATTAAAATTATAATTATTAATATAAATATGAATTACAGAAAGAAAGAAAGAAGAGTGTAGGTGTATGTTCTCTCGTCCGAAAACTGGTACCTTTTATAGATGTTTTCTGATTTTGAGACCCATGCGATCGCATGGGTTCCCTTTGTTATTTCCATGCGATCGCATGGACAGGCTGGCCAGCACCCTCTCTTGATTTAAAAGTGGACTGCTCGTCTTAAAATAATATATAATATAATATATATAATTTTGTATAATTATATATATATTATATTATATTCTTGTGCATAGTAGACTTGTAATTTTAGCTCCGTTGAGTCGTACGTTGATAGTTGGTTCATATCTCAGTTCCGGATTTTCGAACGTCCTTTCGTACGCGTAGATATCTTGTACTTTGCGTTCCGCGACTTGTACACTTGTCATTTTTAGACGTTTCTTATCAATAAATTGAACCACTTGGATTGTATCTTGTACATTTGAGCTTTTTGGTCATTTGCGTCTTCAAATCTTCATTTGCGTCTTCAGTCTTCACACTTATTTATTTAAACGAATATTACTTGAAAATAGAACAATTGCAACTAAAAACTTTACATATTGGAAGGATATTGATACTAAATATATGTTCATTTGGAGCACTATCAAATATCCCCACACTTGAACGTTGCTTGTCCTCAAGCAATACAGAACTTGAAATTAAATTACACTTCACTCGAATCACTTTTTTTTATTCTCACACTTTATACATCAGTGATTTTGATATAGCGGTATAAACAATGATAGTAACAATGTGGTTTACAGTCCCACATGACTATGAAAATGTAGATCCTTTAAGGAAATTGGATCTTTATGAAAACATTTGATCTTTTGAAAACTCATTCTAGTTTTTACCCTAGATAAGTTTTCCGGAATAACCCTTCACCGGTGTTTGCAAAATATTTTTGTGGGTTTTGTGGGTTTCAGATTTTAAAATTTTAGTTCAAAACTTGCGGTTTTGTGTCACCCACTTGCTAATCCTTGTATTAGGAAAGCACACGTCCAGTATACTTGCTCTGTATATTATCTTTTGGTAAACTACCGTCCGGTTGTAAAGGAAAGCATTGAACAAGCAACTGTTAAGGCAATGTCTAATGACATGTAGATATTCATGGTCCAAAAACGTATCGGATGCAATTACTATCCTTTGTAGGAGAAATAGTAAAGATCACCCTATAATTTTTCGGTCTGGTACTAGGTCTTGTATTCGACCATGCTATGCAACTACCGTTTTTACGATTGACACCTGATTTGGTTCAGGTGATCTAATGAATTCCGATGAATTCTTAGGATTTTATGTTCAATGGTAATGAACGCATTGAAAATAGGTTTTCAGAAAACAAATCGGTTTTAATTTGATCAAAATATTTTCTCGTTCAAGCTCGAGTTTAGATATCATTGAATTCCATGAGTTTGTAATTCTCAATCTTTAAGGTCAATCTCAAGGATTGAGTAATATTAGGCTTAAAATCTGATTTTTAATCTTTAAGGAGATTATCCTTTTCTGGGGGTCTGATTCATTAGTCTTATCAAGCTAATTTGCACGGCGCCCTCCCCATTTTACGAGATAAATCCTTCTTATGGTTAGGATAAATCTGACCACTTGGCGACCCTGTTTGATGCTGAGGTCCGTGGATTTCCTGCTGATTTTAGAGATGACTTTTCTAGATTTTTCGTCAACCTACAGCTGGTCTAGACGACAACTTCCTGACCTAAATCAAGAAGCACGTGTCTTTTTCTGAAGACTTTACTTCATTTTAATGATGAAATTGATTCATCGTGTAGATCCATCTTTTCATTCAAATATATTACAGTAAATCGGGTAAAACTGATTAGTATCGTTCAAAGCAAAAGTACATGCAATAATCTTGTACAAAATATGTGATATATGTTTTAAAGAACTTGGTAAATTCTTCCCACACTTAGCTTTTATTTATTCTTTTCTTTGCCTTTTTATTCTCCTTTATTCAATTTTAAATGAATTCAAATGTTTTGGGTTGTTTCTCAATTTATATTCTCTTCGAGGCAGGGGTGTTCATCGGTTCGGTTTTTGGTTTTTCGGTTTATTCGGTTCGGTTTTTTCGGTTTTGAAACTTATAAAATCAAAACCGAAAACCAAATCGAAACCAAATTTAAATATCAAAACCATAACCAAAACCGAACCAAAAACCGAATTTAATTTCGGTTTGGTTTCGGTTAAAACCGAAAATTACTAAAAATAAAAATCTTAACCAGCATAAACTTACATATAAATTAGGAATAACGGTTGTGGAATTAATTTAAGTATACATGGTATATAACATGTTTATTGTTTAATAAAAATGTAATAATACAACAAATATAATATAAATATATAAATATTATAATTATAAATATGTTTTAATATGTTATTAATTTGAATTCGGTTTTTAATTTGGTTTTCGATTAACCAAATTTAAAATTTTCAAAACCAAAAACCAAACCAAAAACCAAATTACGGTTTCGGTTTCGATCGCTCTGAAAACCGTTTAAAAAATTTTATTTGGTTTTTTTTGGTTTGGATTCGATATTTGGTTTATCCGGTTTGAAACTAAATGGTGCACACCCCTACTCCGAGGTAACAATAATTTCGGTATTATTACTTAATTTTATCGTTCATAAATATGTATAAACATGATTTTGAGTTCATTTAGTTGAAATTTTTTCAAATTTTCACAAAATTTGACAATTAAACTAAGTGTATACCCGAGAGAATTTATAACCCTTCCCCACACTTGAGATCTTGCAATGCCCTCATTTGCAAAAAATCAGTAAAAATTCAAATTCATGAGGGTGATTAGCGTAGAAAAATGATTAAAAATACCGAGTTTGCAAACATATTGTTTAAATCACATTTGATATTTTACGTCTTGCCGTTAAAATTAGTAACTTTTGCTGAACTTAATGTCAGACTTTCAAAGTGCACCGTTTTACCCTGTTTTGTATATAACATAAAATACAAACATATATATACATATTTTTGAAGTTTGGTATATAACCCCACGTTCATATAATATTTTTGGCATACTTTAGATCAATAATACTAAAATAATGATAACAAAATTTTTCGCCCCGCCCTTGGGTAAAGCAATTTCGGTTCTATGCACGACGAATTTTAGAAATCATTTTTTTAACTTAATGAAATAAAGTAAATTTTGTTTTTAAATTCACACAAAACTTAAATTTAAAATGCGTATTAATTTCATACAAAACCTACAAAACAAAAAAATTCAGAATGGGGGGAGAAAACTAGTTCTTTAGAGTCTATTCTCGAAACTACACGAGAACAGAACAACTAACTCTAGACAGTATTTTCTTTTTAGAACATTTGAATCTCCCCACACTTAGGTAGCTGTGGTGTCGAAATTGTGATTAACTTCGTCGTCAATTTATTTTGGACCATAATCAACTTGCATATCTGTGACTTTTGCTTTAAGCCAGTGTCCGGCTTCTTCTGTATCATCTACAAATTCAAGTAGTTTCGCCTTTTCTTTAGGCGACAGATTGGATACTAACCGGTTACATAACTTAAAGTTCCCCTTAATTCTAGCATCGTAAACCCGTTTATAAAGTTTCTTCACTGAACTGTTAATAACAGGGTCATTTAATTTTGTAATCAACAACGGGGTTCTTTGTTATCAAGTCATCATTAGGTGTTACTTCATCTTCCCCACACTTAGGCGTTTTATTATTGTTAAGCACTACCGTTGGAGTAGGTAAAACAATATGGTTTTTACCAATCGTCTTTATTGGTTCAACGGTTTTGGTTGGTGGAGATTTAGACTTTCGAATCACAAAGGTGACCGATTTGTCACCATCACTAAGTGTCATTCTACCCTCTCTTACATCAATAAACGCCCCGGTGGACGCTAAGAATGGTCGACCTAAAATTAGAGGAATGTTTGAGTCCTCTTCTATGTCAGTGACAATAAATTCGATTAGAAAGGTTAAATTACCTACTTGAACGGGTAGGTTGTCAACAATTCCAACTGGGTGCTTAATGGTATGATCAAGGAGTTGAACACTCATTTTTGTTGGACTTAACTCACCTACTCTTAATCTCTTATATAACGAAAGAGGTATAACACTCACACTCGCACCTAAATCTGCTAGTGCATCATACATGACACAATCACTAAGTAGACAAGGAACAATAAATTCACCCGAATCACCCAACTTGGGTGGAGGCTTTGGTGGAACTGTCTTCACTGGGTTTACTTTTACGATTTTTGTTTCTTGCATTTTCTTATTCTTCTTCTCTTTCCAAAGGTATCACAAACTTTATTACCTATCATTTGCTCATACTCAACTCCTTTTCTTGGAAACGGGATGGGTGGTCTGTATGGTGTCACCACTGGCTTTACATACTCGGGTGGTAGTGGTGGTGTAACTTCTTCATTGTTACTCACATCTAAAACCTTCCCATCTTCTGGTGCTGGTTTTTCAGAATTTGTTGACACCATATTAACATTCTCATTCCGAGGATTTACTTCATTATTACTCAGTAGCTTTCCTTATTCCCTCTCACTCATCATGCTAGCAAGGGTACCTACGTGTTTTTCTAGATTCAAAATGGAAGCTTGTTGAGTTCTGAATGACTGGTCAAACCTCTCGTTCGTTTGGGTTTGAGTTGCAATAAATTGTGTTTGAGATTCAACTAGCTTTTGTACCATTTCTTCCAGATTTGACTTTTTCTCTTCGGTTTGTTGTGGTGGTTTATACAAGCCAGGTCTTTGTTGATTGAAACTGTTATTTTGAGTTGGTTGTTTATTCGGACCTTGTTGATTATACGAGTTATTGTTGGGTCCATTTGGATTGTAAAGAATGTTTTGATTTCGATTGAAGTTTGGCCTTGGCGGTTGATAATTATTTTGATAATTATTTCCCAGCCTTTGGTTCATGTAGGAAACTTTCTCACATTGTTCCATCGTTTGTTCAATATGACAATCTTTTGTTAAGTGTGGTCCACGGCATTGCTCACGACTGATTCGTATTGCGTGAATATCTTTAGTCATCTTTTCCATTCGTCTTTCGAAAGCATCTATTTTTGTGGAAACGGAATCAAAGTCATGGCTAGAATCGGCTCTAGCCGCTTTAGATGAATGAAAGATATCTTTTTCCTGGTGCAACTCATGAGAGTGGGAGGCTGTATTATCAATTATCTTGTGAGCTTCGGTTGCGATTTTCTTCATAATGGAACCACCAGCTGCTGTGTCGATGTCTTTTCGTGTGGCGACGTCAACGCCTTTATAGAAGATTTGCACTATTTGAAAAGTATCTAAACCATGTTGAGGACATCCTCTCAACATCCTTCCAAATCTTGTCCACGCCTCATATAACGTTTCATTTGGCTTTTGCACGAACGTGGCAATTTCTCCTTGAAGTCTCACGGCTTTTGATGCTGGAAAGAATCTTTTAAGAAATTTCTCAACTAAAACATCCCATGTGTCAATCGCTCCTCCAGGTAACGATTCTAACCAATCTATGGTTTCTCCTTTTAAAGTCCATGGGAACAACATAAGATAAATAGTTTCATCCTCAACTTCTCGGATTTTAAATAGATTACAAATCCTATTAAAAGTTTGAAGATGTTCGTTTGAATCTTCTTTTGTTGTACCACTAAATTGCCATTGATTAGTGACCATGTGTAGGATTTGTCCTTTGATTTCAAAATCTGGCGCATTAACATTTGGCTGAGTAATGGCATGACCTTGGCCCGTGCGTATGGCTCTCATTCGGTCTTCCATACTTTGAGGTTCCGTTTCTTCCATATTTGAATTTGTTGAATCCGAATCACTTGAAGATTCTGGTTTAACTGTTTGTGGTTCAGGAGGAATGATTAGTAGTTTAGGATCTTGGAATTGTCCTTGAATATCCTCCGGGTTCTCAATTGTGAAGTTGAAATGTCCCGTTCATATTGATTATAAACGTTTCATATTAATTGACTTCGTTGCGAGGTTTTGACCTCTATATGAGACGTTTTTAAAAGACTGCATTCATTTTTAAAAGAAACCATAACCTTTATTTTATCGACAAGATTAAAAGGAGACACCATAGATTATCAGAAATGATAATCTAAAATTATCACACTTACACACTACCAATACCTATTAGTTTACAATATTAATATGTTACAACAAAGTAAATCTCGAATGCAGTTTTAAACAATATTATACAAGCATGCTGACACCAAGTCTTGTCCATATATTAGCATGCAACAGCGGAAACTCTTAATAATCACCTGAGAATAAACATGCTTTAAACGTCAACAAAAATGTTGGTGAGTTATAGGTTTAACCTATATATTTATCAAATCGTAATAATAGACCACAAGATTTCATATTTCAATATACATCCCATACATAGAGATAAAAAAATTTATATGGTGAACACCTGGTAACCGACCTTAACAAGATGCATATAGAATATCCCCTATCATTCCGGGACTCCCTTCGGACATGATGAATTCGAAGTACTAAAGCATCCGGTACTTTGGATGGGGCTCGTTGGGCCCAATAGATCTATCTTTAGAATTCGCGTCAATTAGGGTGTCTGTCCCCTAATTCTTAGATTACCAGACTAAAATGGGGCATATTCGGTTTAATAATCCAGCCATAGAATGTAGTTTCATTTACTTGTGTCTATTTTGTAAAACATTTATAAAACTGCATGTATTCTCATTCCAAAATATTAGATTTTAAAAGTGGGACTATACCTCACTTTCACAGATTTTTAGTTCGCCGGGAAGTAAGACTTGGCCACTGGTCGATTCACGAACCTATAACAAATATGTACATATATATCAAAGTATGTTCAAAATATATTTACAACATTTTTAATACGTTTTGCTGTTTTAAGTTTATTAAGTCAGCTGTCCTCCTTAGTAACCTACAACTAGTTGTCCACAGTTAGATGTACAGAAAAATTAAGCAATATATATTATCTCGAATCAATCCACGACCTCGTGTATACAAGCCTCAGGCTAGATCACAACTCAAAGTATATATAATATTTTGGAATCAACCTCAACCCTGTATAGCTAACTCCAACATAACTGCATATAGAGTGTCCATGGTTGTTCCGAAATATATATATATAGATGGGTCGATATGATATGTCAAAACATTGTATTCGTGTCTATGGTATTCCAAGATTAATAATATATTAGAATACATGTATAATACAATATGAGTTAGCTAGGATATGATTAATATAGATTTGTTACCAATTTTCACGTAGCTACAACAAGAAAAATTATCCAATCTTGTTTTACCCATAACTTCTTCGTTTTAAATCCGTTTTGAGTGATTCAAGTTGCTATGGTTTTATATTGAACTTAAGTTTATGAATATAAACAGAAAAATTATAAGTTTATAGTCGGAAATACAGATTACAAGTCATTTTTGTAAAGGTAGTCATTTCAGTCGAAAGAACGACGTCTAGATGACCATTTTGGAAAACATACTTCCACTTTGAGTTTAACCATGATTTTTGGATATAGTTTCATGTTAATAATAAAAATCATTTTCCCCGAAGAACAACTTTTAAATCAAAGTTGATCATAGTTTTTAATTAACTAACCCAAAACAGCCCGCGGTGTTACTACGACGGCGTGTATCCGGTTTTACGGTGTTATTCGTGTTTTCAGGTTTTAAATCATTAAGTTAGCATATAATATAGATATAGAACATGTGTTTAGTTGATTTTAAAAGTCAAGTTAGAAGGATTAACTTTTGTTTGTGAACAAGTTTAGAATTAACTAAACTATGTTCTAGTGATTACATGTTCAAATCTTCGAATAAGATAGTTATACATATATGAATCGAATGATGTTATGAACATCATTACTATCTCAAGTTTAGTAGGTAAACCTACTGAAAATGATGAAATAATAACTTGAGCTTCAAAGGATCTTTGATGGCTTGGAAGTTCTTGAAATAGAATCATGATACAAAAACAAGTTCAAGTAAGATTATTACTCGAATTAAGATAGTTATAGTTATAGAAATTGAATCAAAGCTTAAATATGAATATTACCTTGATTTAGAAAGATAACCTACTGTAAATAACAAAAGTTTCTTGATCTTAGATGATTGCTTGGAATGGATTAGGAAACTTGGAAGTAAACTTGTAAACTTGAAAGTGTTCTTGATGTGTTCTTGAGTAATTATTTTTATGATGATTATAGGTAATAATCAAAGCTTGTATTTGATGATTTTTGTTGAAAAATAGTAACTTAGACATTCATGGAAGAGTGTGTGTGTTTTGAGAGAGAATTGGGAAGAAAATTGGAAGTGAAATGGAGTAGGTGGTGAGTGGTGAAGGTGAGTGGGGTTAAAAGGAGTTCTTGTTTTTGTTTCCTTGCTCATAAGTCATGCTAGATGTTAAATGATGGTTCCCACATGGTTAGGTGACTCACATGGACTGCTAAGAGCTGATCATTGGAGTGTATATACCAATAGTAAATACATTTAGAAGCTGTGTATTGTACAAGTACAAATACGAGTGCATACGAGTAGAATTGTTGATGAAAATGAATGAGGATGTAATCGTAAGCATTTTTGTTAAGTAGAAGTACTTGGATAAGTGTATTGAAGTCTTTCAAAAGTGTATGAATACATATTAAAACACTACATGTATATACATTTTAACTGAGTCGTTAAGTCATTGTTAGTCGTTACATGTAAATGTTGTTTTGAAACCTTTAAGTTAACGATCTTGTTAAATGTTGTTAACACATTGTTTATTATATCTAATGAGATGTTAAATTATAACATTATCATGATATAATGATGTATTAATATATCTTAATATGATATATATACAGTTAAATGTCGTTACAACGATAATCGTTACATATATGTCTCATTTTGAAATCCTTAAGTTAGTAGTCTTGTTTTTACATATGTAGTTCATTGTTATTATACTTAATGATATGATTACTTATCATTTAACATGTTTATATATAGTGTATCAATATCTTAAAATGATTCATATGTAATTAGTAAGACGTTGTTATAACGATAATCGTTATATATACCGTTTTCAAGTTTCTTAATTCAATAGTCTCATTTTTATGTAAGTAACTCATTGTTAAAATACTTAATGAGGTACATACTTATCATAATATCATGATAACTATATATATATATATATCCATATGTATGTCATCATATAGTTTTTACAAGTTTTAACGTTCGTGAATCGCCGGTCAACTTGGGTGGTCAATTGTCTATATAAAACAAATTTCAATTAATCAAGTCTTAACAAGTTTGATTGCTTAACATGTTGGAAACACTTAATCATGTAAATATCAATTTCGTTTAATATATATAAATATGGAAAAGTTCGGGTCACTACAGTACCTACCCGTTAAATAAATTTCGTCCCGAAATTTTAAGCAGTAGGAGGTGTTGACGTATCTTCTGGAAATAAGTGCGGGTATTTCTTCTTTATCTGATCTTCTCATTCCCAGGTGAACTCGGGTCCTCTACGAGCATTCCATCGAACCTTAACAATTGGTATCTTGTTTTGCTTAGTCATTTAACCTCACAATCCATTATTTCGACGGGTTCTTTGATGAATTGAAGTTTTTCGTTGATTTGGATTTCGTCTAATGGAATAGTGAGATCTTCTTTAGCAAAACATTTCTTCAAATTCGAGACGTGGAAAGTGTTATGTATAGCTGCGAGTTGTTGAGGTAACTCAAGTCGGTAAGCTACTGGTCCGACACGATCAATAATCTTGAATGGTCCAATATACCTTGGATTTAATTTCCCTCGTTTATCAAATCAAACAACACCTTTCCAAGGTGCAACTTTAAGCATGACCATCTCTCCAATTTCAAATTATATATCTTTTCTTTTAATGTCAGCGTAGCTCTTTTGTCGACTTTGGGCGGTTTTCAACCGTTGTTGAATTTGGATGATCTTCTCGGTAGTTTCTTGTATTATCTCCGGACCCGTAATCTGTCTATCCCCCACTTCACTCCAACAAATCGGAGACCTGCACTTTTTACCATAAAGTGCTTCAAATAGTGCCATCTCAATGCTTGAATGGTAGCTGTTGTTGTAGGAAAATTCTGCTAACGGTAGATGTCGATCCCAACTGTTTCCGAAATCAATAACACATGCTCGTAGCATGTCTTCAAGTATTTGTATCATCCTTTCGCTCTGTCCATCAGTTTTTGGATGATAGGCAGTACTCATGTCTAGACGAGTTCCTAATGCTTGCTGTAATGTCTGCCAGAATCTTGAAATAAATCTGCCATCCATATCAGAGATAATAGAGATTGGTATTCCATGTCTGGAGATGACTTCCTTCAAATACAGTCATGCTAACTTCTCTATCTTGTCATCTTCTCTTATTGGCAGGAAGTGTGCTGATTTGGTGAGACGATCAACTATTACCCAAATAGTATCAAAACCACTTGCAGTCCTTAGAAATTTAGTGATGAAATCTATGGTAATGTTTTCCCATTTCCATTCCGAGATTTCGGGTTGTTGAAGTAGATCTGATGGTTTCTGATGCTCAGCTTTGACCTTAGAACACGTCAAACATTTTCCTACATATTTAGCAACATCGGCTTTCATACCCGGCCACCAAAAATGTTTCTTGAGATCCTTGTACATCTTTCCCGTTCCAGGATGTATTGAGTATCTGGTTTTATGAGCTTCTCTAAGTACCATTTCTCTCATATCTCCAAATTTTGGTACCCAAATTCTTTCAGCCCTATACCGGGTCCCGTCTTCCCTAATATTAAGATGCTTCTCCAATCCTTTGGGTATTTCATCCTTTAAATTTCCTTCTTTTAAAACTCCTTGTTGTGCCTCCTTTATTTGAGTAGTAAGGTTATTGTGAATCATTATATTCATAGCTTTTACTTGAATGGGTTCTCTGTCCTTTCTGCTCAAGGCATTGGCTACCACATTTGCCTTCCCCGGGTGGTAACGAATCTCAAAGTCGTAATCATTCAACAATTCAATCCACCCGCGCTGCCTCATGTTCAGTTGTTTCTGATTAAATATGTGTTGAAGACTTTTGTGGTCGGTATATATAATACTTTTGACCCCATATAAGTAGTGCCTCCAAGTCTTTAATGCAAAAACAACCGCGCCTAATTCCAAATCATGCATCGTATAATTCTGCTCGTGAATCTTTAATTGTCTAGATGCATAAGCAATTACCTTCGTTCGTTGCATTAATACACAATCGAGACCTTGCTTTGAGGCGTCACAATATATCACAAAATCATCATTCCCTTATGGTAATGACATTATAGGTGCCGTAGTTAACTTTTTCTTTAACAATTGAAACACTTTCTCTTGTTCATCCTTCCATTCAAATTTCCTCCCTTTATGCGTTAATGCAGTCAAGGGTTTTGCTATTCTGGAAAAATCTTGGATGAATTCTGTAGTAACCAGCTAATCCTAAAAATTGGCGTATATGCTGTGGAGTTTTTGGGGTTTCCCACTTTTCAACGGTTTCAATCTTTGCTGGATCCACCTGAATACCTTCTTTGTTCACTATATGACCGAGGAATTGAACTTCTTCCAACCAAAATGCACACTTTGAAAACTTAGCATACAGTTTTTCTCTCCTTAACAACTCTAGCACTTTTCTCAAATGTTCTTCGTGCTCCTGGTCATTCTTTGAGTAAATAAGTATGTCATCGATGAAATCAATGACAAACTTGTCAAGGTATGGTCCACACACTCGGTTCATGAGGTCCATGAACACAGCTGGTGCGTTAGTCAAACCAAACGGCATAACCATAAACTCGTAATGACCGTAACGCGTCCTAAAAGCAGTCTTTGGAATATCATCCTCCTTCACCCGCATTTGATGATACCCAGAACGTAAATCAATCTTCGAATAAACCGACGGGCCTTGTAGTTGATCAAATAAGTCGTCGATTCTCGGTAGTGGGTAGCGGTTCTTGATGGTAAGTTTGTTCAACTCTCAGTAGTCGATACACAACCTAAATGTACCATCCTTCTTCTTGACAAACAAAATAGGAGATCCCCATGGTGATGTGCTTGGTCGAATGAAACCACGCTCTAAAAGTTCTTGTAACTGACTTTGTAATTCTTTTATTTCGCTGGGTGCGAGTCTCTATGGAGTACGAGCTATTGGTGCAGCTCCTGGTACAAGGTCTATTTGAAATTCAACCGATCGATGTGGGAGTTATCCCGGTAATTCTTTCGGAAATACATCAGGAAATTCTTTTGCGACGGAAATATCACTGATGTTCTTTTCTTCAGGTTTAACTTCCTCGATGTGTGCTAGAATGACATAAAAAACTTTTCTTATTAGTTTTTACGCCTTCATACTACCAATATGATTTAATTTCGCGTTATTCTTTTCTCCGTACACCATTAAGGGTTTTCCTTTTTCCCGTACAATGCGAATTGCATTTTTGTAACATACGATCTCTGCTCTCACCTTTTTCAACCAGTCCATACCAATTATCACATCAAAACTTCCTAACTCTACTGGTATCAAATCAATCTTAAATGTTTCACTAACCAGCTTAATTTCTCGATTCCGACATATATTTTCTGTTGTAATTAATTTACCATTTGCTAATTCGAGTAAAAATTTATTATCCAAAGGCGTCAGTGGACAACTTAATTTAGCACAAAAATCTCTACTCATATAGCTTCTATCCGCACCCGAATCAAATAAAACATAAGCAGATGTATTGTCAAAAAGAAACGTACCCGTAACAAGCTCCAGGTCTTCCTGCGCTTCTGCCGCATTAATATTGAAAACTTTTCCGCGGCCTTGCCTATTAGTATTCCCTTGGTTTGGGAAATTTCTAATAATGTGGCCCGGTTTTCCACATTTATAACAAACTACGCCGGCATTACTTGTTCCGACCTTATTTGTTTCTTTATTTTTGTTGTTCTTTGGTCCGTAAACCTCACATTTTGCTGCGCCATGACCACTTCTCTTACACTTGGTGCAAACTGTTGTACAAAACGCATTCGGATGGTACTCTGCACACCTGAAGCATGGTTGTTTCTGTTGTTTGTTGTTATTGAGGTTGTTGTTGGGATTGTTATTGTTGTTGAAACGGTTGTTGTAGTTGTTGTTGTTGTTGGGACGTTTTATGTAGTTATTGTTAGGATTGCGGTTATTGTTGCGATTGTTGTTGCGGTTGTGGTTGTAATTGTTATTGTTGTTGTACTGGTGACTCTTGTCACCGTTTTCCTCCCACTTCCTCTTGAGTTGTTTCGTGTTGGCTTCTTCGGCCGCCTGTTCTTTAATTCTCTCCTCAATCTGATTTATGAGTTTATGAGCCATTCGACGTGCCTTCTGTATGGAAGCGGGCTCGTGTGAACTCACATCTTCTTGAATCCTTACTGGTAACCCTTTTACAAACGCGTCGATCTTCTCTTCTTCATCTTCGAACGCTCCCGGACACAATAGGCACAACTCTGTGAATCGTCGTTCACATGTGGTAACGTCGAATCCTTGTGTTCGTAACTCTCTAAGTTCTACCTTGAGCTTATTGACTTCGTTTCTAGGACGGTACTGCTCGTTCATCAATTGCTTGAATGCCGACCACGGTAGTGCGTAAGCAGCATTTTGTCCTACATGTTCAAGATAGGTGTTCCACCACGTTAAAGCTGTACCTGTGAAGGTATGCGTAGCGTACTTAACTTTGTCCTCTTCAGTACACTTACTTATGGCAAACACCGATTCGACCTTCTCGGTCCACCGTTTCAATCCAATTGGTCCTTCGGTTCCATCAAATTCCAAAGTTTTGCAGGCAGTGAATTCTATGTAGGAGCATCCTACACGATTTCTTGTAGAATTAGTTCCACTGCTAGATCCAGAGTTATTGTTATTTTGCATCGCAGCCTGTACTGCAGCTATGTTTGCTGCAAGGAAAACACGGAAGTCTTCCTCACTCATGTTCAAATTCTGACGAGTCGTCGGTGCCATTTCCTTCAAAAATAGCCCAAAAGAATTAAGTTAATCATATAGAATTTAAAGAGTAGTCAATAGTATTTCGTAGCATAGTATGAACTCATTTATAAAAGCTTTTTCTTCATATTAGCGTTTTTATAGTTTTAATTCGGGTAGTACCTACCCGTTAAGTTCATAATTAGTAGCTAATATACAATTCAACTACTACAATTCTATATGAAAAAACTGATTATAATAAAATTTTGCGTTCAAATTTTATACAATATTTTACAAACTTACAATACCGCTATTATACATATAGGATGAAATGTAGCACATAATAACTTTGCTACTCGGCAGCTATAAAGACAATTCTAGTTAATGCGCAAGTTGTTCAGCAAAAGAAATAAAGACACGTAATTCATAAGTCCAGAAACAAGTCATGCATTCTGGTTTTACTAAGACGACTTCCCATCCTTGGTCTTGTGGAAAGTAACCGTTATGACTATTGTCTAGGCAGTATGTTGTAATGTCGTCAAAAGGACGAGGGTTTCGTAATGTCCAACAGCCCCTTAATAATCTAAAAACCTTGTTTCTCACCCCAACTACTAAATCCGTCACTTGTGGGAAGGTTTTATTTAAAAGTTGTAATCCGATATTCTTTTTCTCACTTTGGTAAGAAGCGAACATCACTAACCCGTAAGTATAACATGCTTCTTTATCTTGCATGATAGAAGCTCTTTCTAACTCACGAAATCCTATGTTGGGATATGTTGAGTCAAAATAGGTTCTTAACCCGTAGCGTAAAATTGCATTTGGGTTCCCTGCATTTAACGCTTTAAAGAAAACACGGCGTAACCTACGGTCTCCCCAATGTGATATACCCCACCTATCAAAGGAAAGCCTTTCATAAACTAAGGCATTTCTGGAAAGTCTTTCAGATGTTTGACAAGTTAATTTCGCCATAATTAAATGTGCTGATGAATTCTGACCGACTCTAGACAAGATTTCCTCAATCATATCCTCTGGTAGGTCTTCTAAAATATTCGGTTGTCTACCCTTAACGTCCATTTTGTTTTTATACTGTAAAATAGACAAGGATTAGATTCGTAAAAGATAATTAACAAACAATACAAGCAATTTTTACATAGAACATAAAAGTACAAGCACACTACAATACATATAATACACAACATGATTACAACCCTCTAATCCGAATCACTGGTTTCATCTTCTTCGGACTTGGTTCGTTTTCCTAATTTTCTAGGGATATATGGTGTTCCTCTAATACGAACCGTCATTTTCCACAATGGTTTAGAAAAACCTGGTGGTTTAGAGGTTCCCGGGTTATTGTTATATTTTAGGAAATACGGACGTTGCCGATACATATAAAGTTCATCGGGGTTGGAATCAGGTTTCTCTATTTTTATACCTTTTCCCTTATTATTTTCTTTTGCTTTATTAAATTGGGTCGAGGTAATTTCTATAACATCATCGGAATCCTCATCGGGATCCGATTCATCGAAAAATTGGTAATCTTCCCAATATTTTGCTTCCTTGGCGAAAACACCATTGACCATTTTTAACTTTGGTCCGATGGTTGAGGATTTTCTTTTATTTAATCGATTTACTGTAGGTATCAATATTTCTTCCTCCGAAACCTCTTCTTCTTCCGGTTCCTCCTCTTCTGGTTCCTCTTCTTCCGGTTCCTCCTCTTCCCGTTCCTCCTCTTCCGGTTCCTCTTCGAGAATTTGTGAATCTTCCCAAAGTATATTCGACTCTTCATTATTATTAGGTGAGTCGATGGGATTTGTATTAGAGGTAGACATCTATCACACAATATCAAACACGTTAAGAGATTAATATATCACATAATATTTACATGTTAATAATATATAGTTTCGAACAAAAAATGTTAAGCAATCGTTTTTTAAGAAAAACACTGTCGAAGTCCAGACTCACTAATGCATCCTAACAAACTCGGTAAAACACACTAATGCAAAAATTCTGGTTCTCTAAGACCAACGCTCTGATCCCAACTAAAATGTCCCGTTCATATTGATTATAAACGTTCCATATTAATTGATTTCGTTGCGAGGTTTTGACCTCTATATGAGACATTTTTAAAAGACTGCATTCGTTTTTAAAACAAACCATAACCTTTATTTTATCGACAAGATTAAAAGGAGACCCCATAGATTATCAGAAATGATAATCTAAAATTATCACACTTACACACTACCAATACCTATTGGTTTACAATATTAATATGTTACAACAAAGTAAATCTCGAATGCAGTTTTAAACAATATTATACAAGCATGCTGACACCAAGTCTTGTCCATATATTAGCATGCAACAGCGGAAGCTCTTAATAATCACCCGAGAATAAACATGCTTTAAACGTCAACAAAAATGTTGGTGAGTTATAGGTTTAACCTATATATTTATGAAATCGTAATAATAGACCACAAGATTTCATATTTCAATATACATCCCATACATAGAGATAAAAACATTTATATGGTGAACACCTGGTAACCGACCTTAACAAGATGCATATAGAATATCCCCTATCATTCCGGGACTCCCTTCGGACATGATGAATTCAAAGTACTAAAGCATCCGGTACTTTGGATGGGGCTCGTTGGGCCCAATAGATCTATCTTTAGAATTCGCGTCAATTAGGGTGTCTGTTCCCTAATTCTTAGATTACCAGACTAAAAAGGGGCATATTCGGTTTAATAATCCAGCCATAGAATGTAGTTTCATTTACTTATGTCTATTTTGTAAAACATTTATAAAACTGCATGTATTCTCATCCCAAAATATTAGATTTTAAAAGTGGGACTATAACTCACTTTCACAGATTTTTAGTTCGTCGGGAAGTAAGACTTGGCCACTGGTCGATTCACGAACCTATAACAAATATGTACATATATATCAAAGTATGTTCAAAATATATTTACAACATTTTTAATACGTTTTGCTGTTTTAAGTTTATTAAGTCAGCTGTCCTCGTTAGTAACCTACAACTAGTTGTCCACAGTTAGATGTACAGAAAAATAAAGCAATATATATTATCTCGAATCAATCCATGACCTCGTGTATACAAGCCTCAGGTTAGATCACAACTCAAAGTATATATAATATTTTAGAATCAACCTCAACCCTGTATAGCTAACTCCAACATTACTGCATATAGAATGTCTATGGTTGTTCCGAAATATATATATATATATATATATATATATATATATATATATATATATATATATATATATATATATATATATATATATATATATATATATATATATATATATATATATATATATATATATATAGATGGGTCGATATGATATGTCAAAACATTGTATTCGTGTCTATGGTATCCCAAGATTAATAATATATTAGAATACATGTATAATACAATATGAGTTAGCTAGGATATGATTAATATAGATTTGTTACCAATTTTCACGTAGCTACAACAAGAAAAATTATCCAATCTTGTTTTACCCATAACTTCTTCGTTTTAAATCCGTTTTGAGTGATTCAAGTTGCTATGGTTTCATATTGAACTTAAGTTTATGAATCTAAATAGAAAAAGTATAAGTTTGTAGTCAAAAATACAGATTACAAGTTGTTTTTGTAAAGGTAGTCATTTCAGTCTAAAGAACGACGTCTAGATGACCATTTTGGAAAACATACTTTCACTTTGAGTTTAACCATGATTTTTGGATATAGTTTCATGTTCATAAGAAAAATTATTTTCCCAGAAGAACAACTTTTAAATCAAAGTTTATCATAATTTTTAATTAACTAACCCAAAACAGCCCTCGGTGTTACTACGACGGCGTATATCAGGTTTTACGGTGTTTTTCGTGTTTTCAGGCTTTAAATCATTAAGTTAGCATATCATATAGATATAGAACATGTGTTTAGTTGATTTTAAAAGTCAAGTTAGAAGGATTAACTTTTGTTTGCGAACAAGTTTAGAATTAACTAAACTATGTTCTAGTGATTACATGTTCAATCTTCGAATAAGATAGTTATACATATATAAATCGAATGATGTTATGAACATTATTACTACCTCAAGTTTAGTAGGTAAACCTACTGGAAATGATGAAAAAATAACTTGTGCTTCAAAGGATCTTTGATGGCTTGGAAGTTCTTGAAATAGAATCATGACACAAAAACAAGTTCAAGTAAGATTATTACTCGAATTAAGATAGTTATAGTTATAGAAATTGAATAAAAGCTTGAATATGAATATTACCTTGATTTAGAAAGATAACCTACTGTAAATAACAAAGGTTTCTTGATCTTAGATGATTGCTTGGAATGGATTAGGAAACTTGGAAGTAAACTTGTAAACTTGGAAGTGTTCTTGATGTGTTCTTGAGTAATTGTTTTTATGATGATTATAGGTAATAATCAAAGCTTGTATTTGATGATTTTTTCTGGAAAAATAGTAACTTAGACGTTCATGGAAGAGTGTGTGTGTCTTGAGAGAGAATTGAGAAGAAAATTGAAAGTGAAATGGAGTAGGTGGCGAGTGGTGAAGGTGATTGGGGTTAAAAGGAGTTCTTGTTTTTGTTTTTTTGCTCATAAGTCATGCTAGATGTTAAATTGTGGTTCCCACATGGTTAGGTGACTCACATGGGCTACTAAGAGCTGACCATTGGAGTGTATATACCAATAGTAAATACATTTAGAAGCTGTGTATTGTACAAGTACAAATACGAGTGTATACGAGTAGAATTGTTGATGAAAATGAATGAGGATGTAATCGTAAGCATTTTTGTTAAGTAGAAGTACTTGGATACGTGTCTTGAAGTCTTTAAAAAGTGTATGAATACATATTAAAACACTACATGTATATACATTTTAACTGAGTCGTTAAGTTTCGTTAGTCGTTACATGTAAATGTTGTTTTGAAACCTTTAAGTTAACGATCTTGTTAAATGTTGTTAACACATTGTTTATTATATCTAATGAAATGTTAAATTATTACATTATCATGATATAATGATGTATTAATATATCTTAATATGATATATATACAGTTAAATGTCGTTACAACGATAATCGTTACATATATGTCTCGTTTCGAAATCCTTAAGTTAGTAGTCTTGTTTTTACATATGTAGTTCACTGTTATTATACTTAATGATATGTTTACTTATCATTTAACATGTTTATATATAGTGTATCAATATCTTAAAATGATTCATATGTAATTAGTAAGACGTTGTTATAACGATAATCGTTATATATACCGTTTTCAAGTTTCTTAATTCAATAGTCTCATTTTTATATATATAACTCATTGTTAAAATACTTAATGAGGTACATACTTATCATAATATCATGATAACTATATATATATATATATATATATATATATATATATATATATATATATATATATATCATAATATCATGATAACTATATATATATATATATATATATATATAAAATATATATATCATAATATCATGATAACTATATATATATATATATATATATATATATATATATATATATATATATATATCCATATGTATGTCATCATATAGTTTTTACAAGTTTTAACGTTCGTGAATCGCCGGTCAACTTGGGTGGTCAATTGTCTTTATAAAACCTATTTCAATTAATCAAGTCTTAACAAGTTTGATTGCTTAACATATTGGAAACACTTAATCATGTAAATATCAATTTCATTTAATATATATAAACATGGAAAAGTTCGGGTCACTACAGAAGTCGGGTTCAAAAAATGGATTATCGGAATTTTTAGTTGGTGTACTTGTTTGACTAGATGATGATTCTAAAGAAAAATCAACGACGATAATATTGGCTAGATGTCTTGATCGAGTTACAGGTGGTGAACGTATGAAAGGTGGTGAACGTTTTGCTCGGTGCATTCACTGAATATCCTATTAGTTATAAATATAAAAATTATATAAGTAATCAAATTAATAGATTTTTATGATTTTGCCCACGTTTCGAATAGCTAATAGATGCAGCAGGTAGCCAGGACCCTTTAAATCAGAAGCCCACAACTCCCCACTAACAAATCCAACTATTACTACGAACCAGAAAATTTGGATGTCTATCAATTTAATCGCTTAAAATAATTTTTCGTCGAAATTTAAAGAAGATAAAAATCTATGTCCTAAAAAATAGAGCGTAGAAATAAAAAAAGAAAAAGAGCGTCGAAAAATAAGAGTCGAAAAAATAAAAATAAGAAAGAAAAACGTCGAAACTTAAAAATCTAAAAACTAAATCTAAAAAGTTGCGCCTAAAGGCATTAAGGCCTAAAAGGAATTCTATTTCGAAAACGAAAATAAACTTAATTTAGGCACTAAAATATATAAACGGCGTCGCAAAATTCTAAAGCACCAAAATCTTAATTCTAAAGAAAAAGCACTTAAGGGATTTTACGGCAAAATCTAAAAATCTAGAAATAAAAATAACTACGACAAAGACTAACTTAAAACTAATTACGAACGATACGATTAAAAACAACGAACTAAATAATAAAAAGATAAAAAATATAAAAAGATATAAACTAAAATGATAAAAATAAAATTTATATAAAAATATTATTTTTGTATTATTAGTTTATAAAAATATTAATTTATATATTTAATAATAATAATAACACTTAATATTACTAATTATAAATTAAAACTAGAAAATAAACTAACTAAATAAATAAACCCTAATAATAATAAAAAATTAAAATATTAAAACCCCACCGTATTAATGGCGTCCCAGGAATTATCAGTCAGGCCTGCTAATGCGATCGAATGATTTTTAGTCATCTGGGCCATGTGATCGCATGGAATAAGATACCAGAAGCTGATTGGGCTTCGAACAGGCTCGACCCAATGCGTTTTTATTCTTTTTATTTAGATTTTTATTTTCTGATTTTAATTTATATAAAATATTTATATAAAATAAAAAAACTTATATTTAAAATTTTAAAAATAAAAATATTTTTTTTATAAACAAAATTCTTAAAAATAACAAATATATAGATTTTTAAACACTTATATGTATATATATATATATATATATATATATATATATATATATATATATATATATATATATATTTTATATTTTTTTTAATACAAAATATTTTTATAAAATTAGAGATAAGAAATATAGCGTAAAAATATAGCGTTTCGCCGGGTCCCCGGCAGCGGCGCCAAAAACTTGATGTGCGAGTGGAGGCGTACGTGATACTAATACTGTTTACTACGAAATACTACGAAATATGATACAAGTTTTATTAATTTACGGATGGGATATACCTAAACCTTACTACAACACTATAGGAGTGTACCTAATCGTAGAGTAGTGTAGTATTTAGTAAGTCCGGTTCGTTCCACAGGAAGCTAGTGATTACGTAACATATTTTTAACAACTATATTTATACAAAATATATATAATTATATATTTATATATAGTAATATATAAAAAGGGGGTTTTTTTACCGTTTAATGACCGGTTTGTCAATTTTAAATAAAGCGCAAAGATAAATGACGATAATTAGAATGCGTAAAATAAATAACAATATTTAAAGTTGCGATAATTAAAATTGCGATAAGAAATAAAATGACAATAAATAAAATGACAGTAAATAAAAGTACGATGAGATATAAAATAACACAATTATGCTTATTTAAACTTCCATAACCATGATGTTTGATGTTTTGATTTTAATATATTACTCTGGGTTAATTGTCCTTTGTCATGGTTTATTTGATACCTATCTGGGATTTTCCCATAATAGTCCATCGGTCATAATTATAAAATGCTCGTCAAATTAACCTTATTTTCGAAATCAAATATTCTAACTAATTAGGGATTCAAACTGTAACAAGGTTTTAATACTTTGTTAATACTTACACCTTCTTATCGACTGCGTGTAATCCAAGGTTTTAATACTTTGTTAACAATTACACCAATTACCCTTGTATGTAATCCACCTCTGTTTTAATGAGATAAGAATATTAATTTACCCACTTGATCAGAATGAATAATCAATTACCCAACCCGAATAATTAATTAAATGATTGTAAAAGATGTCGTATAAATATCACTAAATAGGACATCCATAATCATTTAATAATTATTAGATTAACTAATTTGAAGATAGGTTCGACAGATTCCAATGAGTTGTCATTTGATTAGACAATACCCCCATCTATTAATAGTCCATAGTCAATGTCCACAAGTGTCGGTCTTTTGTCCAAACCCTAATTATGGTACAAAATCCAATAACATCATTTTAATATTTAGTCCAACATCATGATTACTTCGACTTAAATAAGCATAATAATAACTTAGCTACGAGACATTAAATTAAAAAGGAAGAACATAGCTTATAGTGATTATTTATCGCGTAGCGTTACCCAGACAGAGTTTCAACTTTAAAACCCGTAAAACATTTCTTACAATAACCTTATTATTATTAACTTAAATTAAAATTATAATTATAAATATAAATATGAATTACAGAAAGAAAGAAAGAAAGAAAAGTGTAGGTGTATGTTCTCTCGTCCGAAAACTGGTGCCTTTTATAAATGTTTTCTGATTTTGAGACCCATGCGATCGCATGGGTTCCCTTTGTTATTTCCATGCGATCGCATGGACAGGCTGGCCAACACCCTCTCTTGATTTAAACGTGGACTGCTCGTTTTAAAATAATATATAATATAATATATATAATTTTGTATAATTATATATATATTATATTATATTCTTGTGCATAGTCGACTTGTAATTTTAGCTCCGTTGAGTTGTACGTTGATAGTTGGTTCATGTCTCAGTTTCGGATTTTCGAACGTCCTTTCGTACGCGTAGATATCTTGTACTTTGTGTTCTGCGACTTGTACACTTGTCATTTTTAGACGTTTCTTATCAATAAATTAAACCACTTAGATTGTATCTTTTACATTTGAGCTTTTTGGTCATTTGCATCTTCAAATCTTCATTTGCATCTTCAGTCTTCGCACTTATTTATTTAAACGAATATTACTTGGAAATAGAAAAATTGCAACTAAAAACTTTACATATTGGAAGGATATTGATACTAAATATATGTTCATTTGGAGCACTATCAGCTATGCTTTACATTCGTAACGCGTAACTCTTTGCGTGAGAAAAATTAAAATTTTATTGATATTCTATTGTCGCACATACAACATTTTGTGCAACATCTTCATGTGGGATGATCAATCCCAATTAGAAAACTACAAAAAGTGTATTGTGCTTTGTATGAACTGATGAAAATTAAAACATGATAAACAGACTGATCTGCACGGTTAATACTAACATGCTGTTCTCCGTGCAGTGTGTTGCGTCTTGCGTTTTAAAGTTCCCACTTCTTGGATGGTTTGAAATACCCATTCACATCATTTCTGCTAAATAACTGTTTTGACGGTCCTCCCCTAACAAAGTTATCATGAGCTTCAAAAACAACTGACTTCTCCCTTGCTGGTCCAACGTACTCAGAGTGTACTACTGCCACACCATTTGGTGTTGGGAACCGCAATTCTGCATGCGGTGTAGAAGTAATTGCTCCAAATTTGCGAAGAGTTCGCCTACCAAACAATGCATTAAATCTTGATCTGCCATCAAGAACTGTAAAGTCCACAATTTCTATTCGGACTAAAGGGTGTGTTCCCAATGTTACATCCAGCTTCACTTTACCAACTGCCTTCATTGATTCTCCCGTGATGCCAGCAATTTTTAAGTTTGTGTAGCGAAGCCTATCCTTTATGATGAACGGATAGTCGTTGAAACAATGCAAATATAAAATATCTGCTTCACTACCTGTATCAGTATAGATTCGAGTGATGTTTCTGTTTGGAATTACAGCTGAGATGACCACAAGTTCCTCTGACAGACACCAATTTGGAATGGTGTGAAATATGATTGGGGCATACATCTAGTTCTCTGTCCTGCGATCTCCGTCTGTTTCATTTTCCTCTACCTGATTCCATATTACCTTAATGTGCATTTTAGGGGTTGGATCCCTTTCATCATTTCTTTCCTCCCTTCTGTTCCAATCATGCCATCCACCGTGACGCACTTTTACTTGCCAAGCAAAACATTTGTTTGGATCATTTCTCGTGTACTTTTTTCCTGGTAAAAGATGGTTTAACTCCCCAGCTTTAATCTTTGCGATGATTTCCCTCATCAATGACTTACAGTTATCAGTTTCATGCCCATATGCTTCATGGAAATCACACCACTTGTCACTCTATGGTCCTTGACGCTCTTCCATTGGCGGTGGAGGGTGAAAAGTTTCCTTAACTGGCTCTGTGAACAAGATCTCTTTTGGAGTTTTGGTTAAAGCCATGATGAGTGGGTGTCTGTCTAATGGTTTTCGCTGGTGATAATTGTCATTTGGATGATTATTTCCTTTCTAACCGTGTTGTTGCTTCTGATTATTGTTTTCATACCCACGTTGTCTCTGATAATTGTCATTCATGTTCCGCTCTCTGCCTTGTTGCGTGAAGTTTCTTTGATTATTATCCATTCTTGAATATCCCATTTTTCCTGCTCTCAAATGCTTCTGAGCAATAACTAATGCCTGATGCAATATTTTTGGCACATCATATCGCAACGCGTGAACCAATCGTGTAAAATGTCGCTGATCAAGACAAAATATAAACCCTGAAACAAGCTGAGATTTTGGTATGTCTGGTTTTTTACTTCCCTTAATATACCAGCCTCCACTAGCTTTTTAACTTCATCTCTGAGAAATTTTGTTCGATCGGGAGCCATAGCTCTTTTCTTTTGACATACTGGTGGGATATTTGGATTCACACCAAGCTTATGTTCAGCTATATGACGTGGTACGCCAGTCATATCAGAATCTTGCCACGCGGAAACGTCTAAATTGGTTGCTAAAATTTTATAAAGCTTTTCTCTTGTTGCTTTTGCTATTGTGCTTCCAATTATGATTTTCTGATCTGGAAACTCTGGATTTGGTGATACTGACCCATCTTCATGAATGATTGGATTGACAGCTGTTCTGTTTATTTGCACACATTCTATTGTTCTTCTCCGTTCAGCGTATAGCATGGCGATGCCAGCCGGTGTGGGAAATTTCATCATTCCGTGTACCGTTGATGTCACAGCTCCAAATGTCATCATAGCTGATCATCCTAAAATGACATTATACTGTGAATTTTCCTTCACAACCAAAAACTAGATATGAGCAGTTCTTTTAAATGGTGTTTTTCCCAATACTATTTCTAAGACTATGCTTCCCTCTGACCATGACGGATCGTTAGCAAAACTTGCTAAGGGAACAAATGTGTCCTTTAACTTTTCCTTAACTCTTTCCGGTAGTTGCACAAAACAATGCTCATACATGATATCTGCTCCTGCTCCAATATCAGTATATATTCCTCCAACAACACAATTTTCTATTTGAGCTTCAATCACTACTGGAGCATCAGATGGATTGGTATTAAACATGGAAGGAAAAGCAATCAATTCTTGTTTCCAATCTTCTAATGCTTCTGCTTTTCTCCGTTGTCCGGCTTGCCATGAGTGTATCATGTTTGCTTCAATCGGGTTCGTCTTACTAGTACGCCTTCTGGTGCTCTTGAGAGTCGAGTGATCCTTTAGAACGGATGGCGCCATTTGTTGGTACGATTTTCCGTATAGCGGCTGTAAGGTACCAGTACAAACCAATAGCTGCTCAGCGTGTGGCGTATAATGTTGATTGATATTTGCCCTCGAGAAATAATCTCTGCAGACCCGGAACACGGATGAGTAATCCGTGGGGTGGCTGATAATGCTAAAAACGAATATATATTTCATAGCATTATCCCTCAAGAAAGACAAGCTTTTAGTTGCAATTGTTCTATTTACAAGTGATATTCGTTTAAAAATTAAAAGGTGAAGACAAAAGACAGATTCGACGAATTAAAGACGCAAATGACCAAAACGCTAAAAAGTACAAAGTACAATCCAAGAGGTTCAAATTATTGATGAGAAACGTCTAAAAGTTACAAGAGTACGAGCCGCGGAACGCAAAGTACAAGATATTAAATAGTACGTAAGGACGTTCGAAAATCCGGAACCGGGACATGAACCAACTATCAACGCGCGACTCAACGGGCCTAAAATTACAAGTCAACGGAGTACAAGAATATAATATAATATATATATAATTATATAAAATTATATATATATATATATATATAATTATATATTAAATAAATACGAGCAGCCCACGTTTAAAATTCAATGTGACCAGGAAATGACGGCCATGCGATCGCATGGCCTGGAGGAAGAAAATCCATGCGGTCGCATGGCACCCAGCCACTTGCCACGTCTATAAATTGAAGCATTTTTCGGACGAATTTTACACAACAATATTCAATCTCTCTCACTCTACGATATATTTATATTTATTTTTTATAATTTTAATTTTAATTTAAGTTTAATAATAATAAGGTTATAGTGGCGAATTTTTTAAGTTTGTAAGTCGAAATTCTGTCGTTGTGACACTACGCGATTAATACTCATTGTAAGTTATGTTCAACCTTTTTAAATTAATGTCTCGTAGATAAGTTATTATTATGCTTATTTAAATCGAAGTAATCGTGATGTTGGGCTAAATATTAAAGACGGAGTAATTGGGCTTTGTACCATAATTGGGGTTTGGACAAAAGACCGACACTTGTGGAAATTGGACTATGGACTATTAATGGGCTTTATATTTGTTTAACTGAATGATAGTTCGTTAATTTAATATAGAGATTTACAATTTGACGTATCTATAAATAACCATATACACTCGATTGGACACGATGAGCAGGATATTTATAAATACTAATAATCGTTCATTTAACCGGACACTGGGATGGATTAATAGTCAATGGACTCATTAAAATAGGGGTGGAATACAAGGACACTTGGTGTAATTGATAATAAAGTATTAAAACCTTGGATTGCATACAGTCGATAACCTGGTGTAATCATTAACAATGTATTAAAACCTTATTATAGTTTAAGTCCCCAATTAGTTGGAATATTTGACTTCGGGTATAAGAATAATTTGACGAGGACACTCGCACTTTATATTTATGACTGATGGACTGTTATAGACAAAAACCAGATGGACATATCGAATAATCCAGGATAAAAGACAATTAACCCATGGTAATAAATTAAAATCAACACGTCGAACATCATGATTATGGAAGTTTAAATAAGCATAATTCCTTTATTTTATATTTTATCGCACTTTTAATTATCGTACTTTTTAATTATCGCAATTTTATTTATCGTCATTTTATTTATCGCACTTTTAATTATCGCAATTTTATTATCGTCATTTACTTTAAGCTTTAAATTAAGTTATATTTATTTTTAATATTTTACATTAGGTTTTAATTGTGACTTAAGACATAAAATTGACAAACCGGTCACTAAATGGTAAAAACCCCCTTTTATAACAATAATAATATTACTTATATATATATTTATACAAATATAGTTTAAAATAAATATAGCGTTAAATTTAGTTGTATCCCTGTGGAACGAACCGGACTTACTAAAAACTACACTACTCTACGATTAGGTACACTGCCTATAAGTGTTGTAGCAAGGTTTAGGTATATCCCATTCTATAAATTAATAAATAACTTGTGTAAAATTGTAGCATATTTAATAGTATTTCGCAATAAAAATATAACTATTTCGTATACACCTCGCATAACATCAGTGGCCTCAATCAATCTGTGGATCAATCTGAAATTGATCTGTATAGCGTATTGTTGTTAAGCGGCTAATGTACGTTTAGAATGAGAAAGAACTGTGTGAGAGAGAAAGTGTACTTCTCTCTGACTGAAGTTCAGATGTCAAATGTGGTGACCCAAGGGGTCTATTTATAGGCACGGAATGTCTAAAATTCTCGGGATACACGTGTCAATTACTGAGTGGTTCTGTTGCACGAAATATCCGGAAGGTCGGTGGCGTGTCCTGACGTAGCTGCGTGCCATTCACGCGCTGAGTTAAAGGGCTTATGCATAGAAGCTGCCTGCAGGGCTTACGCTTGACGCTGGTCGGACTGCTGAACGCTGGGCGGCAGATTCTGAAAACCGACAAATTTAATTATCTTTTGTATTGTTCGACCCATTTTTCTGTATAAAAATGGTGTTTTTATGCGTGTATCCCCTAGGATACACCATTACTTATAAACATCAATTACTAGCCGTTAACTACTAATAATCTTTCTACTCTGATAACGACACATGTACAATGGATTAACATAACTAACAAACTCTAACTACTTTCACACACTCCCCCTTTCTTCTTTGTAAGACCTTTTTTAATGGTGATGGGGTGATGGGGTTTTTTTTGAGGTTTTTGTGGGGTATAGTGCTGCGTTGGCAAAGTGATGGGGGTGAGGGCGTGATGGAGTTTATAGTAGTGGGCGTGATGGTTGTGTGATGAGTTAAATTGGTCCCACATTTTTATTTAGTTTTTCTTTTTGTTTGATTAATTTGATTTACAAAAAATCATTTTTTTATAAAAATATAACATATAAAATGGTTTATATTAATAAAAACACACTTAAATTAATAAAATTAAAAGATTACAATTTATTAAAGTCCTAAAAAAAAATACTTAAGAAATACTAAAACTAAAAGTCCTAAACGATTACAATTTATTAAAGTCTTAAACGATTACATTTACTAGAAACTAAAACTACTCGTTGTCGTCATCGTTGTCCTCGTCGCTTGAAAGATATTCTTTGTAACGCTCGGCCATCTTTCTCTTGAACTTCAAAGCTTTTTTCCTTTCTTTCGGGTCGGGGATGTCGTTAACGTCTAGTTTAAATAATTTTGTGACACACTCGAGTGCCGACCTCATTCGTTCTTCCTCAACTATACGATCAATACCCTTGCTTCGTTTCTCCAACTCTTTATCCTTTTTCTCTTCCCACCTAGAAGACAACTCATCAAATCTTGAAGAATTCGTACCACGTGAAGAGCTCGTACCCCGTGATGATGTACCCGCATCAGACGAAACTAATTTTCTCGCAGGCTTCTTCGCTCGGTCTCTTCCCATAGGACGTTGAATCGCATCCTCTCCAAAAAGCTCCTCGAGGTTGTTTAAACGATCTTCCCCGAGATTAACTGTTTGGTTTTCGCCAACCTCATCTTCGATTTCATCTTCTATTACAAGTTGTCCCTTTCTCCTTCGCACGCCCCTACCACCAATTGCACGTGGTGTATACCATTTCGGCCTCATTTTCAAAAACTCCCAAACATCCTTGTAAGTCCACGGCTTCACTGCCCGACTTTGATATCTTTCCACCGCGATGTTATATATGTCTTGCTCGACTCGACCGCTACGCCTTGGATTACGTTCTTCTTCATTATATAAGGCCGTGAAATCTTTGCACGCCTTATCCATATGTCGCCATTTCCCACTTAATTGGTCGTCATTTCTTAAATACCCAGAATCATTATCATTAAACTTATTTCGTACTTTAGTCCAAAAAGCCGTGTTTCTTTGGAGTTACCGTGAACCCCATCTTCCGAGTAATCGATCCAACACTTAGCAAACCAAATTTCTTCGGGAGAAGTCCACAATTTTTTGTGTTGTGGTTCTTTTGCTTGTTCCTTTTCTTTTCGTTTATGACTTGGTCGAACCCGGACATTTGGTTGTTGCTCCTCACCACAAATTTCTTCCACTTCTTCGTTATTTAGAGGTGTGAAGGTTTGTTGTGTTTGTGTCCATTGTTGGGTATTTGGTAGTTGGAATGGCACCATACCATGTTGTGAGAAATGAGAAAATTGTGAGGGAATTTGTTGTTGAAATGGTTGGTTAAATGGTTGGCGGTATTGTTGTTGATAATTGTGATGCATTTGTTGTGAATTTAGAAATTGTGAAAAGAAGCTCAAATTATTGAAATCGTTAAGAAGATTTTGTTGAGACATATTGCTAGTTGGTCGAGTACCCCGAACATTTTGCGGGGAATTTGAGCTTGAACCGGGCAAATTCGGCGAGCCGAAATTGTAGAGGTTACCGGAACCGGACTCGTTTGGATCTTGATGTTGAGACATTTTTTGGGATTTTGAGAAATGTTAAATTTGTAGAGAGAGTTGGGATGATTTAATGAGAGTGTGTATATAATTATGAGATAAAGTGTAGTATATATATAGAGATGTAGGAGTATACAACAAAAAATAAAAAACGGCTCCTTCAACGGCAACCTGCAACACCAGTGCACGTGTCCCCTTCTCATTCGATACTCGCCACCATCACAACCCGTGATGCTATCATCACGCCGGAAAAAAAAACCGATGGCACCCCATAGAGGCGCTATGGGGGCGCGATGGGGGCCAAACCGGTCCGATCACGCTGCACTAGTTGCTGTCTAAGTTGGTACTCATTTGTCCACTTAGGCAACACCTTTAAACACTTGGACCTTCCACTGTTGACTTCAGAGTCGACTTTTATTTTATTGTATTAGTAAACAAATATAAAGTGACGTTTAAAATCGTTTTTATATACGGGTAATATCTTAACTATTTTTTTGTTGTTTCATTGAACAACTAATTTTAATTTAATTTGACAATTAAATTGGAACATACAAATAAAAAAAATGTTACCTGTCGTGGTAATTAACGCTGTCCTTCAAAAATGTTTTAAATAATTTTTTAAATGGTGGCTTAAATGTTGTAAATCTTGCTTCTCTAAATCATGCTCTTATTTATAAATGGAGATGGAGGTTACTTGTGAACTATAATGCTTTGTGGGCTAGAGTTATTACATTGATTCATGAGATCAAATCCAGTGACATGAGTTATTTGAAGCGTTTTTCTTCAGGTACTTGGGCTGCCATTTGCAAATGTGTTGCTGCGATTCATGATAAAAACATTATTCCTCCTTCTCTAATGCATATCAAGCTTGGAAATGGTTCTCTTTCTCTAATGCATATCAAGCTTGGAAATGGTTCTCTTTCTAGTTTCTGGTACGACCCATGGCTGGAAGGAATGCCCCTTGCTTCGAGATTCCCCCGTCTTCTTGCTTTGGACACCCGAAAGTCGGACTTGGTTGCTGAGCGTTTTCAAAATGGAGTGTGGACGTGGTTCTGGAGACGAGATTTAAGGGGTGGTATTGAGCAGTTTTCGTTCTCTTCGTTACTTAGTCTTCTAGCTCCCATTAACTTATCAAGGGAGAAAGATATCTGGGTTTGGGATGGTTCCAGCTCTAATGTTTTCTCTGTATCTGATGCAAGGCGCCAAATTGATTCGCATAACATAGCCCCCCCTTCACGCAAAACTGATTGGTTCAAGACGTTTCCTCCAAAGATTAATATTTTTATCTGGCGCTTAAAGATGCAACGTCTTGCAACAAAAGAAAATCTGGAGAAAAAAGGTATCATTCTCTCCAATTCGGCTTGTGCTCTATGTCATCTTCATGCGGATACTGATCATCATATTTTTGTTACTTGCAACATTAGTAGACAAATATGGGTTTATATTGGTTCATGGGTAAATATGCACATTCCTTGTTGGGCTTCGATGGAAGAATTGTGGACTTGGTTTGATGGCTTGCAGATTCAAGGAAAGAAACGTTTGGTTCTGAGAAGCATTTGGTATTCGACTCTTTGGAACATGTGGCGGCTCCGGAACAGCTATACCTTCAACGATGCGGCTTTTAGAAAATCTCATGTTTTGGATAACATTATTGTTTCTTCTTTTTTTGGTTGTTCTCTAGATATAAAAAACATAAAGTTAATTGGTCATTGTGGTTGCAAAACTCTTTGGACTCTTTGTAATTTTTTGTTCACTTTCCTGGGCGCTTTGCTTGTGGGTAATAAAATTCTTCTGCTGTTCTAAAAAAAAATAATTTTTGTATTTCAGTTTGATTAATTTATTGAGTGAGTCTAAGTTATCGAGTAAGTGTGTTATAAGTGACATGGGTTCGAAAGTTTTTGGGGGAAGTGTTTGGAATGTAGCATATATGTTATACATAAGAGCCGCCTAAAAAATCACTAATTGTAAATAACGTTATACTCCGCAATAGTTTATTTATTGCCTTGGATTTTGATTGGAATGAATATATCCAAACAATAGGCAATAATAAAATTAAAACTTTAAATCCAAACATGACATTTTTAATGTTAAAATAAAAATTAACAAGGTAATTAGAAAAGGGGATGATTCTCACACACACTTTTTTGATCCTCACACACCTATTTTAACCTTTTACTCTTCTAATAATACTCCATTTCTTTAAATTAGTGTGTGAGGATCAAAAAAGTGTGAGAATCATCCCCCAATTAGAAAACTCGAAATGTTACATTATTATTATGGAACGGCACTCGAAATGTTACACTCTTTTATCATATGAAATTAAAAGAAAATAATATATTGTAATTTTTTTTATTATAAACCCGAAGATGGGATATAACTCAAATAAATCTTCAATTCGTAACATACAACTCACAATTCTACAAACATTCGAATTTTGACTCTTCTAAAAGTATATATAACAAATATACACTTCTTTGACAATATACATAAGATAAAAGATATATACGAATTAAAAATATTTAACAATATAACAATATACTTACATAAAGTATTTCTTTCTATAACAACCTTTTGTTTGTTTCCACCTTACTTGCCCACAAAAGCAAACCCTCCTATTCGTAACCAAACGTATAACTCTTCGTAATGCTCATCAATGTTATTCACGGGTCTTTAACCAGTCTTAATTTTGTTGACTTTGACTTTATTAAGTCAACTCATTTGAACCCAAACGCCCTCACTTGGAACTTGTTTGTGCACAACAAATAACATGTAATGCTTCCCGGGAGCAATGTTGGCATTAGCCGGTGCAGCCACCACCACTTGATATTTCACCCTTGCGATAGGTACGGTGGTGGCCACACCGTCTAGAATCAATAGCCTTTGATTCATCGAAAACGAGTGCGTGTTAAAAGAAGGTGACACCATTGTCACATATACCGAACTTGTGTCCAATTGACCAAATTGATAAAACTTTATGGTTAAAATGTCACCATATCCGAACTTTGTTGTTGATTCGGTTGTTGATATTTTGGGTCTAATTAAATTCGGATCCAAATACGGAGGCGAAAACGCCTCTAATCTTAATTCGGTAGGATAAAGTACGTTCGAGAAATTATAATAAATGTGAGGGTTACTACCACCAACAATAACACGACCATCACGAACCAATATCGCAGTTGAATGGTACACTCTAGGGATGTCACTCGCGATTAGGGTCTCAAATCGGTTACCATTTATATCGGGTTTGTACAAAACCGGGCTAAGAACCGGGTTTCTCCCATTTTCCCATCCGGCAGAACCGGATCCTACACCATTAATCATCAAAACATCACCGGTTGGTAACAACAACATATCACCCATACACCGCGCCAAAGGCATAGTCTCCATGACCCATGTTGGATTCGGGTCGGATATTTTAATCCGACCACATGTATCCAAAGCTCCATCAAATATCTTGTTTTGAGCATTCGAAAATGCTGTTTTAGGTGCACCACCACAAACCAAAACCTCAACCTCAATGTTTTTCCCTTGTGCAAGCCGCAATGGTAGCAATACTGCGGACCCAGTGCTAGGGTAACTCCTCGGGTCACCTCCGGGTATTTGTGGTAAAGTCCTAAGCACCTTATTATTCGAAAAATCGAACATAATTGCTATATTATTTGCAAAAATAAACAACGAACCATCCTTGTATAGAAACACAAAGGGATACAAATTGTTTTCGATATTCTTATCATTGGTTTGAGCTAAAAAAGGCAAATTATACTCCTTTTCAGAACCCGACATTTTCGGGTAAAACTCATAGTTAAACTGTCTGCGGCCGCCAATAACAATCTGGCGGCCGTCAGACAGTAAATGATTAGTAGCATACCATCTGCTTTTAATCAACCCGTTTTGAATTTCATCCCAATCACACGTACTACACGAATTATATACCCTAACAACATGATCACCATCGTTAAACCCTCCGGTTTGAACAACGGATCCATCGGGCATTAACGAACCCGAAGAACACCAAACGTCAGTTAAAACCATAAGTGGACGAACACTATTGTCGTTTATATCGTATTCGATAGAATGAGCAGTACAATCTTTCTTCAAAACGATTTCTTTATCGTCTTGACGACATTTACCATCAGGGAGTGACAGATTTGAAGCTCCGAAATCAGTTCGATCGAAAATTAGGATATGGTCGTTAGGAAGGAGTTGCATGTGCATGGCAACGATGCCAATGTTTGGGTTGAGGAGATCCCATTTTCCGCCGGCGGCAGTGGTGGTTGTGGTGAAGAGGAAGAGGAGGAGGATGGGCAGAAGTGGGGACATGACGGCGGTGGTGGGCGGTGGCGAATGGTGGTGGAAATATAATAAAGAATTTGGGTTGGTTGGATGTGGTAGAAATCTGCGGTGGTATGAAGGGATCAATCAAACACACATGACTTGACTTGGGAATAAGTTTCGGGGAATTATTATATTTTGCTTTTCCTTGATTGTTTCGTTTAATTTTAATTTGCTTAAATGACATTATATATAGATAGATAGACAGGAAAAGATAAGTAAGATAAGCTTTAAAATAATTAGTTTAGTTTAATTTAATTTAAATGTCACAATAAAAAGAAAAGTAATGTTCTTTGTATTTCTTTTTAGCTATTATTAATGAAATTAATTTTGTTGTTGGTTAACATTCATATTGATCAGACGTCAATTATGTGTTTAATAAAAGGAAACAGCTCGTTCCTTTCTCCACTTTTAATATTTCTGTAATGCTAAATAGTGTCATAAGAACACAGGTTAACTAAATTTAATAAGTTTAATTTTGTATAAATGAATATGGTTAATAAAAAAAGAAAAAAAGGAAGTGAATTGTCTTTTGAGCAGTGTTGTAAAAAATCCGATTACTCGCCGATTAATCCTTGATTAATCATTTTTAGGAGCAATCCTTTCCGATTTCCAAAAATCCGTTTAATTAAACGGTCAACGTCAATTGATGGATTAAAATCGAATTTGGTAATCAAAGTCAGTCAAAGTCAAAAATGGTTAACATTTTAACATGAATTTAAACTAAAATTTTATAGTTTTGAAGCAAAATGAACAATTTTAGAAAATTATGTTAAAAATTATCTTTATATTTATGGTTTTTTCCTATAGTTACACATATAATTTTTAAATTTTAATATTAAAATGTATACAGTACAATCCGATTAATCTCCGAATTGCCGATTAATCCTTCCAAAGTTCCAACCGATTAATCCCTAAATAGCGAATTTTGCAACCTTGCTTTTGAGTACTCAAAACTACTAAAACTTCTCTTCTTTTAGTATAATGGAGTAATAATTTATATGTTTAATAGTTATGATCAATTTAAAATTTATTAGTAAATCTAATACGGAGTAATAAATTGTGTCATAAGTAAAAAAATTTATTATGTTTAATCATATCAACTTGTAACTTTAGGACACTAGTTAGCATTGACCTTCTATATATGTTTTGTCAAAGAAATTACGATGTTTTATATCATTGAAGAAGAGATTTATATTTAGATAGCGTTTTTAGGCAACGTGATGATAAAATCGTCATCATTTTTACAATTTTTATAGATTCACTTTTAATGCACAAGTATTATTTTTTGACCTTTAAATATAAAGGTGAAAGTATCGTTATTATACTATTTATATGATATGATGTCTCTATTTAGATATTTACAAGTTTTATCCTTTCTAAAATAGAAAACATTTAAATTTTTTTTTTTTTTTTTTTTTTTGAAAATATATCAAAAAATTACGGAGTTAGATACATTTTTAGTTTCACGATCTTTTTGTTGGATTCTCTGTCATATATGAGTATTTCCTTCCTACAAACTATACACGCCCAAAATAATCGAATATTTCATCTTCTTTATGTGATTAAAATTAGCGAGAAAACATTTATTTACAGCAACTATTTATGGCCTGGATAAGTTTTCTCGGCTTGCTATAATTTCCAATAGAAGTTCTTAGACTCGTTCATACTTATAATATGTAAAATTACGTTTATAACGTGAATAACCTTTATATCAAATAATCGAATATTTCCAACTTCTTACATGACGACTATCCATATAAGGGAAAACCATTTTTTGTTGTAAAGTTAATAATAGGTGTTTTGAGTTACGTTTTAAAATAGAGTATACCCTTGGGATAATTTATACTACTATCTAGATAATCAGTTGTAGCAGTAGTAGTGTTTGAACTGAATTTGTTGTTTTGAAATCCCAAAAATCATATAATCAGTTTTAAAGTATATGTAAAATATTTATTTTTAAAATATGCTCGTTCCGTCCCATAAATATCCAAATTATTATTTTGGAATCTTCCATTACATGTGTCTAATTTATAATTATTAATTATTAATTAATTATTAACCCTTACACACTAACCCACATGTGAAAATGTGTCGTTTTAGTTGTTTTAAATTGTAGTTTCGAGTTTGCGCTCACACTACAATCGGTCCTTCAACTTTGGCTCACCTTACACAACAATCCCTCAAGTTTGCACTTTCTTAGGGGTACAAAGTGTAAACATATAATTTTATTAAAATAAAAAAAACTAATTCCCCCGAATTTATAACGGGCCCTATCTTCTCGTTCGGTGCGAGTTAACTTTTTCCGAGACTACCGTTCAACTCGAAAAAGTCTCACGAATCCAACGGAACTAACTATACGTAAAACGGACACTTTTTAAAAAATGCTTAACACAACGACATCACGTATCTTTCTGTTCGTCGCAAGTTAAATTTTTCCGACAGCACCGTTACACTCGAAAATTTTTTATGAACAAAACGAAACTAACTACGTTCGAAATGGACACTTTTTAAAAAACGCTTAAGACAACGACATCTAAAACGGCGCTTAAGACCTGAGCCGTTTTTTCCTCTGTAAATACACAACGCTACGTTAAATATGAATACACAGGCCGAAAGCCCCCGCCGCATCGCGCGGGCCGAATCCGGACTAGTTGAACCAATTAGAAGAGATTATTCTAGAGAAAGAAAATTTTTGATTAGTGGATAATGAAGTTAGTGAAAGTTCTTAAAAATGCGCAAAAAAGTAATTGGACATACTTATAATGAGATCCAAGGGTAATACTCAATATAATATCTCGAATGCCCTCAATCTCAAGCCTTTTGTTGTTTGCCAATCTCACCTTACCACGATACCACATAAAATTCTTCATCGTGCTCATAGTGGGAGTAGCGTGAAAAAAGCGCTCGAATTCAAGATCCAAGACTCCACCGAATTCTCAATACTACACAATAATGCATCATCCGTATCTTCAGCGATCAAGTTAACACCTTAATTAGCCGGGGAATTCTTGCAATTCCTTTGATAATGCCCCTTTTGATTGCAACCTCAACAAATAGCTTCACTTCGGTCCTTATAGATACCTCTTCTTAAACTTTCCGTTACCCTTCTTTTTCTTGCGATCAACTTTCCTACCACGAATGTCGGTACTCAACAAGGAACCGGCCGATGATTCTCCCAATTTTTTCCTACGAGTGTCTTCACCGAGAATCATATCCCTAATTCCTTCAAACGCTAGCTCGGTAGTTCCGGTAGAACTACTAACTTTAACAACCCGTTCATATCGATTATAAACGAATTACAATAGTTGATTTCATTGCGAGGTATTTGACCTCTAAATGATACATTTTACAAACATTGCATTCGTTTTTTTTAAAAGACAAACTTTCTTTACAACGAAAGTTGACAGGCATACATACTATCTCATAATATAACCAAACTATGAATGACTTATTATTAATCTTGATGAACTCTACGACTCGAATGCAACATCTTTTGAAATATGCCATGAATGACTCCAAGTAATATTTTTAAAATGAGCAAATGCACAGCGGAAGATTTCCTTAATACCTGAGAATAAACATGCTTTAAAGTATCAACCAAAAGGTTGGTGAGTTCATTAATTTATTATAATCAATAATTTCTAATAATATAATAGACCACAAGATACACATATTTTGAAAACAATATGTGCAGGTCTGTTCACTGCTGTAAAAATCATTCATATGAAGAACACCGGAATCTCACCAATCGGTAGCTGATGCATCGTGCAATGCAAAAATTTCTCACCGAGGGTAGCTAATGCAAAACAATCTCACCAACGGTAGCTAATGCATCGTGCAATGCAAAAATTTCTCACCGAGGGTAGCTAAAAAGGTAGCTAATGCATCGTGCAATGCAAAAATTTCTCACCGATAGTAGCTAATAAATCGAACCATTTTGCAAAAATTTCTCACCGATAGTAGCTAAAATGGTAGCTAATGCATCGTGCAATGCAAAAATTTCTCACCGATAGTAGCTAATAAATCGAACCATTTCGGTAGCTAATGCATCGTGCAATGCAAAAATTTCTCACCGATGGTCGATAATACAATCTTTATAGACATCGAACCATTTCGGTAGCTAATGCATCGTGCAATGCAAAAATTTCTCACCGATGGTCGATAATACAATCTTTCTAGAAATCGAACCTCTGAATCCAAATAATTCTATCATAGAATGCAGTTTTTAGTACTTGTGTCTATTTCGTCAAACATTTATAAAAGCAGTTCATGTATTCACAGTTCAAAAATATATCTCAAAAGCATTTAATAAAACAGTTATAAAAACAACGCATGTATTCTCAGTCCCAAAAATGTAAAGAGTAAAAGGGAATCAAATGAACTCACAATACAGTATTTCGTAGTAATTATACATATGATGGCATTGAACAAGTGCAAGGTTGACCTCGGATTCACGAACCTATATTAAGTATATATATATATATATATATATATATATATATATATATATATATATATATATATATATATATATATATATATAATGGTCAATATCTGTTTATCAATTTAGGTCAAGTCATAGTGTATCACAATCCTAATGCTCGAGATCGATATGCAAAAGTCAACAAAAGTCATTTTATATATTTAAATATATTTATCAGATTTTATTAGAGTAAATAATACAAGTTATTTATTAATAAATAAGATTTATATTAAAATTTATATATGATAAAAATATACTTTATATATCTCATGTAATAAAATTTATAAAGTTTTTTTAATATCATATAATGGTATGTATTATTAATGTAATTATATTTCGTATGGTAAAAAGATCTTTGTATCACATATTTATTTTATAAAATAATATTTATAATAATAATAATAATACGTAAAGTTGTATTATTTTATAATAATAATTATAATAATAATATGATAATAATTATAATAACAATATTTATATTTACTAATGATAATACTAATCTTTTATATTAATACAAATGTTATAATAATAATATTTCTGATACAAATATTATATTCATGTTAATGATAATAACAATGATAATAGTATCGTTGTTAATGATAATTTCAACGAAAATATAGGTTTTAAGATTTATAATGATATTTTCAAACAAACGTGATAATTTTTAATAATAACGATAAATAATATTATTTTATATGAAAATAATAATTCTTTTTGAAATGATAATAATAATACTAGAATGATAATAATAATTTCCCAATAATATATTTTATCTTGATAATAATTACTATATATATAATTATTATAATAAGAATCGTAATAATAATATTTTATAAAAATAATCATATCAAAAATGATAATTTTTAATAATAATTCTAATATGATAAAGATTATAAAAATGATATTTTTATTAGAATTGATAATTTTAACAAACGTGATAATTTTAATATTAATGATACTTTTAATAGTAATAATGATAAAAATAATAAAATTATAGTTTTTATAAAAACGTTAACTTTTAATAATAACTATAGTAATAATAATAACAATAACAATAACAATTTTAATGATAATACCTATATTGATAACGATAATGATAATAATAATAATAATAATAATAATAATAATAATAATAATAATAATAATAATAATAACGACGATAATAACGACGATGATGGTAATAATAATCATTTTTAATAATAATACGAAAATTAATGATAATTCAGTTGGTCATAACTTTTAATACGTTCATCAAAACCACATGATTTCTAAATGAAAAGTTATTAATTTTTCTACAGCTTTCCAAATACATGTATATCATATACCTTATCTCAGTCGAATATGTAATAAATTCATAATTTATCATAAACTATTTAACGATAAAATTAAATATGCAAGCATGCATAATCAAATATACTCGAGCACTAGTCAGGGATACACTATTAATAAAAAAAAAATAAGATACGAGTGCTCACGTATCAATATTGAGATTCAATATTGCAGGAAAGTACGTAGACGCAACGGTGATGATAAACACTAGATTTGACTCACGAGCATACCTCCGAATAATACCCATAACCTCCATAGCTATAACCCATAATTTCCTTAGCTCTAACTCGTTTGAAAACCCGTTTTGTAAACATGCGAGCAGAACCTCGTCGTAGTATTTTATGTATAAATAATAATAATACTAATAATAATAATATTAATCTTAATAATAATAATAATAATAATAATAATAATAATAATATAAATAATAATAATAATAATAAAAAATATTAAGAACAGAGGGAGTAATATATCGGTGGGTGTATGTGTGTGTTTATCCAACTGAATTCGTTTGCGTTTTATAGAACATCACCTGCCCTCACTCCGCATGCAATCGCTTGAGTTTAAAGGGCAATCCTCATGCGATTGCATGAGCCCTGAATCCAGCTCATGTTCGACCACTTAAAACTGCCGACACTCAATTTAAATTATATAATATATATTTATTTAATTTATATAATTATATATATATATATATTATATTATATTTACGAGCATAGTTGACTTGTAAAATTAGTCCCATTGACTTGGACGTTGTCACTCGACTAATGTCTCGGTTCCGGTTTTTCAACCGAAGTTTCGTACGCTTAGAAAACTAACACTTTACGTTTCGTGACTCGTACCCTTGTCAAAATATAGACTAAAATCATTGATAAATCATATTACATGAACTGTGACTTATACATTTGAGTGTTTTGGTCATTTGCAACTGTAAATCGACTTCTCGTTGTTTATTAAAATTTATTTAATAATATATTTAAAATATTACTTAAATAAAAAAATTTTATAACTATATTAATATTGTAATATATATATATATATATATATATATATATATATATATATATATATATATATATATATATATATATATATATATCTGTATTTAGAAATATAATTTATATATATACAATTGGAATATCAATTTAATATAATATTTAGTTTTTCAAACCTAAATTATATTTCAAAGTTCGTTTTATATAATTTAAACTCGTTTTAAATAATAGGAGTTATTATATCAAATAATATTTTTAAATATAAAAACTAAATAATTAATTTATCAAGTAACACGAGACAATCAAAGTAAAGCACGCTTTTGAAATTTAAATGGGAATCTTTACTAACTTTTGACTAACTCTTGTTAATTGACACATTTATTCTTACTTGTAAATGACTTTACCATTTATTCCGAATATCGTTAAAAAATGAACGATTTCACAAATCAACGTGGACCTCATAACAAAGACTCATAATCATACAATGTATCTGTTAAATCAATCATTTGATATTATCTTCTAATTCCATCGGCAAATACGATCATGTAAAGTATTATATATAATACTTTGTTAACGTTTTCAAGTTATAATATACATATATATATATATACCCGTATATTCCTATCAAAATATAATGGTTCGTGAATCGTCGAAATTTGGTCAAGGTTAAATGAATGTATGAACACAGTTTTAAACTTTTGAGATTCAACTTAACATACTTTGCTTATCGTGTCGGAATAATATAAAGATAAAGTTTAAATTTGGTCATAAATTTCCGGATTGTCACAGTACCTATCCGTTAAAGAAATTTCATCCCCGAAATTTGATCGAGGTCGTCATGGGTAACCATAAGAATGTTATTATGACGAATATGAAATGTCCCGTTCATATTGATTATAAACGTTCCATATTAATTGATTTTGTTACGAAGTTTTGACCTCTATATGAGACGTTTTTCAAAGACTGCATTCATTTTTAAAACAAACATAACCTTTATTTTATCTATAAAGGTTTAAAAAGCATTACGTAGATTATCAAATAATGATAATCTAAAATATACTGTTTACATACGACCATTACATAATGGTTTACAATAAGAATATATTACATCAAAAATAAGTTTCTTGAATGCAGTTTTTACACAATATCATACAAGCATGGACTCCAAATCTTGTCCTTATTTTAGTATGCAACAGCGGAAGCTCTTAATAATCACTTGAGAATAAACATGCTTAAAACGTCAACAAAAATGTTGGTGAAATATAGGTTTAACCTATATATTATCAAATCATAATAATAGACCACAAGATTTTATATTTCAATACATCCCATACATAGAGATAAAAATCATTCATATAGTGAACACCTGGTAACCGACATTAACAAGATGCATATAGAATATCCCCATCATTCTGGGACACCCGTCGGACATGATAATTTCGAAGTACTAAAGCATTTCAAATTCCAGAATGGGGCTTGTTGGGCCCGATAGATTTATCTTTAGGATTCGCGTCAATTTGGGGGTTTGTTCCCAAATTCTTAGGCTAACAGGATAAAAAGGGGCATATTCGGCTTCGATCATTCACCCATATAATGTAGTTTCATTTATTTGTGTCTATTTCGTAAAACATTTATAAAGTTGCATGTATTCTCATCCCAAAATATTAGATTTTAAAAGTGGGACTATAACTCACTTTCACAGATTTTTACTTCGTCGGGAAGTAAGACTTGGCCACTGATCGATTCACGAACCTATACAAATATGTACATATATATCAAAGTATGATCAAAATATATTTACAACATTTTTTATTACGTTTTTATGATTTGAGTTTGTTAAGTCAGCAGTCCTCGTTAGTAACCTACAGCTAGTTGTCCACAGTTAGATGTACAGAAATAAATAAATATAAATTATCTTAGATCAATCCACGACCCAGTGTATACAAGCCTCAGGCTAGATCACAACTCAAACTATATATATTATTTTGGAATCAACCTCAACCCTGTATAGTTAACTCCAATATTACTGCATATAGAGTGTCTATGGTTGTTCCAAAATATATTATATAGATGGGTCGATATGATATGTCAAAACATTGTATACGTGTCTATGGTATCCCAAGATTACATAATATATATTAGAATACATGAATAATACAATATAAGTTTGTTAAGTTATGATTTGTATAGAATTGTTACAATATTTCCCGTAGCTACAACAATAAAAAAAATCCAATCTTGTTTTACCCATAACTTCTTCGTTTTAAATCCGTTTTGAGTGAATCAAATTGCTATGGTTTCATATTGAACTATATTTTATGAATCTAAACAGAAAAAGTATAGGTTTATTGTCGGAAACATATGTTACAAGTCGTTTTTGTAAAGGTAGTCATTTCAGTCGAAAAAAACGACGTCTAGTTGACCATTTTGGAAAACATACTTCCACTTTGAGTTTAACCATGATTTTTGGATATAGTTTCATGTTCATAAGAAAAATCATTTTCCCAGAAGAACAACTTTTAAATCAAAGTTTATCATAGTTTTTAATTAACTAACCCAAAACAGCCCGCGGTGTTACTACGACGGCGTATATCCGGTTTTACGTTGTTTTTCGTGTTTTTCGGTTTCAAATCATTAAGTTAGCATATCATATAGATATATAACATGTGTTTAGTTGATTTTAAAAGTCAAGTTAGAAGGATTAACTTTTGTTTGCGAACAAGTTTAGAATTAACTAAACTATGTTCTAGTGATTACGAGTTTAAACCTTCGAATAAGATAGTTTTATATATGTGAATTGAATGATGTTATGAACATCATTACTACCTCAAGTTTAGTAGGTAAACCTCCTCGAAGTGACAAGAAATGATCTAGCTTCAAAGGATCTTGGATGGCTTGAAAGTTCTTGAAGTAGGATCATGACACAAAAACAAGTTCAAGTAAGATTTTTACTTGAATTAAGATAGTTTATAGTTATAGAAATTGAATCAAAGTTTGAATATGAATATTACCTTGAATAAGAAAGATAACCTACTGTAAATAACAAAGGTTTCTTGATCTTAGATGATTACTTGGAATTGATTAGAAAGCTTGGATGTAAACTAGTAAACTTGAAAGGATTTTCGAAGTGTTCTTGAAGTGTTCTTCCTAAGATGATTATAGCTTGATTCTTGAAGTAATTTTTGATGAAGATGATGATTAGCTACTGGTAAAATTCATTCATAAGTGTGTGTGTGTGTGTGTGTGTGTGTTGAGAGAGAATTAGAAAGAGAATTGGAAGTGAAATGGAGTGAATGATGAGTGGTAAGTGGTGAGTGGTGAGTGGGGTTAAAAGGAGTTCTAGTTAGTTGACTAGTTTATGATAGAAGTTAAAATTGATTAGTCATGTATGACATAATCAAGAGTGGAATCCCATGCTAGTTCCTATTGGTATATACCCATAGTAAGTACGTCTTGAAGCTGTGTATAATACGGGTATGAATACGACTAGAATTCTTGATGAAAAAAGAATGGGAATGTAACTGTAACCATTTTCGTTAAGTATGAGTGTTTTGATATATGTCTTGAAGTCTTTCAAAAGTATATTAATACATCTAAATACACTACATGTATATACATTTTAACTGAGTCGTTAAGTCATCGTTAGTCGTTACATGTAAGTGTTGTTTTGAAACCTTTAAGTTAACGATCTCATTTAATATTGTTAACCCATTGTTTATTATATCTAATGAGATGTTAAATTATTATATTATCATGATATTATGATATATTAATATATCTTAATATGATATATATACATTTAAATGTCGTTACAACGATAATCGTTACATATATGTCTCGTTTCCAAATCCTTAATTTAGTAGTCTTGTTTTTATGTATATAACTCATTGTTAATATACTTATGGAGATACTTATCATAATCTCATGTTAACAATATGTATATCCATATATATATATATATATATATATATATATATATATATATATATATATATATATATATATATATATATATATATATATATATATCGTCATGTCGTTTTTACTAGTTTTAACGTTCGTGAATCGTCGGTCAACTTGGGTGGTCAATTGTCTATATGAAACCTATTTCAGTTAATCAAGTCTTAACAAGTTTGATTGATTAACATGTTGGAAACACTTAACCATGTAAATATCAATTTCATCTAATATATATAAACATGGAAAAGTTCGGGTCACTACAGTACCTACCCGTTAAATAAATTTCGTCCCGAAATTTTAAGTAGTTGGAGGTGTTGACGTATCTTCTGGAAATAAGTGCGGGTATTTCTTCTTCATCTGATCTTCTCTTTCCCAGGTGAACTCGGGTCCTCTACGAGCATTCCATCGAACCTTAACAATTGGTATCTTTTTTTGCTTAGTCATTTAACCTCACGATCCATTATTTCGACGGGTTCTTTGATGAATTGAAGTTTTTCGTTGATTTGGATTTCGTCTAATGGAATAGTGAGATCTTCTTTAGCAAAACATTTCTTCAAATTCGAGACGTGGAAAGTGTTATGTATAGCTGCGAGTTGTTGAGGTAACTCAAGTCGGTAAGCTACTGGTCCGACACGATCAATAATCTTGAATGGTCCAATATACCTTGGATTTAATTTCCCTCGTTTATCAAATCAAACAACACCTTTCCAAGGTGCAACTTTAAGCATGACCATCTCTCCAATTTCAAATTATATATCTTTTCTTTTAATGTCAGCGTAGCTCTTTTGTCGACTTTGGGCGGTTTTCAACCGTTGTTGAATTTGGATGATCTTCTCGGTAGTTTCTTGTATTATCTCCGGACCCGTAATCTGTCTATCCCCCACTTCACTCCAACAAATCGGAGACCTGCACTTTTTACCATAAAGTGCTTCAAATAGTGCCATCTCAATGCTTGAATGGTAGCTGTTGTTGTAGGAAAATTCTGCTAACGGTAGATGTCGATCCCAACTGTTTCCGAAATCAATAACACATGCTCGTAGCATGTCTTCAAGTATTTGTATCATCCTTTCGCTCTGTCCATCAGTTTTTGGATGATAGGCAGTACTCATGTCTAGACGAGTTCCTAATGCTTGCTGTAATGTCTGCCAGAATCTTAAAATAAATCTGCCATCCATATCAGAGATAATAGAGATTGGTATTCCATGTCTGGAGATGACTTCCTTCAAATACAGTCGTGCTAACTTCTCTATCTTGTCATCTTCTCTTATTGGCAGGAAGTGTGCTGATTTGGTGAGACGATCAACTATTACCCAAATAGTATCAAAACCACTTGCAGTCCTTAGAAATTTAGTGATGAAATCTATGGTAATGTTTTCCCATTTCCATTCCGAGATTTCGGGTTGTTGAAGTAGATCTGATGGTTTTTGATGCTCAGCTTTGACCTTAGAACACGTCAAACATTTTCCTACATATTTAGCAACATCGGCTTTCATACCCGGCCACCAAAAATGTTTCTTGAGATCCTTGTACATCTTTCCCGTTCCAGGATGTATTGAGTATCTGGTTTTATGAGCTTCTCTAAGTACCATTTCTCTCATATCTCCAAATTTTGGTACCCAAATTCTTTCAGCCCTATACCGGGTCCCGTCTTCCCTAATATTAAGATGCTTCTCCAATCCTTTGGGTATTTCATCCTTTAAATTTCCTTCTTTTAAAACTCCTTGTTGTGCCTCCTTTATTTGAGTAGTAAGGTTATTGTGAATCATTATATTCATAGCTTTTACTTGAATGGGTTCTCTGTCCTTTCTGCTCAAGGCGTTGGCTACCACATTTGCCTTCCCCGGGTGGTAACGAATCTCAAAGTCGTAATCATTCAACAATTCAATCCACCCGCGCTGCCTCATGTTCAGTTGTTTCTGATTAAATATGTGTTGAAGACTTTTGTGGTCGGTATATATAATACTTTTGACCCCATATAAGTAGTGCCTCCAAGTCTTTAATGCAAAAACAACCGCGCCTAATTCCAAATCATGCATCGTATAATTCTGCTCGTGAATCTTTAATTGTCTAGATGCATAAGCAATTACCTTCGTTCGTTGCATTAATACACAATCGAGACCTTGCTTTGAGGCGTCACAATATATCACAAAATCATCATTCCCTTATGGTAATGACATTATAGGTGCCGTAGTTAACTTTTTCTTTAACAATTGAAACACTTTCTCTTGTTCATCCTTCCATTCAAATTTCCTCCCTTTATGCGTTAATGCAGTCAAGGGTTTTGCTATTCTGGAAAAATCTTGGATGAATTCTGTAGTAACCAGCTAATCCTAAAAATTGGCGTATATGCTGTGGAGTTTTTGGGGTTTCCCACTTTTCAACGGTTTCAATCTTTGCTGGATCCACCTGAATACCTTCTTTGTTCACTATATGACCGAGGAATTGAACTTCTTCCAACCAAAATGCACACTTTGAAAACTTAGCATACAGTTTTTCTCTCCTTAACAACTCTAGCACTTTTCTCAAATGTTCTTCGTGCTCCTGGTCATTCTTTGAGTAAATAAGTATGTCATCGATGAAATCAATGACAAACTTGTCAAGGTATGGTCCACACACTCGGTTCATGAGGTCCATGAACACAGCTGGTGTGTTAGTCAAACCAAACGGCATAACCATAAACTCGTAATGACCGTAACGCGTCCTAAAAGCAGTCTTTGGAATATCATCCTCCTTCACCCGCATTTGATGATTCCCAGAACGTAAATCAATCTTCGAATAAACCGACGGGCCTTGTAGTTGATCAAATAAGTCGTCGATTCTCGGTAGTGGGTAGCGGTTCTTGATGGTAAGTTTGTTCAACTCTCAGTAGTCGATACACAACCTAAATGTACCATCCTTCTTCTTGACAAACAAAATAGGAGATCCCCATGGTGATGTGCTTGGTCGAATGAAACCACGCTCTAAAAGTTCTTGTAACTGACTTTGTAATTCTTTTATTTCGCTGGGTGCGAGTCTCTATGGAGTACGAGCTATTGGTGCAGCTCCTGGTACAAGGTCTATTTGAAATTCAACCGATCGATGTGGGAGTTATCCCGGTAATTCTTTCGGAAATACATCAGGAAATTCTTTTGCGACGGAAATATCACTGATGTTCTTTTCTTCAGGTTTAACTTCCTCGATGTGTGCTAGAATGACATAAAAAACTTTTCTTATTAGTTTTTACGCCTTCATACTACCAATATGATTTAATTTCGCGTTATTCTTTTCTCCGTACACCATTAAGGGTTTTCCTTTTTCCCGTACAATGCGAATTGCATTTTTGTAACATACGATCTCTGCTCTCACCTTTTTCAACCAGTCCATACCAATTATCACATCAAAACTTCCTAACTCTACTGGTATCAAATCAATCTTAAATGTTTCACTAACCAGCTTAATTTCTCGATTCCGACATATATTTTCTGTTGTAATTAATTTACCATTTGCTAATTCGAGTAAAAATTTATTATCCAAAGGCGTCAGTGGACAACTTAATTTAGCACAAAAATCTCTACTCATATAGCTTCTATCCGCACCCGAATCAAATAAAACATAAGCAGATGTATTGTCAATAAGAAACGTACCCGTAACAAGCTCCAGGTCTTCCTGCGCTTCTGCCGCATTAATATTGAAAACTTTTCCGCGGCCTTGCCTATTAGTATTCCCTTGGTTTGGGAAATTTCTAATAATGTGGCCCGGTTTTCCACATTTATAACAAACTACGCCGGCATTACTTGTTCCGACCTTATTTGTTTCTTTATTTTTGTTGTTCTTTGGTCCGTAAACCTCACATTTTGCTGCGCCATGACCACTTCTCTTACACTTGGTGCAAACTGTTGTACAAAACGCATTCGGATGGTACTCTGCACACCTGAAGCATGGTTGTTTCTGTTGTTTGTTGTTATTGAGGTTGTTGTTGGGATTGTTATTGTTGTTGAAACGGTTGTTGTAGTTGTTGTTGTTGTTGGGACGTTTTATGTAGTTATTGTTAGGATTGCGGTTATTGTTGCGATTGTTGTTGCGGTTGTGGTTGTAATTGTTATTGTTGTTGTACTGGTGACTCTTGTCACCGTTTTCCTCCCACTTCCTCTTGAGTTGTTTCGTGTTGGCTTCTTCGGCCGCCTGTTCTTTAATTCTCTCCTCAATCTGATTTATGAGTTTATGAGCCATTCGACGTGCCTTCTGTATGGAAGCGGGCTCGTGTGAACTCACATCTTCTTGAATCCTTACTGGTAACCCTTTTACAAACGCGTCGATCTTCTCTTCTTCATCTTCGAACGCTCCCGGACACAATAGGCACAACTCTGTGAATCGTCGTTCACATGTGGTAACGTCGAATCCTTGTGTTCGTAACTCTCTAAGTTCTACCTTGAGCTTATTGACTTCGTTTCTAGGACGGTACTGCTCGTTCATCAATTGCTTGAATGCCGACCACGGTAGTGCGTAAGCAGCATTTTGTCCTACATGTTCAAGATAGGTGTTCCACCACGTTAAAGCTGTACCTGTGAAGGTATGCGTAGCGTACTTAACTTTGTCCTCTTCAGTACACTTACTTATGGCAAACACCGATTCGACCTTCTCGGTCCACCGTTTCAATCCAATTGGTCCTTCGGTTCCATCAAATTCCAAAGTTTTGCAGGCAGTGAATTCTATGTAGGAGCATCCTACACGATTTCTTGTAGAATTAGTTCCACTGCTAGATCCAGAGTTATTGTTATTTTGCATCGCAGCCTGTACTGCAGCTATGTTTGCTGCAAGGAAAACACGGAAGTCTTCCTCACTCATGTTCAAATTCTGACGAGTCGTCGGTGCCATTTCCTTCAAAAAAAAATAGCCAAAAGAATTGAGTTAATCATATAGAATTTAAGAGTAGTCATTAGTATCTCGTAGCATTATATGAACTTATTTATAAAGGCTTTTTCTTCATATTAGCGTTTTATAAGTTTAAATTCGGGTACTACCTACCCGTTAAGTTCATAATTAGTAGCTAATATACAATTCAACTACTACAATTACACGTTAAGAGACATCTAAAAGTTCCTGTAACTGACTTTGTAATTCTTTCATTTCGCTGGGTGCGAGTTTGTATGGAGCACGAGCTATTGGTGCAGCTCCTGGTACAAGGTCTATTTGAAATTCAACGGATCGATGTGGGGGTAATCCCGGTAATTCTTTCGGAAATACATCGGGAAATTCTTTTGCGACGGGAACATCACTGATGTTCTTTTCTTCAGGTTTAACTTCCTTGATGTGTGCTAGAATGACGTAACAACCTTTTCTTATTAGTTTTTGCACCTTCAAACTACTAATAAGATTTAATTTCGCATTGTTCTTTTCTCCGTACACCATTAAAGGTTTTCCCTTTTCACGCATAATGCGAATCGCATTTTTGTAACAAACGACCTCTGCTCTCACCTTCTTCAACCAGTCCATGCCAATTATTACATCAAAACTCCCTAAATCGACTGGTATTAAATCAATCCTAAACGTTTTATCACCCAGTTTAATTTCTCTATCCCGACATATATTATCTACTGAAATTAATTTACCGTTTGCTAATTCGAGTAAAAATTTACTATCCAAAGGCGTCAATGGGCAACTTAACTTAGCACAAAAATCTCTACTCATATAGCTTCTATCCGCACCCGAATCAAATAAAACATAAGCAGATTTATTATCAATAAGAAACGTACCCGTAACAAGCTCCGGGTCTTCCTACGCTTCTCCCGTATTAATATTGAAAACTCTTCCGCGGCCCTGCCCATTAGTATTCCCCTGATTCGGGCAATTACTTCTAATGTGGCCCGGTTTTCCACATCCATAACAAATAAAGGCGGCATTACTTGTTTCGCCACTATTTGTTCCTTTAGTTCTGTTAAACTTTGGTCCGTAGACCTCACACTTTTTCGCACCATGGCCAGTTCTTTTACACTTGGTGCAAAATGTCGTGCAGAACCCATTCTGGTGGTACTCTTCACACCTTTGGCATTTTTGGTTTTTGATGTCGTTGTTGTTATTGAGGTTGTTGTTGGGATTGTTATTGTTGTTGGAACGGTTGTTGTAGTTGTTGTTGTTGGGACGTTTGTTGTAGTTATTGTTAGGATTGCGGTTATTGTTGCGATTATTGTTGCGGTTGTGGTTGTAATTGTTGTTGTTGTTGTATTGGTGACCCTTGTCACTGGTTTTTTCCCACTTTCTCTTGAGTTGTTTCGTGTTGGTTTCTTCGGCCGCTTGCTCTTTAATTCTTCTCTCAATCTGATTTATGAGTTTATAAGCCATTCGACTTGCCTTTTGTATGGAAGCGGGCTCGTGTGAACTCACATCTTCTTGAATCCTTACTGGTAACCCTTTTATAAACGCGTCGATCTTCTCTTCTTCATCTTCGAACGTTCCTGGACATAATAGGCACAACTCTATGAATCGCCGTTCATATGTGGTAATGTCGAACCCTTGTGTTCGTAACTCTCTAAGCTCTACCTTGAGCTTATTGACTTTGTTTCTAGGACGGTACTGCTCGTTCATCAATTGCTTGAATGCCGACCACGGTAGTGCGTAAGTAGCATTTTGTCCTACCTGTTCAAGATAGGTGTTCCACCACGTTAACGCAGTACCTGTGAAGGTATGCGTAGCGTACTTAACTTTGTCCTCTTCAGTACACTTACTTATGGCAAACATCGATTCGACTTTCTCGGTCCACCGTTTCAATCCAATTGGTCCTTCGGTTCCATCAAATTCCAATGGTTTGCAGGCAGTGAATTCTTTGTAGGTGCATCCTACACGATTTCTTGTGGAATTAGTTCCACTGCTAGATCCAGAGTTATTGTTATTTTGCATCGCAGCCTGTACTGCGGCTATGTTTGCTGCAAGAAAAACACGAAAGTCTTCCTCGCTCATGTTCAAATTCTGACGAGTCGCCGGTGCCATTTCCTTCAAAAAAAAAATAGCCAAAAGAATTGAGTTAATCATATAGAATTTAAGAGTAGTCATTAGTATCTCGTAGCATTATATGAACTTATTTATAAAGGCTTTTTCTTCATATTAGCGTTTTATAAGTTTAAATTCGGGTACTACCTACCCGTTAAGTTCATACTTAGTAGCTAATATACAATTCAACTACTACAATTCCATATGAAAAACTGATTTTAATAATATATCACATACAATTATTCTTCAAACTTACAACTTCGCTATATTACATATAACATGAAATATAGTACACTTTGATACAGAACAGTTTTGAAGATAAAACTAGTTAATACGCAAGTTGTTCAGCAAAGGAAATAAAGACACGTAATTCATAAGTTCAGAAACAAGTCATGCATTCAGGTTTTACTAAGACGACTTCCCATCCTTGGTCTTGTGGAAAGTAACCGTTATGATCATTGGCTAGGCAGCATGTTGTAATGTCGTCAAAAGGACAAGGGTTTCGTAATACCCAACAGCCTTGTAGCAATCTAAAAACCTTGTTTCTTACCCCAACTACTGAGTCCGTCACTTGTGGGAATGTTTTATTTAAAAGTTGTAACCCGATATTCTTTTTCTCACTTTGATAAGAAGCGAACATCACTAACCCATAAGTATAACATGCTTCTTTATGTTGCATGTTAGAAGCTCTTTCTAACTCACGAAATCCTATATTGGGATATGTTGAGTCAAAATAGGTTCGTAACCCGTAGCGTAAAATTGCATTTGGGTTCCCTGCATGTAACGCTTTAAAGAAAACACGGCGTAGCTTACGGTCTCCCCAATGTGATATACCCCACCTATCAAAGGAAAGTCTTTTATAAACTAAGGCATTTTCGGAAAGTCTTTCAAATGTTTGACAAGTTAATTTTGCCATAACTAAATGTGCTGATGAACTCTGACCGACTCTAGACAAGATTTCCTCAATCATATCCTCTGGTAGGTCTTCTAAAATATTCAGTTGTCTACCCTTAATGTCCATTTTGTTTTTATACTGTAAAATAGACAAGGATTAGATTCGTAAAAGATAATTAACAAACAATACAAGCAATTTTTACATAGAACATAAAAGTACAAGCACACTACAATACATACACAACATGATTACAACCCTCTAATCTGAATCACTGGTTTCTTCTTCTTCGGACTTTGTTTGTTTTCCTAATTTTCTAGGAATATATGGTGTTCCTCTAATACGAGCCGTCGTTTTCCACAATGGTTTAGAAAAACTGGTGGTTTAGAGGTTCCCGGGTCATTGTTACATTTTAGGAAATACGGATGTTGCCTATACTTATAAAGTTCATCGGGGTTGGAATCGGGTTTCTCTATTTTTATACCTTTTCCCTTATTATTTTCTTTCGCTTTATTAAATTAGGTCAAGGTAATTTCTATAACATCATCGGAATCCTCATCGGGATCCGATTCATCAAAAAATTGGTAATCTTCCCAATATTTTGCTTCCTCGGCGGAAACACCATTGACCATTATTAACTTTGGTCCGTTGGCTGAGGATTTTCTTTTATTTAATCGAATTACTGTAGGTATCGAAGTATGTACATATATATCAAAGTATGATCAAAATATATTTACAACATTTTTTATTATGTTTTAATGATTTGAGTTTGTTAAGCCAACAGTCCTCGTTAGTAACCTACAGCTAGTTGTCCACAGTTAGATGTACAGAAAAAAATAAATATAAATTATCTTGGATCAATCCACGACCCAGTGTATACAAGCCTCAGGCTAGATCACAACTCAAACTATATATATTATTTTAGAATCAACCTCAACCCTGTATAGTTAACTCCAACATTACTGCATATAGAGTGTCTATGGTTGTTCCAAAATATATTATATAGATGGGTCGATATGATATGTCAAAACATTGTATACGTGTCTTTGGTATCCCAAGATTACATAATATATATTAGAATACATGAATAATACAATATAAGTTTGTTAAGTTATGATTTGTATAGAATTGTTACAATATTTCCCGTAGCTACAACAATAAAAAAAATCCAATCTTGTTTTACCCATAACTTCTTCGTTTTAAATCCGTTTTGTGATGACCCGAAAATTTTTGACTTATTTAAACCAATTCTCTATACGATTTATTATTTTAACACGCTAAACAAAGTCTGTTAGATTGAGTCTCAAAATTTTAGAACTGTTCATATATACAATTACCTTTGATTACTCTCAATGATTCATGAACAATTATATGTATGTATATATATATATATATATATATGTACAAGTAAAAAACGACTTTCCTACAGTAAAACCCTAGTTGCTACAGTAAAAATGACTTTGCTACAGTAAAACACTATTTGCTACAGTAAAACACTATTTGCTACAGTAAAACACTATTTGCTACAGTAAAACACTATTTGATGTCGACGAACAAACAAACAAAAACAGAAAAGGCGGCCATGCGATCGCATGGCAAAAACACTGAAAACTCATGCGATCGCATGAGCTACAGTAAATCGAAAAGTACTATAAAAGGTCAGTTTTGCTCGACGAATTTTTCATAATAATTTCTTTACGTAAAATTTTATATTTATAATTATAATTATAATTTTAATTTTAAGTTTAATAATAATAAAGTATATTCGAGGGTATTTTTAATTCGGGTTTCAAACCGTTTTAAAATAAGGAAATTTTGAGTATTGTTCGGGGTATTGTTCTTGAATCCAAGACCAACCATACAGTCGTCTACCATCATTACGTCTACGCAATTTGCCTACAATATTGAATCGCAATATTGAACTGTGAGTTATAGTCTCCCTTTTTAAATACTTTAAATATTTTTGGGCTGAGAATACATGCAATTTATTTTAAACGCAATAAGACACAAGTACATACAAAATTCTACACTGAGTTAAACCGAAAATCCCTTAGCTTTGGTAACTAGTAGCTGCCAGTACATAGGATATGGATTGGTGGGCGCGAATAATTGTATATGGATCCATAGGGCTTGACATCCCCGTCCGAGCTAGAGCGCTAGCCTTTTAACGGACGTATGTTATTTGAGTTTAAGACACGTTGGTTTGCGTGTATTAAAACGAATGGGGTAATTATCACTATAGCGTTAAGTTTAGTTACCAGGGTGCTCTGTTACGTAGAATCTATTAACTTTTGATGAAATCTTGTGGTCTATCTTTATATATGTTTATGACTCGAGCAATTAAACCTATAACTCACCAACATTCGTGTTGACTTTTTAGCATGTTTTATTCTCAGGTCCTTAGAATGCTTCCGCTGTGATGTGCTTGTTGCCTGCATGGAGTCTCTCATGCTTTGTACAAAGTTTATTGCATTCAAAATAAAACTGCGTTGTGTAATAAATAATTGGACTGTGAAGTCAACCTGTAAATTAAAGACTTATGTATTTTGGGGTTTTGCTTATACCTAAGCACTCGCCCACATGTTTATAACTTTCTATGTTTAGAAAGTCACTTATTTTAATGAATGCAATATTTTATCAAAACGTATCATATAGAGGTCAAAACCTCACTGTGGAATCAATGATTAACGTGCTGCGTCAATAGCGATTTTGACGGGTCGTTACAGTTGGTATCCGAGCTTGAGGTCATAGGGAACCAGAAATTACATTATTGTGTTTAACTGGTAATTGTTAGGATACATTAGTGAGTCTGGACTATGACCATATCTGTTTTTCCTGATTTTTGCTTATTATTTGGTCAAAAACATTATATGTGATATATTTATATGCTAACGTAATTGTTGTTTCAATTATGTGATAGATGACTTCCTCTAATCCTATCATTTTGTACGACTCGGAATCGGACACTGAATCTATTCTATCCACAACTGAAAAGGGCGTTCCAATACCTATTAAAGAAGAAATTGTGTTAGCCGGGGAATCTCAACTCCCGGTAAACCCAGAGGAGGTTCCAGCTCCACCCAACTCTAGTTTTCCGGAGCCACAGTATCGTTGGCATGGACCCATGATCCCTGGAGTAAACGAGGATCGTCCATTTCTAAACAAATATGGACATTGGTCCAGATATACCACTGACGGGCGGGTTGTGCCGATTACGCCTGGCAGATTTCGGTTCATGACCACCGGTACATATTCTTGCAGTTCGTCATCATATTCTCCTACACATGACTCAGACAGTTCGTCATCGGACGAGATCAGTAAGGAGGAGGATTTCGCTAATGAAATAAAAGAGATCACTAAGGAGAAATTCCAACTTGCTATAGATAATAAAAACAACCACAATAATAAAATGTCCTTAATTATTAAAAAAGAACAGGACCATTCGATCCGTAACCACCCTTATTGTATTAAACCCACTGAGGCAACGGGTACCTCAAAACCCCAACCAAAAATAAAATACACTGCCAGAATGTCTGTCGGACCATGTGCACACAAACAATTGGCAGAGAGAACCAAATGGGAAGAAGTTTCTGATAGTTCTGAATATACGACCTCGCAACCATAAATCTTCCATGCGCTATTTTATTGCTTATGTGTGCTACTCTATCTTGTTATGTAAAACAAGCATATGTAAAATATCAGTATTGTATGGTATTGTATTATTTTGGTTTATTAATAATAAATGCATGGAATGATTATTTGTATTATTACTACTTATTATTATTATTATTACATAATAATGTAGTAACTCGCTATAATTTTTCATAGTGGAATATTATTAGGATTTTAGTAGTTAATTCCTTGTACTAGCTATTATGTATGAACTTAACGGGTAGGTAATACCCTAGAAATAATTATAAAATGCTAATAAGAAGAAAAGGCTTTTATAATAATCGGTTCATATTATTAATATGCTACGATTAACTATTGATAACTCATTTTACCTATACTATTCTATATGATTAAATTATATCTGTTGTGTTTATTGAAGAAACATGTCTCAAATGTCGGATGCTGAGTTTGAGCAACTAGTCGAGAAACGTGTGAATGAAAGAATTGCTGTAGCCGAGGCAGCAAAAGCAACAGCCGAAGCAGCAGCCAAAGCAGCAGCCGTAAACACAAACTCACGAAACGGATGCTCATACAAAACTTTTCAAGGATGCAAACCACAGACGTTTAGTGGAACCGAGGGACCAGTCGGTTTAACCCGATGGTTTGAAAAGATGGAGTCCGTTTTCAAAATCAGTAATTGTGCGAACGGAGACAAGTCAAAGTATGCTTCGTGTACGTTGCAAGACGGTGCACTTACTTGGTGGAACAATTATGCTAAAGCAGAAGGAATAGATACGGCATATGATATCTCTTGGGAAGAACTGAAAAAGATGCTAATCGAGGAGTACTGTCCTCGAAACGAGATCAGAAAAATGGAATCTGAGTTACGTAATCTGAAGGTTATCGGCGCGAATCTCAATAACTATGAAAAGCGTTTCATGGAACTAGCCTTGTTGTGTCCCGAATTGGTGCCAAACGAGAAACGAAAGATAGAAATGTATATTGACGGTTTATCGATCAATATCAAAGGAAATGTTACATCGTCCAAACCAAATACGATGCAGGAAGCCATGACAATGGCACACCAACTCATGGACCAGATCACAGAGAGTTCAATTAAGGCACCAATTACAGAAGTCAAGACAACTGAAGGAAAGAGGAAATGGGAAGACTATAAGGGCAAAAGTACTCACCTGAAGAAACAAGAAACTTTTAAAGGTAAACAAGATGGGGCAACTGCAAGTCCAAACTATAAGGGACCTCATCCGTTCTGCAAAAGGTGTTACACACATCATGCAGGCTATTGCCAAGTGGTCTGTGATAAGTGCAACAAGAAAGGACATGTGGCGAAAGATTGTTATGCCACCGTTTCTGAAGTAAAGACAAAATTGACCGATGTCAAGAAATGTTATGGATGCGGGAAGTCTGGTCACTTTATAAATCAATGCCCTGATAAGGAGAAGAACAAAGAACCCGCACGTGGGAGGGCATTTAATGTTAGTGTCAGTAAAGCACGTGAGGATCCTAATCTTGTCACGGGTACGTTTACCGTTAATAATCAACTAGCTTCTATTATGTTTGATACGGGTGCTGATAGAAGTTATATGTGTAAAGACTTTAGTTTTAAACTAAAATGTGCATCATTACCTCTAGACGATAAATATACTATTGAATTAGCTAATGGTAAACTGATAAAAGCTGATAAAATTTGCCATGGTTGCGAAATGAATCTCGCTGGTGAAACCTTCAAAATTGATTTGATACCCGTAGAACTAGGAAGTTTTGACGTAATCGTTGGCATGGACTGGATGTCCAAAACAAGAGCGGAAGTTGTTTGCGCTGAGAAAGCAATCCACATCCCTCGTAAGGATGAAACGTCATTTATGATTTATGGGGAGAAGAGCAACTCAAAGCTGAACTTTATCAGCTGTATGAAGGCCCAGAAACTTATAAGAAAAGGTTGTTATGCTATTCTGGCACACGTAAAGAAGATCGATACTGAAGAAAGAAGCATTAATGACATGCCGGTTGTAAGAGAATATCCTGGAGTATTTCCAGAAGAATTACCGGGGCTACCTCCACACAGATGTGTAGAATTCCAGATTGATCTCATACCAGGAGCTGCACCTGTAGCCCGATCTCCATATAGACTTGCACCTTCAGAAATGCAAGAATTACAAGACCAGTTGCAAGAATTATTGGACCGTGGATTTATTCGTCCTAGTTTTTCACCTTGGGGTGCTCCTATTCTGTTCGTCAAGAAGAAGGATGGATCTATGAGAATGTGCATAGATTACCGAGAATTAAATAAATTAACGATCAAGAATCGGTGCCCATTACCGAGGATTGATGATTTGTTTGATCAATTGCAAGGATCAAGTGTTTATTCTAAGATTGATCTACGCTCCGGATATCATCAGCTGAGAGTGAAGGAAGAAGATGTTCCTAAAACAGCGTTCAGAACCCGTTACGGTCACTATGAATTTTTAGTCATGCCTTTTGGATTGACTAATGCTCCAGCAGTATTCATGGATCTAATGAATCGCATCTGTAGACCGTATTTAGACAAATTTGTCATTGTTTTTATCGACGACATATTGATTTACTCGAAGAACAAGGAAGAACATGAGCAACACTTAAGATTGGTACTAGAGATACTCAAGAAAGAAGAATTGTACGCAAAATTTTCGAAGTGTGATTTCTGGTTACAAGAAGTACAATTTTTGGGCCATGTTGTCAGTAAACATGGAATTAAAGTTGACCCTGCCAAGATCGAAGCCATTAGTAAATGGGAAACACCGAAGACTCCAACACAAATCCGCCAATTCTTAGGTCTTGCTGGTTACTACCGAAGATTCATTCAAGATTTCTCTAGAATTGCCAAACCCTTAACTGCATTGACTCAAAAGGGAAAGAAGTATGATTGGTCCACGGAACAGGAATCCTCATTCCAGTTATTAAAGAAGAAGTTAACGTCTGCACCCATTTTGTCATTACCGGAAGGAAATGATGATTTCGTGATCTATTGTGATGCTTCGCGCCAAGGTTTAGGATGTGTATTAATGCAACGCACAAAAGTTATCGCATATGCCTCACGACAACTAAAAATTCATGAAAAGAACTATACGACGCATGATTTGGAACTTGGAGCAGTAGTTTTTGCACTCAAAATATGGAGACACTATCTATATGGCATCAAGTGTACAGTGTACACCGACCATAAGAGTCTTCAGCATATTTTTGATCAAAAACAACTCAATATGAGGCAACGTCGCTGGGTAGAGTTGTTAAACGATTACGATTGTGAAATCCGTTACCATCCCGGAAAGGCTAATGTTGTAGCTGATGCCCTAAGTCAAAAAGAAAGAGTAAAACCTCTTAGGGTCCGAGCCTTGAATATTACAATTCGTACTGATCTCACAAAGCAAATTCAAGCAGCACAGTTAGAAGCTTTAAAGAAGAAAACGAAAAAGGTGAAATGAGCAAAGGGTTAGAAAAACAACTTGAAGTAAAAGCCGATGGAACCCTGTATTTTGCTGGTAGGATATGGGTACCAAGACATGGTAACCTAAGGCAACTAGTACTAGATGAAGCACACAAAACGAGGTACTCAATTCACCCAGGAAATGGGAAAATGTACCACGATCTCAAGAAGTTCTATTGGTGGCCTAATATGAAGACAGAAATTGCTACTTATGTAAGCAAATGTTTGACGTGTGCAAAGGTTAAAGCTGAACACCAAAAGCCGTCAGGATTACTGCAACAACCAGAAATTCCGCAGTGGAAATGGGAAAGAATAACCATGGATTTCATTACGAAATTGCCAAGGACTGCAAGTAGTCATGATACTATTTGGGTGATAGTTGATCGTCTAACTAAATCAGCTCACTTCCTACCAATAAAGGAGACAGACAGTATGGAGAAATTAGCACGCCTATATTTGAAGGAAGTAGTTTCCAGGCGTGGTGTACCCATCTCCATCATATCTGATCGTGACACCCGATTCACATCACGTTTTTGGCAATCATTACAAAAAGCATTGGGAACTCGATTAGATATGAGCACCGCTTATCACCCACAGACAGATGGTCAAAGTGAAAGAACAATACAAACATTAGAAGACATGTTACGGGCATGCGTGATTGACTTTGGAACCAGTTGGGATCGACACTTACCGTTGGCAGAATTTTCATACAATAACAGCTATCATACGAGCATCAACGCAGCGCCATTTAAAGCACTTTACGGTAGAAAGTGCAGATCCCCTATCTGTTGGAGTGAAGTAGGAGAAAGACAACTTACTGGACCAGAAATTATTCATGAAACCACCGAAAAGATCATTCAAATACAACAGCGATTAAAAACGGCCATGAGTCGCCAAAAGAGTTATGCTGATGTAAGAAGAAAACCGCTAGAATTTCAAGTGGGCGACAAAGTCATGTTGAAAGTGTCACCCTGGAAAGGCGTTGTACGATTCGGTAAACGAGGAAAGCTAAGTCCTAGGTACGTAGGACCCTTTGAAATCACCGAAAGAATTGGAACAATTGCTTATCGATTAAAGCTACCGCAAGAACTTAGTAGTGTTCACAACACATTTCACGTGTCAAATTTGAAGAAATGTTTAGCTGAAGAGGATGTCGTAATTCCTCTTGACGAAATACGAATCAATGATAAACTCCATTTTATCGAAGAACCTGTTGAAATCATGGACCGTGAGGTCAAACAATTAAAACAAAGTAAAATACCGATAGTTAGGGTTCGTTGGAACGCAAGACGAGGACCCGAGTTTACTTGGGAACGTGAAGATCAGATGAAGCAAAAGTATCCACATTTGTTCACTGATATCGCTCATGAAACAGGTACTACTCAAAATTTCGGGACGAAATTTTCTTTAAGGGGGAGGTACTGTGATGACCCGAAAATTTTTGACTTATTTAAACCAATTCTCTATACGATTTATTATTTTAACACGCTAAACAAAGTCTGTTAGATTGAGTCTCAAAATTTTAGAACTGTTCATATATACAATTACCTTTGATTACTCTCAATGATTCATGAACAATTATATGTATGTATATATATATATATATATATATATATATATATATATGTACAAGTAAAAAACGACTTTCCTACAGTAAAACCCTAGTTGCTACAGTAAAAATGACTTTGCTACAGTAAAACACTATTTGCTACAGTAAAACACTATTTGCTACAGTGAAACCGTATTTTGCTACAGTAAAACCGTATTTTGCTACAGTGCTACAGTGAAAACTATTTGCTACAGTGATTTGCTACAGTAACACTATTTGCTACAGTAAACCACTATTTGCTACAGTAAAACACTATTTGCTACAGTACACTATTTGCTACAGTAAAACACTATTTGATGTCGACGAACAAACAAACAAAAACAGAAAAGGCGGCCATGCGATCGCATGGCAAAAACACTGAAAACTCATGCGATCGCATGAGCTACAGTAAATCGAAAAGTACTATAAAAGGTCAGTTTTGCTCGACGAATTTTTCATAATAATTTCTTTACGTAAAATTTTATATTTATAATTATAATTATAATTTTAATTTTAAGTTTAATAATAATAAAGTATATTCGAGGGTATTTTTAATTCGGGTTTCAAACCGTTTTAAAATAAGGAAATTTTGGGTATTGTTCGGGGTATTGTTCTTGAATCCAAGACCAACCATACAGTCGTCTACCATCATTACATCTACGCAATTTGCCTACAATATTGAATCGCAATATTGAACTGTGAGTTATAGTCTCCCTTTTTAAATACTTTAAATATTTTTGGGCTGAGAATACATGCAATTTATTTTAAACGCAATAAGACACAAGTACATACAAAATTCTACACTGAGTTAAACCGAAAATCCCTTAGCTTTGGTAACTAGTAGCTGCCAGTACATAGGATATGGACTGGTGGGCGCAAATAATTGTATATGGATCCATAGGGCTTGACATCCCCGTCCGAGCTAGAGCGCTAGCCTTTTAACGGACGTATGTTATTTGAGTTTAAGACACGTTGGTTTGCATGTATTAAAACGAATGGGGTAATTATCACTATAGCGTTAAGTTTAGTTACCAGGGTGCTCTGTTACGTAGAATCTATTAACTTTTGATGAAATCTTGTGGTCTATCTTTATATATGTTTATGACTCGAGCAATTAAACCTATAACTCACCAACATTCGTGTTGACTTTTTAGCATGTTTTATTCTCAGGTCCTTAGAATGCTTCCGCTGTGATGTGCTTGTTGCCTGCATGGAGTCTCTCATGCTTTGTACAAAGTTTATTGCATTCAAAATAAAACTGCGTTGTGTAATAAATAATTGGACTGTGAAGTCAACCTGTAAATTAAAGACTTATGTATTTTGGGGTTTTGCTTATACCTAAGCACTCGCCCACATGTTTATAACTTTCTATGTTTAGAAAGTCACTTATTTTAATGAATGCAATATTTTATCAAAACGTATCATATAGAGGTCAAAACCTCACTGTGGAATCAATGATTAACGTGCTGCGTCAATAGCGATTTTGACGGGTCGTTACACGTTTTGAGTGAATCAAATTGCTATGGTTTTATATTGAACTCTATTTTATGAATCTAAATAGAAAAAGTATTGGTTTATAGTCGGAAACATATGTTACAAGTCGTTTTTGTAAAGGTAGTCATTTCAGTCGAAAAAAACGACGTCTAGATGACCATTTTGGAAAACATACCTCCACTTTGAGTTTAAACATGATTTTTGGATATAGTTTTATGTTCATAAGAAAAATCATTTTCCCAGAAGAACAACTTTTAAATCAAAGTTTATCATAGTTTTTAATTAACTAACCCAAAACAGCCCGCGGTGTTACTACGACGGCGTATATCCGGTTTTACGGTATTTTTCATGTTTTCTGGTTTCAAATCATTAAGTTAGCATATCATATAGATATATAACATGTGTTTAGTTGATTTTAAAAGTCAAGTTAGAAGGATTAACTTTTGTTTGCGAACAAGTTTATAATTAACTAAACTATGTTCTAGTGATTACGAGTTTAAACCTTCGAATAAGATAGTTTTATATATATGAATCGAATGATGTTATGAACATCATTACTACCTCAATTTTAGTAGGTAAGCCTACTGGAATTGAAAAGAATTGATCTAGCTTCAAAGGATCTTGGATGGCTTGAAAGTTCTTGAAGTAGGATCATGACACAAAAACAAGTTCAAGTAAGATTTTTACTTGAATTAAGATAGTTTATAGTTATAGAAATTGAATCAAAGTTTGAATATGAATATTACCTTGAATAAGAAAGATAACCTACTGTAAATAACAAAGGTTTCTTGATCTTAGATGATTACTTGGAATTGATTAGAAAGCTTGGATGTAAACTAGTAAACTTGAAAGGATTTTCGAAGTGTTCTTGAAGTGTTCTTCCTAAGATGATTATAGCTTGATTCTTGAAGTAATTTTTGATGAAGATGATGATTAGCTACTGGAAAAATTCGTTCATAAGTGTGTGTGTGTGTGTGTGTTGAGAGAGAATTAGAAAGAGAATTGGAAGTGAAATGGAGTGAATGATGAGTGGTAAGTGGTGAGTGGGGTTAAAAGGAGTTCTAGTTAGTTGACTAGTTTATGGTAGAAGTTAAAATTGATTAGTCATGTATGACATAATCAAGAGTGGAATCCCATGCTAGTTCCTATTGGTATATACCCATAGTAAGTACGTCTTGAAGCTGTGTATAATACGGGTATGAATACGACTAGAATTCTTGATGAAAAAAGAATGGGAATGTAACTGTAACCATTTTCGTTAAGTATGAGTGTTTTGATATATGTCTTGAAGTCTTCCAAAAGTATATTAATACGTCTAAATACACTACATGTATATACATTTTAACTGAGTCGTTAAGTCATCGTTAGTCGTTACATGTAAGTGTTGTTTTGAAACCTTTAAGTTAACGACCTCATTTAATATTGTTAACCCATTGTTTATTATATCTAATGAGATATTTAATTATTATATTATCATGATATTATGATATATTAATATATCTTAATATGATATATATACATTTAAATGTCGTTACAACGATAATCGTTACATATATGTCTCGTTTCGAAATCCTTAAGTTAGTAGTCTTGTTTTTATGTATATAACTCATTGTTAATATACTTATGGAGATACTTACATATTATAATCTCATGTTAACAATATGTATATCTATAAATATATCGTAATGTCGTTTTTACGAGTTTTAACGTTCGCGAATCGCCGGTCAACTTGGGTGGTCAATTGTCTATATGAAACCTATTTCAGTTAATCAAGTCTTAACAAGTTTGATTGCTTAACATGTTGGAAACACTTAACCATGTAAATATCAATTTCATCTAATATATATAAACATGAAAAAGTTCGGGTCACTACAGAATATAAGTTGATAAATAAAGTTTTATCATCATTGAGTAATATAGATAAAACAATTTGATTTTCTGAAGAGTACGCATGAAGCTATCGCAAAAGCGTGAAATGAGTAAGTGTAGGTTCGTCATATCTTTTGACTTAGATAGGATTGATTTCTGGAGTTCAAGGGATTTAGAGAAAATCTTCGCAATAAGATTTGATTCTTCGGTAATTAAGGAATTTTGGATCCTCTTCGGTTAAATGCGATAATCTGTCTCGATTACTCTGTCAGATATTTTACTATAAATCCACCCACTTCATTTCCTTACACTCACACCTTCTATTCTTTCTCCCTCAATTCATACTTTAAGGCATTCGTTAATATGCTCCATCCAGTACTGATTCTTGATATACTCCTAACTTTCATATATGTCATTCTTCTTTTTCATCTACCACCGGAGGATTTTATTTAGTTTTACTATTACCTTGGGGTTATAGTATTTTTAATTCTCCCGTGCCTTTACGTTGCAATACGTATTGATATGCACGGTTTGTAATTTATGTATTGTTGTCGAGCTTCATATTTTCTTTTATTTTTAAAAGTTCCATACTTTTGTCTCCTCTTACCGACTTCAAATCAAGCGAATAATGGTCCAGAATTCGTAGGTATGGATTTCGAAATGAACATAGTTACTGTTCTAAGGAGGAAATTGTAATGGCACGATCTTGATTTGTCAAATTACCAAAATACCTCGGAAAAGACCGAGTCATCAAGAAAAATATTTTCTTGATATGTTTAGAGGTTAAGTAGAATACAAGAGTCATGTAACATGGCACATGATGACGTTATGATCTGTGAATCATCACGTTCCATTTAGAAACTCAGCATGACTTACTGTAATATAATCACGTTGATCAAATGTCATTATATTATACTAACTCATGCTTCAGTTTCCAACACTACTTCAAAAGCATTCATATTTTAAATTCGAATTTTTCATAATTTAGAAACTAAAATAGTTTCTTTTATGATGTAACACATATAGCGCGAAGAGATAAATGATTTCGAATAACAATAGTTATGAAGATATCTTCAGAAACATCGAAGATATTATTAATGAAAGATATGATGATATCTTAGAATTTCTAAGATCAGAGGATGATGAAGAATATCGTCCACAAGGGTTTTAGAGTAAGGATCAAGGTATTCGCTAAAGACTTCAGCAGACACTGAATCATTTGGATTCTTTGAAGGTAGATTTTGTCTTTGTGATTTGTCCACAGCCTCCTTCATAGTTTGCTCAATCCGTTTTCCAGTTCCAAACCTTCTATTTTTCTGAGCTTTTCCAACACCTTATTCTTTATCGTCAAACTCTCGACTGTTAAGGTCGTTTACAGTTTTTGCTGCTTCATCAGCATTTTTCCAAAATTCGGAGAACTAGTTTGCAATTTATGGTGTTTTTCAGAAACTTCACATTCGAAGTATGTAAGTCTAGGAGATAGACGTTATATGTATATATATAACTGTTGAAGCGAAAACGCTGCGAGATTCGAGATTGATGATTGATGATTTCCGATAGTTGGTATGGCAATTATTGTTACCGGATATAGGTGAGTACACGATGGAGTTTCATGAATGATATAGATATTTTTCAGGGAGACTAAAACCGAAGTCACTGGTACATCTGCTGATAATATGGTGGAATATAAAAGGTTCTTCGGTAACAAAAGGGTAGTCGTCTATATCAGAGTTATAATAAGGCTACTCCGGATAAAAAAATCGAAGTTGACTTGCTGAAGCTGTGACAGAATTTGTTACTTTGAAAAGGATCGCAAAGTTATTTTTGCTAATAAATGCCAAAGGATCTGACGCGGTTACGTGTTAAACTTTGACTTTGGTTTCTAGGGTTTTTCAGGTATAAGACTGCGGGTAACATGTGGTTGGATCATCGTCTCGATTGTTCATTATTTGAAGTGTCTTCAGGAATTTCGAGAGGTTTGAACATAGATTGTAATCGTTAATATTCATATGATGTTCTAGGATTTTGAATGTTACAAATATTTTTCTGGGTTCTATGAATAGAAATAATATTCTAGCACAGTTTTGAAGTCAAAGTATAGCTTTGAAAGATATAGGGATCTAAGAGTGATATCTTCTGCTAAATCTTGACTTGGATTTCTGATCTGTTCAAAATCAGGATATGTAATTTATGAAAATGGTTGTCCTGATTTTATGAAAGAATGTGTATCGTTGTAAAAGTAGTGAATATAGTTGATGTCTTTTGATTTAGAATTGAAGAATGTACAGTGTATCATATTAATTGTGAATTTATATATCTCTCGGGCATTACCTACCCGATAAAAGTTTCACAAGTAACATTTTGGTACAAGAGAATTCCCATTACAATATTTATGAAAATATATGTGTATTTTATTCAGATGTAATATAGATTTAATGAATTTATATTAAATTAAACCCGATTGATTTACGGTTGGAACTAGAATTGAATAATTCCTAAAGCTTTAGAAATTACATAACTTTTACGGAGTATTTCTTCAATGAGATTATGAATCAATACTTCGTTATTTATTGATGCATGATGTTGGTATTTGTGGAATTCTTGTGAACTTCGCAAAGTACGAATGATGTTGTCTGAAAAGTTTCGAGTACACCGATGATGAAAGTGTAAAATCAAACATATATTTGGATAATACACTTGATTTATTATGAAATGGAATTCATTGAATTGAAACAGAGATTGTAGTTAACAATGGTTAAGTTGCTGACGAAGGATGTACATCATAGCATATTAGTAATATGAATTAACCGAGTGGTTAAGATTCACACATAATAGCTTAGTACAGAAAGATTTATTATGGTTTAAAAATTTATATATATAAGATATACATATAAATCCTTTAGTGGAAATGAGTTAATACTTCATAACTCATTGATATGACATACTTGTTGTTGATTCGTAATGATGTCCACGGTGATTCTTGAACTGACGGAGCTTGTGATGTTATAGGTGCTGCTAGTGCTGATGATGCTGACGGTACTGACAGTGCTGGTGATGCTGACGGTACTGTTGATGCTGTTGGTAAACAAGTCTAGCTTGTAATTCGTGCACCATCCTTGTCAGGTTTTCTATTCTTCCCTGTATCATTTCTATCCATCCATTCATCTTGGTTTACGGCTATGATTTGAATAAATAGTCTCTAAAACTTTAGAGATTACATAATCACCGTAGAATATTTCTCCGATGAAGTTATGAATCAATACTTCATCGGTTATTGTTGTTGGTATTTCTTGGTACCTACAATGCGTATGATGTTGATGCTCAAGGTGTAAATTGTGATGTTGAGGTGTGGGATGCGGAAGTTGTTGGTGGTGGTGGTAATGGTACTGTTGGCGTTGATGATGGTGCCACTGCTGGTGTTTGTAACCTTTGCACCATAGTCTCCAGAGCCAGTACCCGAGCGCAAAGCTCGTTGACTTCTTCTATTACCCCGGAATGATCGGTGGTTCGGACGAGTGGATGAATAAGATCTAGGATTTGAGATAATATATAATCGTGACGAGACCCTCTGGAAATGAGAGAGAAAATGGTGTCTCGAACAGGTTCGCTGGTAAGTGCTTCAGGTTCATCGCCAAGAGGGCAATGTGGTGGATGGAAGGGATCACCTTCTTCTTGTCTCCAATGATCAAGGAGGCTACGAACCCATCCCCAATTCATCCAAAATTGATGATGGCTAATTGGTTGATCCATTCCAGTCACACTGCTTTCGGAGCTCGAGTGAAACTCCATATCGGAATCTGAGGAACTTGAACTAGTGGCGAGTTCCATTTCGTACGATTGAATAAAGGATTTTTCGATATGAAATGATTTTCGGCTATCGGATGGTATTCTACTTACATAGAATATCTATATATATAGAACAAAAGATTTCATAGATTACGGAGGAATTTACGGAATATGTCAGACAAAGTTTATAGTAATAGATACGCTAAGATATGAATTAGCATATACGCTAAGATATGAATTTTGTCTATACACTATTTATGCAATCAATGCAGTAAGATGTGTCTAGACTAAGAATGATAAGCATGTAATTTCCGACAAGAATGATAAGCAAAACTTTTTGACATGCAGACGGTCGAAGTCCAGACTCACTAATGCATCCTAACAACTATTAGTTAGACACACTAATGCAAGATCTGGTTCGCTAAGACCACCGCTCTAATACCAACTTTAACAACCCGTTCATATCGATTATAAACGAATTACAATAGTTGATTTCATTGTGAGGTATTTGACCTATAAATGATACATTTTACAAACATTGCATTCATTTTTTTAAAAGACAAACTTTCATTACAACGAAAGTTGACAGGCATGCATACTATCTCATAATATAACCAAACTATGAATGACTTATTATTAATCTTGATGAACTCTACGACTTGAATGCAACGTCTTTTGAAATATGCCATGAATGACTCCAAGTAATATCTTTAAAATGAGCAAATGCACAGCAGAATATTTCCTTAATACCTGAGAATAAACATGCTTTAAAGTGTCAACCAAAAGGTTGGTGAGTTTATTAATTTATTATAATCAATCATTTCCAATAATATAATAGACCACAAGATACACATATTTTGAAAACAATCTGTGCAGGTCTGTTCACTGCTGTAAAAATCATTCATATGAAGAACACCGGAATCTCACCAATCGGTAGCTAATGCATCGTGCAATGCAAAAATTTCTCACCGAGGGTAGCTAATGCAAAACAATCTCACCAACGGTAGCTAATGCATCGTGTAATGCAAAAATTTCTCACCGAGGGTAGCTAAAACAGTAGCTAATGCATCGTGCAATGTAAAAATTTCTCACCAATAGTAGCTAATAAATCGAACCATTTCCGTAGCTAATGCATCATGCAATGAAAAAATTTCTCACCGATAGTAGCTAAAACGGCAGCTAATGCATCGTGCAATGCAAAAATTTCTCACCGATAGTAGCTAATAAATCGAACCATTTCGGTAGCTAATGCATCGTGCAATGCAAAAATTTCTCACCGATGGTCACTAACACAATCTTTATAGATATCGAACCATTTCGGTAGCTAATGCGTCGTGCAATGCAAAAATTTCTCACCGATGGTCGATAATACAATATTTCTAGAAATCGAACCTCTGAATCCAAATAATTCTATCATAGAATGCAGTTTTTAGTACTTGTGTCTATTTCGTTAAATATTTATAAAAGCAGTTCATGTATTCACAGTTCAAAAATATATCTCAAAAGCATTTAATAAAACAGTTATAAAAACCGCGCATGTATTCTCAGTCCCAAAAATGTAAAGAGTAAAAGGGAATCAAATGAACTCACAATACAGTATTTCGTAGTAATTATACATATGATGGCATTGAACAAGTGCAAGGTTGGCCTCGGATTCACAAACCTATATTAAGTATATATATATATTTATATAATGGTCAATATCTGTTTATCAATTTAGGTCAAGTCATAGTGTATCACAATCCTATTGCTCGAGATCGATATGCAAAAGTCAACAAAAGTCATTTTATATATTTAAATATATTTATCGGATTTTATTAGAGTAAATAATACAAGTTATTTATTAATAAATAAGATTTATATTAAAATTTATATATGATAAAAATATACTTTATATATCTCATGTAATAAAATTTATAAAGTTTTTTTAATATCATATAATGGTATGTATTATTAATGTAATTATATTTCGTATGGTAAAAAGATCTTTGTATCACATATTTATTTTATAAAATAATATTTATAATAATAATAATACGTAAAGTTGTATTATTTTATAATAATAATAATAATAATTATAATAATAATATGATAATAATTATAATAACAATATTTATATTTACTAATGATAATAATAATCTTAATAATAAAAATAATCTTTTATAGTAATACAAATGTTATAATAATAATATTTCTGATATAAATATTATATTAATGTTAATGATAATAACAATGATAATAGTATCGTTGTTAATGATAATTTCAACGAAAATATAGGTTTTAAGATTTATAATGATATTTTCAAACAAACGTGATAATTTTTAATAATAACGATAAATAATATTATTTTATATGAAAATAATAATTCTTTTTGAAATGATAATAATAATACTAGAATGATAATAATAATTTCCCAATAATATATTTTATCTTGATAATAATTACTATATATATAATTATTATAATAAGAATCGTAATAATAATATTTTATAAAAATAATCATATCAAAAATGATAATTCTTAATAATAATTCTAATATGATAAAGATAATAAAAATGATATTTTTATTAGAATTGATAATTTTAACAAACGTGATAATTTTAATATTAATGATACTTTTAATAGTAATAATGATAAAAATAATAAAATAATAGTTTTTATAAAAACGTTAACTTTTAATAATAACTATAGTAATAATAATAAGAATAACAATTTTAATGATAATACCTATATTGATAACGATAATGATAATAATAATAATAATAATAATAATAATAATAATAATAATAATAATAATAATAATAATAATAATAATAATAATAATAATAATAATAATAATAATAATAATCCGATAATAATAACGAAGATAATAACGACGATGGTAATAATAATAATTTTTAATAATAATACGAAAATTAATGATAATTCAGTTGGTCATAACTTTTAATCCGTTCATCGAAACCACACGATTTCTAAATGAAAAGTTATTAATTTTTCGACAGCTTTCCAACGACATGCATATCATATACCTTCTCTCAGTCGCATATGTAATAAATTCATAATTTATCATAAACTATTTAACGACAAAAGTAAATATGAAAGCATGCATAATCAAATATACTCGAGCACTAGTAAGGGATACACTATTAATATATAAAAAAATAAGATACGAGTGCTCACGTATCAATATTGAGATTCAATATTGCAGAATAGAACGTAGACGCAACGGTGATGATAAACACTAGATTTGAGTCACGAGCATACCCCCGAATAATACCCATAACCTCCATAGCTATAGCCCATAATTTCCTTAGCTCTAACTCGTTTGAAAACCCGTTTTGTAAACATGCGAGCAGAACCTCGTCGTAGTATTTTATGTATAAATAATAATAATAATAATACTAATAATAATAATAATATTAATCTTAATCTTAATAATAATAATAATAATAATAATAATAATAATAATAATAATAATAATATAAAAAATAAAAAAAAAATATTAAGAACATAAGGAGTAATATATCGGTGGGTGTATGTGTGTGTTTATCCAACTGAATTCGTTTGCGTTTTATAGAACATCACCTGCCCTCACTCCTCATGCGATCGCATGAGTTTAAAGGGAAATCCTCATGCGATCACATGAGCCCTGAATCTAGCTCATGTTCGACCACTTAAAACTGCCGACACTTAATTTAAATTATATAATATATATTTATTTAATTTATATAATTATATATATATTATATTATATTTACGAGCATAGTTGACTTGTAAAATTAGTCCCATTGACTTGGACGTTGTCACTCGACTAATGTCTCGATTTCAGTTTTTCAACCGAAGTTTTGTACGCTTAGAAAACTAACACTTTACGTTTCGTGACTCGTACCCTTGTCAAAATATAGACTAAAATCATTGATAAATCATATTACATGAAGTGTAACTTATACATTTGAGTATTTTGGTCATTTGCTTCTGTAAATCGACTTCTCGTTGTTTATTAAAATTTATTTAATAATATATTAAAATATTACTTAAATAAAAATGTTTTATAACTATATTAATATTGTAATATATATATATATATATATATATATATATATATATATATATATATATATATATATATATATATCTGTATTTAGAAATATAATTTATATATATATAATTGGAATATCAATTTAATATAATATTTAGTTTTTCAAACCTAAATTATATTTCAAAGTTCGTTTTATATAATTTAAACTCGTTTTAAATAATAGGAGTTATTATATCAAATAATGTTTTTAAATATAAAAACTAAATAATTAATTTATCAAGGGACACGAGGCAATCAAAGTAAAGCACGCTTTTGAAATTTAAACGAGAATCTTTACTAACTTTTGACTAACTCTCGTTAATTGACACATTTGTTCTTACTCGTAAATGACTTTACCATTTAATTCGAATATCGTTAAAAAATGAACAATTTCACAAATCAACGTGGACCTCACAATAAAGACTCATAATCATACAATGTATCTGATAAATCAATCATTTGATATTATCTTCTAATTCCGTCGGCGAATACGATCATGTAAAGTATTATATTTAATACTTTGTTAACGTTATCAAGTTATAATACACACACACACACACACACACACATATATATATATATATATATATATATATATATATATATATATATATATACCCGTATATTCCAATCCAATTATAATGGTTCGTGAATCGTTGGAATTTGGTCAAGGTTAAATGAATGTATGAACACAGTTTTAAACTTTTGAGATTAAACTTAACAAACTTTGCTTATCGTGTCGGAATAATATAAAGATAAAGTTTAAATTTGATCGGAAATTTCTTGGTTGTCACACTAACCGCGGTAACCGTACCAGACCAACTTTCCGGTAATGATGAAAACAAGATTAGTGCTTTTAGTTCTTCATCAAACATAATCTCTACCAATGTTAGCCTCAATATGAAATTGTTGAACTCATTGATATGATCTATTGCACGCATACCTTCCTTCATCTTCGTATTGAACAATTGACGCATAAGAAAAACCTTATTAGAGGCGGTAGGTTTTTTGTACATGTTAGAGAGAGCCTTCAAACACGTAAACGTCGTTTTCTCATTCATAACGTTATAAGCAATGTTCTTAGCAAGTGAAAGACGAATAACACCCGAAGCTTAGCGATCCAATAACATCCAATCGACATCGCTCATGCTTTCGGGTTTAGTCTCCAACAAGGGTTGGTGTAGCTTTTTATGATAAAAGTAGTCCTCGATTGGCATCTTCCAAAAGCTGAAGTCTTTTCCGTCAAACTAATCGATTATAAACTTCTCGTCTTCCACCATTGTTCTCAAAGTCGAAACCTCGAGCTTTTGATACTAATTGTTAGGATTTTAGGACTAAACAACGCAAGGGATTAAAGAAAAGCACTCACCCACAAACACTAAACGAAAGAACAATGCGAAAAATTAAATCGACACAAGCAATATAACGTGGTTATATGCAATCGTTGGGACTGCTTTAGTCCACGACCAACTAGAAAGTTTTATTGATAATTTTCTTGCTCAATGATACAGGTTACATCGTGATTATATTTATAGTGCAAAATAAATAAGGCAATACGTGTTCTTAACTTGCTGGACAAGTTGAACCTCGCATTTGGTGAGAATAATGTCACCATATACGACCTTCGTGTAGTGACCCGTCCAAATACACATGGACGATTACATTACATTTAGTTTCATTGCGAGGTATTTGACCTCTATATGATACATTTTACAAACATTGCATTCATTTTTAAAAGACAAACTTTCATCACATCGACACTTGACGGCATGCATACCCTTTCATAATATATCCAACTATAATTGACTTAATAATATTTTTGATGAACTCAATGACTCGAATGCAACGTCTTTTGAAATATGTCATGAATGACTCTAAGTAATATCTTTAAAATGAGCAAATGCACCGCGGAAGATTTCTTTAAAACTTGAGAATAAACATACTTTAAAGTGTCAACCAAAAGGTTGGTGAGTTCATAGGTTTATCGTAATCAATCATTTCCATAATTTTAATAGACCACGAGATTTTCTTTATTCAATAATCATACACTCGCAAGTGTTTAAAAATCATTCATATGGATTGAACACCTGGTAACCGACATTAACATAATGCATATAGAATATCCCCAAAACAGAAATCCATCTGTATAATATAAACTCGAAGTACTCAAGCATACCATTTTCCAGTATGGGGGGAGTTAGTGCCCGTAGATCTACCTTTAGGATTCGCGTCAATTAGGTTGTCTGTTCCCTAATTCTTAGGGTGTCAATTAGGGTGTCTGTTCCCTATATATATATATATATATATATATATATATATATATATATATATATATATATATATATATATATATATATATATATATTACTAATATACTTGTTATTTTATATGTTATTTAGATAAATTTAATATATTAAATTTATATGTTTTATATAACTATAATTCATTATCAATAATGAAACTGTATATTAAGATTTATATATGGTAAAAATATATAAATTGATATCTTTTATATATAGCTTATTCAATATCTTTTTATTAATAAAAATATAGTGTAATATATTTTTTATATAAAAATATCTATTTGTAAAATTTTTGATAGTTTTAGTGATAACAAAATAATAATCTTAGTAAAAATGATAATAATGATAACAAGTTTAATAATAACAATTCTAATAATCATATTAATAATAATGATGATGATATCAATAATAATACTTATACATATGACAATAATAATAATAATAATAATAATAATTATAACATTAATCATAACAATAATAATAATAATAATCCTAATTGTACTTATACTAATAATAACGATAATGATAATACTCTTAATTTGATTAATGATACTTCTAAATATTAGGATTAATAACAATTATCATGATGATAATAATAATAATAATAATAATAATAATAATAATAATAATAATAATAATAATAATAATAATAATGTTAATAATGTTAATAATAATAATAATATTAATAATAAAAATATATATAAAACTACCTTAGAAACCTATGTTATAAATATTGCACCAAGCCGGGCTCGAACCCGAGACCCCTCGTATAACACCAACAACTCAAACCAGCTGGGCTACTGCCCATAATCCGAAATAATACAGAACTCAAAAATATTTAACCCGAATTTTACTGTTTCCCTTTTTCTTCTTCCTCATAAATTTCAAACGATCAGGGGTGAATTCCCCATAACACGAATTGATTGTTAACTTGATTCAGGAATTGCATTGATACAGATACGACCTAACTACAATGGGAATTGGGATAAAATAATGATAAAATTAAAAAAAAAATGGAATCTGTCGTGATGAACACTTCAAGAACTTCAAACTTGATTTTTATTTCCCGAACATTTTGACTCATAATTCCAACATGAAAAAGGTTCTAAATCATACCTATAAACTTTCTCAATCATCAATTTGAATGGAGATATCAAAATGATTTCGAATTTCTTCATGAACTAATTTGTTGACTTTTTGAAAATTTACTTTGACTCCCAAATTTGTATTCGATATTAGAAATTAGGACTTGAAACTTTGTAGATAGTTTTAAAATATGATTTCCAACCTATCTGCATTAATACATTTTGAAGAACGATTCAAATTCGAGTTTTTGACAAAAAGTTGAAAGTACAGAGGTTTCGAGCTTGTTTCAATATTTTTGTTTTTATTTCTAACAATGCCGCAGAGGATAGTGGTATTTAAGGATGGTAATCGAATAATTGGAACAACAACATGATTTGATCGAGCATTATTTTCTTGTGAAAGTTAAGTCGACATGAATGGAAGAATTAACAGATAAAGAAAAAAAATTAAATCTTGATATTGATATCTAACAGATTTCGTAATTAACTATATTTGATTTGTACGATTGACTTTGTCATCTAACAGATTTTTGTTTTGTATTAAGGATTTGGGGTCGATAGAATCATAATCGGATTAAAAGCAGTGGCTGAATTCGTCTTTATCTATATTATTACTTTTTTTTCATAAATATAAATATATTAATAATAATATTAATAATAATAATTATTATATTAGTAATAATAATAATAATAATAATTAATAATAATTTTAACCACTATGATAATAATAATCAAAAATGATATTATCAATGATATTTATAATAAATTGTATTATCTTTATGATAATATTAATACTGATTTAATAATAATGGTAATTATAATTATAAAAGTAATAATTTTAATCATAATAGTATTAATCATAATAACTAATAATATTTAAATTACAACTAAATAATAAATTTAATCATTCTTATAGTAATATTTTAAGTATTTATTTTGATAATGATAACCTTAATTTTATAAAAATTTTAATCTTTAATATTACTAATATTGATATTAATATTAATAATAATGAAAGTAGTAATGATACCAATAATATTAGTAGTTAAATGTATTCAATTATATATATATATATATATATATATATATATATATATATATATATATATATATATATATATATATATATATATATATATATATATATATATATATATATATATATATATATATATATATATATATATATATATTATAATAACTACTTCACATAATAGTTTTCTACTATATTTGATTTACAATATATAATTATTTACATGTATAGTTATTTACATATACATTTCTATTTACGTTTAAAGGTTCGTGAATCGTCGAGAATAGTCAAAGGTTAACTGAATCCATATAAACAGTTTAAAAATTTTGAGACTAAACATTACAGACTTTGCTTATCGTGCCGAAATTATATAAAGATTAAGTTTAAATTTGGTCGGAAATTTCCGGGTCGTCACAGTACCTACCCGTTAAAGAAATTTCGTCCTGAAATTTGAGTGGGATCATCATGGCTGAAAATAAGTATGTTTTCATGACTCATATGAGCTGATAAATAGAGTTTTATTACCATTGACTAATAAGGATAAAATGATTCGATTATTCGAAGAGTACGAGTGAAGCTATCACAAAGAGTGAAGTGAAGAAATAGAGATTCGTCTTAACTTTTGATGTAGTCACGGTTAATCTTCCGGGATTCAAGGAATTTAGAGGAAATCTTCGTAATAAGATTTGATTCTTCGGTAATTAAGGAAATTAGGATCCTTTTTGGTTAAATGCGATAATCTGTCTTGATTGCTCTGTCTGATATTTCACTATAAATACACCCTCTTCGTTTCCTTTACATTTTGGAGTTCTATTTATTTGGTTTTCTCTTCCCGACTTTAAGTCAAACGAATAATGGTCCAAAATTCATAGGTGTGAAGTTCAGAATGAACATAGCTAACATTCTAAGAGAGAGATTGTAATAGCACGATCTTGATTGGTTAAATTATCAGAATTCAGGAGAAAAGATAGAACTATCAGGAAGATATGTCCTTGATATGTTTGGAGATTAGGTAAAATGCAAGAGTTGTGTAAAATGGCACATGATGAAGGTATGGTCTGTGGATCATCATGTTTCATTACAAACTCAGCATGACTTACTGTAATATAATCACGTTGATCAAGTGTCATTATATTATACTAATTCATGTTTCAGTTCCCAACACTACTTCAAAAACATTCAAATTTTAAATTCGAATTTTTTAGAATTTAGAAACTAAATTAGTTTCCTTTCTGATGTAACACTGATATCGTGATGAGATAAATGATTTCAGATAAGAATAGTTATGAAAATATCTTCAAAAATATCGAGGATATTTATAATGAAAGATACGATGATATCTTAGAATTTTTAATATCGCAGGATGATGAAGAAGATTGTGTTGGTCCCTTGATAAAAACAGGAGTATTGTAGAGGGGGGTGAATACAATTTCTTTTAAATAACTTAACAGTTAAACACGATTAGTATTCAAGCATGTAAATTAAATAGAGTCACAGGTAATTTTCAACGGTTATTCTTTATTGATTGAATCACAAAGAATTACAACTATCCTTGGCAGAATGATAGTTGGTAGATACAGATTACCTAGAATATAGCTAAGAGGTAAACTAAAAGCTATTACATGTTTTTGACTCTAAATAAATAAACCCACACCACTAGTTGTTACAATAGTGGATACAACAATTTTAGTAGTCCTATTAACCGTGTAATGGTTCTATTATCCACTGGTACATAAGATGTCTGTACTTGTGGGAACAACTGCATTAGAGAGCATGCTCTCCTCTTTCCTCTTTGGTAGCTATTTGCAGGAACACCCCAATTCTGTTTGGCACCACTATTTGATTAAACAAATAGAATGTTGTTTTCCCTAGGTGTTGACAAAGTATAACCCGTGTCTGCACATGCGTTAAACTTCTGCATTCCCAAGTAGTCTTGTAAGGTCACTTGTCAGCCGCCGACGCGTGTCCTTTTCTGTTCAACTTTGTCTTTGACTTCTGTTGAATAGTACCATTGATGTAGACCACTCGGAAAACTACTATGCTTATAATGGAGCATAGCTGTCTTATGTAGTAAGCTGCATTCCAGCTGTGCTGGTTCTTCATTGCTGAGACACTTGATATTCTTGAACTGCTGAGTACACATCCTGTGCTGATTGAAGAACACTGTCTACCTTGTGCTGGTAGACTGAGCAGCAAACTAAACACTTGACACAACAATATCTGCTGTCTATACATAAAAAAACTTGTGCTGACTGCACATAACATTTTAGTGCAAATAAATTACAGTTTTGTCATAATTAAATCCTTAATTATTTTGGGGACTCAACAATCTCACCCTATTTGATGATGACAAAACCTATGACATATAGAGAAAACAATAAAGCCAGCACCGAGGGGCCTAATGAAAAATAGGCAGTAAATTTGTCCCTTTTTAAGTTTGTTTTTGGGATCTTTTGCTGAGTTATCCATATCTTATAATTTGATATGATTTTGAAGATAAACTCATTTGACTTTCATTACAACAGAGTATATACAGTAATTACAAGAACATTATAATGAAAAATGAAATAAATAAAAGATACAATTTAAGCACTAGAGGGCTATCTATCTTTATCTTTATCTAATTCCTCTTCAGATAGCTCCTCTTGTTTGATTCTCCAGGCTTCAAGAAACAGGATATGTATATCAGCAGGATCAAATACAGGAATATGAGGAGGTAGAATGATGCGATCTCTTCTTTGTGGGCCTTCACCAGTAGATTTCTTCCATTTAGGTTTTTGAGAAAGTACTTCTTCTACGTTTACTACTGGTGCATTCCCAAATTTTGTAGCTTTGTTGAAGAGATCTTGGAGTTCTGGCTTCAATGACTTTTTAATACCACTTTCAGATTTACCAATGAAATACTCCAATATCTCCATCTATTCACTGAATCCTAAGGATCGTAACTCATCATAATTTATCCTTTCTTGTACATTATTCTCCCTGCTGACATTGAAAGCTCTTTTTGAGCCTCTGTGTACCTTGATGATCTTGCTGAGATTTGATCTTCTGTTCATCACATCACCATACCTGCTCCTATAATAATGATCAGATAGTTCTATGGTTCGAGCAGTTTCTATAGAAGCAATAGCAGGTGCTTTCTCAGCAGCTTCTAGTTCATCAAGTGCCTTATCCTGTTCCTTGACAATGGCTTTAGCTAATTTGAGGGACTCAGCCTCTAGCTTTCTATCATCAGCCAATTTTTCTTCTATTTCCTGAAGCCTTACCCTCTCAGCGAGTTCAGCATCAGCAGCCTCCCTTCTCTGCATTTCAGCTTGTAAGCCCAACAGATAATCATCGGCAGTAATTTTCAGGGACTTTACTATTTCAATCATCTTTCTACCCTCTTCAGTTCTAAGGGCAGCACGATACTCCCTTAGATCCATACCTAGCTGGTGAGCCTCTTGAAATTGAGCTTTCTCCTCATCAGTAGAGAGCCTTTGACCACTGTTGTTTAAGTATACACCAATTTCAATGCCATAAGTCAAGGCAGTGATGTAGAGTGGCTGATCAAGAGGATGATGCAGCAATCTAACTTGGCGTATCCTTTCATTAATAGCAGCTTGTCTTTGCTCAAGCAATTCTGATATAGTGATCTCCAGCCTGTAAGCATCTCTTTTATCTGGATTCATTTTAAATAAGTCTGGCTCACCACGGGCAACTGAATCATCTTCCCATGTTCTGTATTTACCATGACGTTTTGGGGAACATGGAGGATACATGATTGATTCACCTATGCCAGATGAACTCACTGGAAACTGATTAACACGATTATCCTGTGTTCTGTTAAAATAAGTGAGGGTCCGGGGAGAGATAGGTGATTGAACAAATAAGTGATCTCCAATACCCCAGACTGTAAAGTCAGCAGGATTAACCGTATCATCATCTTGATTATCACCCAGCACATCCACCTTTGCTGGGTCTTCAACACTTGTTTCACCCAGCAGCACACTACTGGCTGAGTCTTCATTCACAGCACTCCTTGCTGTGTCTTCAGTACCACCTGACTGATTAGTATCAGCTGGCACAACTGCCTCAGTATCTTCATCAGCTGCCTCAAATAGGGGTCCTTTCCTTAGGGGTTGGTTGTCCCTAGGAGCAGATTTCACCCTTTGTTTGTCAATTGGCATGGGTTCAGCTGATGGTTCTTGTGTTAATACTGGTTCTTGTGGTGGCAGATAGGGAACAATAGCAAGATGCTCCCCCTGAATATCAACATCTGCTGGCTGTTGTTGTGTAGCTGGCTGAGTAGACGATAATGGTCGAGAAGATGAGCTGGTTTCTAACATTGCATCCAGCCATTTCATAAATACATCAGCTCTAACTCCTCCTGACCCAGTAGAAGCTAAATAGTCTTTCATCTATTCAGGAGTCATCTTCTTTATTCTATCTGCTCACTCAGCTTACAGCTTGGCTTTCCTTTTATCATACTTGATCATGAACTTAGCATTTCTTTTCAGTGTTTCCCTTTTATATTCTTCAATGTTGATCAGATCATCATCAATTTCATGCTTATCAGGAGTGAGAGTTCGCCTACGCTCCATTTTAAGTCTTTTTAGAGCAGCATAGGTCCCAAACTTAGCGTTGAAAGCAGCTTTTAATTCCTGCTGTCTCTTCTGATGTCTCTCCATTTTTCTTTTCAATTTACGTTCAATGGTTTGAGAGACAGCAAAAGATTCAGCAACAGCCAATTCATAAACGTCACTGGGCTTACTGCCAGAACCAATATCATCCACTGATGTGGCAGACACACTGGGTTAAGATTCACCAGCTGCCTGTACACCAGCTTCAGTATGAGCGTTGCTGGGCTTAGTGCTAGTACCATCACCACCATCATCACCATCTCTCCTTTGCTGTTTAGGAGCCTTTTCATGCTCATGCTCCCCCTCAGATTGTTTTCTCTTTTTAGACTTTTTCTTAGACTTCTTCTCCCCCTTTTTTGTCATCAGTAGGGGCAGAAGGGCGAGCAGGGGAGACATGTGCATCAAGGTCACTATCTGACTGAGGAACAGAGAAAGCAAAATTATTCTAGTCAGCATCAGTAGGAGAAAGATGGGCACCAGGATCTACGCCATATTGTCTTAGGCAGAGGTTGGAAGTTCGAACTTCATTTCTAGCAACACCCATGGCCATATTTTGGACATCAGCCCTAACACCAGCTTGAAGATCAGCCATGCGTTGCATTACCTCCACCATTTGAACATAAGCTGAGGCAAGAATCATAGTAGCCATTTGCTGTTCCTGCAAATCCAATCTCTCTTCTAACACCCTATTTTCTTCATCAAGGAAAAGAATTCTGCGATTAGCAGCATCCAAATCAGCTTGAAAACGAGCAATATCCTCAGTATACTCATTGTGAGAGATGATTCGCTTCTTTAAATCCTCCTCCTCTTCATGTTGTTTGACAATGGCTTCCACAGAAAGATCTGCAAAGGCACACACTTGTTTGAGCTGGTTCTCAAAAGAAGAAGTGGTAACCTCCCCAGCTGTGCGTACAACTTCAGACACTCTTTCAACAATAGCAGATCGAATGGTGTTCTGTAGATCCGGTGTGACTTCAGCTAATGTCTTATAGACAGCCAAAGTGGAGATGGCAGCCACCACATCAGCATTAAACTTAGTATAGCTGGTTGAGGGGCGATCACTAGCAGCTAACACAGGAGTACCTCCGTGGGGTGGTGGAGGTGGAAGGTCAGAGTCTGACTCGTCACCATGATCACCATCATTTTTACCTTCACCCGAAGGTTTAGAACCATTGGTATCCTTGTCAGCATCATTATCAGCATCATCAGTGAGATCCACTGGTTTATCTTTGGAGCCAGTCATATTAATGCATTATCATGAATGACTGGCTCTTCCTTACCAGTACCTTTATCAGCATCACCATCAGATGAAGAAGATTATGAGGAAGAAGCTGATGAATCAGAGGGTACTGGCGAATCAGGAAGTTGTTGCATGATAAACTTACCAGTAGTGGGATCTCTGATGAACTTGAGAGGCCTCCATGTACCAGGACATAGAGAAGCAGCTGGAGCCATACCAAAATAGTGATAGTATGGCTGCTCGTTGATCTGTTCTAAAGTAGCCAGCCTCTCATATACCTCTTCTCTTGCTGGTCGATCAAGCTGAGACAACATTTCAGTCAACTCTTCCCTAGGTAGTTTACTGGCTGACACCAGAGCACTTTGGGGATCAATAGTCAGCTGATCCACCATAAAGGCAACTCTGGGAGTGATGGAGGCTCCCCTATAGATGAAGTTAGGTACAACTTCATCAGGATCTGGTACCTGGCACACATATGGCTGCTGCTCAGTAGAAGCAGTAGCCTGAGACGAATCAGTAGTGGTAGTAGCAGAGGTACCAACATCCATAATGGGTTCCGTAGAACCAGTAGCAGCAGTAGGTGACTGTGCAGTAGGTGAAGAAGCAGCATCTGCAGCACCTTTAAAGAAAGTCTCCAGTGTTGAATCAGAAACCTGTAGATTACTAGCGGAATCCACAGTAATAAATTGTCTCGATTGAAGATCAGAAACATCTGGAATAACAGTAGGAGCAGCAGTTGTAGTAACAGTGGGAGTGGTAGCAGCATCAATATCAAGAACCTCCTTAACAATGTTATCAATAACCTTTTCAAGTACCAGAGGAGGTTCCATTATCATCTCATCAACCACTTCAGAATCAGTAGTTGAAGTAGCAATACCAGAGACAGTAAGAGGAGGAGCAGATATATCAGCAGTAGCTACCTCCTCATTAATAGTAAGATCAGTGGAACCAGCAACCACATTGTCTACAGTAGAGCCAGCAGCAGTAGAAACAACAGTACTAGTGTCAGCACCACCAGTAGGCAAATCAGTAGCACCAATACCAGTAGCAGAAGCAGAGAGCTCATCAGTAGAAACATTAACATCCTTTTCTTGCTCCCCCTCTGCCTGTTTATCTACCCTGCTAAGAACTGAAACAAAAGAATATTTTACGTTAACAACTGGAGAACCAAATAAATTTGACTCAACAATTGCATCTATTGTTGGTCTCTGGGGATAGACTGGTGGTATAATCAGCCCTTTGATTGAGACAGAGTTAGGTGTCTGTAAGTGCAGCTGTGACTCTGCTGACTCATTAGCAACACATGTTGACCCAGATAGTATAAGAGTTCTGGCTGGTAATGATGTAGGAGTGAGACTCTTATCATGATCCAAGTAACATATTGGCTGTGCAGTATCCTGAGCTGGTTCAACACGATGAGGACCCAGCTCAAGTTTGCTTTGGGGGTCAGTTATGTGCTCTGCTAGTTGTACTGTCAGCAGAGGATATAGCATTAAGTTCAATTTAGAAAAATGTGGAAGTGTCTGGCTAGAAGTGTATGGGTTGCTACTCTTCTTAACACTAGTTTTAAAACCAGTCAGCTTGGGAGCCAAGGTTATACCTTTAACTCCACTTTCATTTGTCAAGTCAGCAGTTAAAATGTTTTCAATTAAGTTAGAATTTTCTGCTGTATGGTCTAGAAACGCACCAGGTTCCATAGCTACATCCTTTGCAGGAGCAGTAGTTGAGACTGGTGCAATCTCCCATGTGGTTTGCTTGAAGCCAGCCTTTGCACGTTTGGATTTGCCTGTTACCAAGAAATAGATAAGCAACGGATTCCAATACTAGAATTGGGTAGTCAGTATATAAGACTAGGGCTGTTCTTTATTATCAGAGAGCACTAGATTCTAATACAACTACTGCTTTACTAGTATGTGAGATGGTGGCTATTCTAATTGAGGTAGCTGGCTGCTTCCTACACGTAGCTGGCTTACACTGAGGACCCTCCCCCTCAGGTGGTGCAGAACCAGAGGCAGTCAATTGGTTAGCTCCACCCCGAGCAGCAAGATACTCGAGCATGCCTTATGTCAAACCAGTATATGGAGCAGCAGGTGCATCTTTTGGCATACCCCCTTATTTTAGAGGCAGGTCGTATGATTGATCAGCAATCTGCTAGTAAGCTTCACCCAACTTACTTTCAAAAACCAGGCTTAAAAACCTTGGAAAAGGGATTAAATCTGTTCGTTTAGGTGCTTGCACCATCTCCCTTAGCCTCAAATAAATTTCCCCGGCATAATCAATGTTCCTGTTGAACAACAAACCATAACCAATTTTAAGCTCAAAATCTGAGCACTGGTCAAAACTTCCAGATTTCTGGCTGATACACTGGGTCAGCAGCCTAAAGAAGTAGTACCAAAGAGGTGCCATATGCTTCCTCAAAGGTGTATGAGCGATTGGTGAGTAAACCCAATGATTTCTAGCACCTCCCTTCTGAATACATCGCTGGTTGGTGAATCAACAAACGGTCCATCTGGTAATTGAAGGGCATGTCGGATGTTCTCAATGGTGACGGAGCAAGTTAGGGTTTCAGTTATCATGCCACGAATATATGGAACATTCTGGGGAGTGGTGGCAGTGGTGGCAGTATACCAAAATTGTGCCAAGCAGGCAGCATATAGGCTTGCAGGTACACCAGTGATAGCTCTAGCCAGAGGGGATTGTCGGATGTAGTCAATTAGCGTTTCATAACCCATATTGACTTTTGATTTGGGAATGGAGAGTGAATGAGCAGCATTGCCTCTTGATAGGTGAATAGTCGTGTGTTTAGGTGCATTAGTAGCCCTAACCAGAGCTGGGTGGAGATTGAATAGTGGTCCTTGAACAACCTGTTCCTCCGGTGCCGGTTGTGGTTGTTGATCAGGTTGTTGTGCCGGTTGTTGTTGCTGTTGTTGTTCCTCTGGCTGGTGTTCAGCATGTGGTGATTGTGGTTGGTCTGCCATTGATGATGGGTAAAGATGAAGATATGAAGTTGTGAAAGTTGGAAGATTTGAAGATTTTGAGTGAAAAGAGTATGTGATTTTGAATAATGAATAACCGAAGGTTATTATGAAAGATAAAACACTCTTTTAACCGTTGTGATTGGATGAAAAAGTACATGAGAGAGAAAATGGCAACTGTCATCTGCAGGCGCGTGGGCAGATGTGACAGACTGGCACATTTTCGAGGGGACACAGACTGTTGACATGGCGTATATACGGCTTGAACACTCATACCTCCCATTCAGCATTAAATGCAGCAGGTTTTAATTCAAAATTGATTTAAAGACCACAAAATAAGTTTTGTATTAAATACAAAATACTTTGTTACATTTAATATGTCATGAATTTAATTTAAATCATTAGGAGTAAATGATTTTCAGTTTTAAGGAATCATTTAATTTTGTGAGCTATTTATTATTTCATTTAAAAACATTTTGAGTAACCAAAGTATAAAAGACCTTGTTGTACTGCATGTTTGACATGTAGGCAGTAAGTTAACAAATGTGACTTACTGGTTTGCCCTACATGTTGTAAAGCCAGCACACCAACAAAAATTATCTTTTATTTAAAGTTCAAGCATACCCAGCTCAGAGATGAGATAGTTAAAACGTTTCTCATCTAAGGGATTTGTGAATAGATCTGCTAACTATTGGTCTGTTGAAATAAAATGTAGCTCCACATCTCCTTTTTGAACATGATCCCTTATGAAATAATATCAAACGTCAATGTGCTTTGTTCTTGAATGCATCACAGGATTGTTGGTGATAGCAATTGCACTTGTGTTGTCACAGTAGATTGGAGTCTTTGTAACATGAACACCATAGTCTTTCAGCTGGCTTTGCATCCATAGTACTTGAGCAGTACAACTACCAGCAGAAACGTATTTTACCTCAGCAGTAGATGTGGACACGGTATTTTGCTTTTTGCTCGTCCAGCTGACTAGCCTACCACCCAATAACTGGCAACCACCAGTAGTACTTTTCCTGTCTATTTTACACCCTGCAAAGTCAGCATCTGAATACCCAATTAGCTCAAAATCCTGGTCTTTGGGATACCAAAGACCACGTTTAGCAGTAGCTTTCAGATACCTAAATATCCTTTTTACTGCTAGCAAATGTGACTCTTTAGGATCAGCTTGATATCTGGCACAGAGACATGTGGTAAACATAATATCTGGTCTGCTGGCTGTAAGATATAGTAGGGATCCAATCATACCTCTATATTCAGTGATATTGACTGGTTCACCATTGGGATCAGCATCTATTTTAATAGATGATGTCATTGGGGTCCCTATATCTTTTAAACAGGTCAGACCAAATTTCTTTAACATATCTTTGATATATTTATCCTGACTTATAAAAATTCCATCATCAAGTTGTTTAATTTGCAATCCCAAAAAGTATTGCAAATCTCTTTGTAAGCTCATTTCATATGTCTTTGACATAAGTTTTGAAAAATCTTGACAATGTTTCTCATTTTTAGATCCATAAATAATATCATCCACATATATCTATACCAGCAAGAGATCACCATCTGTCTCTTTTGAGAACAGAGTGGTATCAATTGTTCCAACTTTAAAACCTATACTAGTGAGATACACATGAAGTGTCTTATACCATGCTCTTGGAGCCTGTTTGAGGCCATAAAGAGCTTTGTCTAGCTTGTAGACATGGTCTGGATATTTACTGCTTACAAAACCAGGAGGCTGTTTGACATAAACTTCTTCTTGCAGCTTCCCATTTAGAAATGTAGATTTAAAATCCATCTGGAATACCCTAAAGTTCATCTTAGCAGCATATGCCAAGAACAATCTGATATCTTCCACCCTAGCCACTGGAGCATATGTCTCTCCATAATCCAATCTTTCTTCCTGTTTGAACCCTTGAGCTACCAACCTAGCTTTGTTTCTGATCACAATTCCATCTTCATCCATCTTGTTCTTGAAAACCCACTTGGTACCAATGATCTTCTTAGTTTCATCATCAGGTTTAGGTACCAATGTCCAAACCTTATTCCTATCAAACTGGGAGATATCTTCTTGCATAGCTCCTGCCCACCTTGGATCTTTGATATCTTCATCAGGACATGTAGGTTCAATGGTAGACACAAAATTTACATGCATACAAAAGTTGCTGGTTGCATGCCTTCTTGTTTTAACACCACTAGCCAGATTACCAATAACTTGCTCAATTGGATGCTCTTTTGTCCATCTAGTGTTATGAACAGGTGAGCTTGTCATGGAACACACAACATCTTGGTCATCAGCTGGTTCAAAGGTATGAGCAGCAGTTGGAGACAGCTGTTCATTATTAATGTAACCAGTACCAGCTTGTGATCCATTAATACACCGGCAAATCTATTCATAAAAGTTTAGAGTAAGGAGCAAGATATTCATTAATAACTTCAGCAGACACTGAATCATTTGGATTCTTTGAAGGCAGGTTTAGTCTTTGTGATTTGTCTACAGCCTCCTTCATAGTTTCGCATAATCCGCTTTTCGGTACCAACTTTTCTGAGTTTTGCTAACATACTATTCTTTATCATCAAACCTCCGACGACTAAGGTCGTTTACGGTTGTCTACAGTTTCTGCTGCTTCTTTCAGCTTTTTCAAAATTTGGAGTATTGATTCGTAGACTGGGTGCTTTTCAAAATTTCAGAATGGAAAAACATAATTCTAAGAGATAAAGGTTATATGTATACATATAACTGTTGATGTAGAAATGCTGCGAGATTCCTAATACTGTTTGCTGATTTTCGGTAATCGGTATGGCAATTCTCGTTACAAAATGCGGATGAGTATATGATAAGGTTTTAATGAACAAATATAATGGTTTTTCAGAGAGACTCAAGCCAATGAGTAATGAAGTTGCTGGTAAATTTACTGCTAATGTGATGGGATATAAATGGTTCCCCGGTAACGACGACGAAAGGCAACTTATATCAAATTTATAATAAAGCTGATCCAAATGAAAGTCGAAGTTGATTTGCTGGAGCTGTGATAAAATTGGCTAGTTTGGATAGGGATTGTAAAGTGATTTTCGGTAATAACAATGCTAAAGAAACTAGCACATATACATGTTAAGCCTTTACTCAGGTTCCGAGTGTTTTCAGGTGCACAACTATATGCATCAATCTTTTCTTCCGTAGATGAAGTGCGATTGGTTCATCCTCTTGATTGAGGTGTTTTCAAGAATCATGAAAGGTTTGAACGCAGATTGTAATCGTCAAGATACAAATGAGGTTTAAGATGAAATCAAGTGGCAAACTTGAAGAATTGTTTAGTTTCATATGTTATAATCAATATTTTAATTCATTTTAATTGTCCAATATTTGTAGTCCACAGTTAGTAATTCAATAATTCATATGTAGTTTAATATATAATATTCGAATTAATTAATACGTATCGTGATCCATTGTATACATGTCTCAGACTTGATCACAACTCAAAGTATATATATTATTTAGAATCAACCTCAACCCTGTATAGCTAACTCGATCATTACCGCATATACAGTGTCTATGATTATTCCAAATAATATATATAGATGCGTCGATATGATATGTCAAAACATTGTATACGTGTCCCGATATTTAAAATGCGTAAATACCAGTATTTAAATGACGATAAATAAAGTGCGTAAAATAAATAATAGTAATTAAATGACGATAAATAAAATTGCGAGAATTAAATTGCGATAATTAAAATGTAATAAGGAATTAACAGTTAGCTAGGAACAGTTAGCTAGGATTTTGTTAGCGTGGATTATTTATAAAATTTCTCATAGTTAATTTGTTTGTTTCTAACAAATTTTTATTTTGTCCAATGTTTTCTTCATTATGCCACTTGTCGGATTCTGATAGGTCAAAATCCAAATATGAAATTGAATGAAAATGGTTATTCTGCGGTGAACGGGTACGTGTATCGGTGGATGTAAGTAGGATAGTAAATAACTGTTGAATCAGATTCGAAGAACGTACAGTGTAACTTATTAATGTAAAATTTAAATATTTCTAGGGTATTACCTACCCGTTAAAATATTTTCCCCATTAACAGTTTGTACAAAAGAATTTTTCATTACAATCTTTATGAAAACATATATACATATATATTTTCTTCAGATGTAATCATGGATTTAATGAGTCAATATGATATTAAACTCATTTGATTTACCATTAGAACAAGAATATATAATCTCTAAAATACTAGAGTTTACATAATCTCCATGTCGAACGAAGATAACTGATGTAGAAAGTCATGTAGAACGAAGATAATCGATGTAGGACATCATGTAGTATGATGATTATGCTAGAGGTGCAGACTGTGAGTTTGAGGCGTGTAGTGTTGAGGCTTGTACTGCGGATGTTGTTGTTGGTGGTACTGGTGTTGCCGGTGCTGTTGTTGAAGCTAGTAGGTTTTGCACCACGTTTTCCAAATTGATTACTCGAGCGCGAAGCTCGTTGACTTCTTCCATTATTCCGGGTTGATTGTCGGTTGGAACGAGTGGATGAATAAGGTTTAGAATTGTGGATAGAATATAATCGTGTCGAGCTACTCTAAAAATGAGGCTGAAAATGGTGTTTCGGATAGGTTCGCCGGTAAGTGCTTCAGGTTCTTTACCAAGAGGTGAATTCGTTTGGTGGAAGGGATCTCCTTCTTCGAGTCTCCATTGATTAAATTGACTACGAACCCATTAGATGAATTGGGGATGGCTGATTGGTTGATTCATTCTGGTGACGCTGCTTCCAGAGCTTAGGTGAACATCCATGTCAGAATAACCGTCGAATTCCGAATAGTGGCGAGTTCCATTTAGTACGATTGAATAAATGATTTTTTGATATGAAATGATTTTTGGCTATCGGATGGTATTCTAATTATATATATATATATATATATATATATATATATATATATATATATATATATATATATATATATATATATATATATATATATATAGAACAAAAGATTTCGTAGATTATGGAGGAATTTACGGAATATGTCAGGCAAGGTTTACAGTAATAGATACGTTAAGATATGAATTTTGTCTATACACTGTTCATGCAATCAATGCAGTAAGATGTGTCTAGACTTTAAGGATGATAAGCAAGTAATTTTTGACACGAAATGATAAGCAAAAATTTTGACATGCAGATACGGTCGAAGTCCAGACCCACTAATGCATCTAAACAACTATCAATTAGACACACTAATGCAAGACCTGGTTCGCTAAGACCACCGCTCTGATACCACCTGTAGTGACCCGTCCAAATCCACATGGACAATTACATTAAATTTGGTTTCATTGCGAGGTATTTGACCTCTATATGATACATTTTACAAACATTGCATTCGTTTTTAAAAGACAAACTTTCATCACATCGAAAGTTAACGGCATGCATACCCTTTCATAATATATCCAACTATAATTGACTTAATAATATTCTTGATGAACTCAACGACTCGAATGCAACGTCTTTTGAAATATGTCATGAATGACTCCAAGTAATATCTTTAAAATGAGCAAATGCACAGCGGAAGATTTCTTTCAAACCTAAGAATAAACATGCTTTAAAGTGTCAACCAAAAGGTTGGTGAGTTCATAGGTTTATCGTAATCAATTATTTCCATAATTTTAATAGACCACAAGATTTTCTTTATTCAATAATCATACACTCGCAAGTGTTTAAAAATCATTCATATGGATTGAACACCTGGTAACCGACATTAACATAATGCATATAGAATATCCCCAAAACATAAATCCATCTGTATAATATAAACTCGAAGTACTAAAGCATACCATTTTCCAGTATGGGGGGAGTTAGTGCCCATAGATCTACCTTTAGGATTCGCGTCAATTAGGGTGTCTGTTCCCTAATTCTTAGGCTACCAAGCTAAAAGGGTGATATTCGATTCGATAATCCAACCATAGAATGTAGTTTCGATTACTCGTGTCTATTTCGTAAAACATTTATAAAAGCAGCGCATGTATTCTCAGTCCCAAAAATATATATTGCAAAAGCATTTAAAAAGGGTGCAAATGAAACTCACTATACTGTATTTTGTAGTAAAAATACATATGACGGCATTGAACAACTGAACAATGCAGGGTTGGCCTCGGATTCACGAACCTATATCATTCGTATATGTATTAAAACGTATAATCGTAATCGAGCAATTATCTATATATATATATATATATGTATATATATATATATATATATATATATTATTACTAATATACTTGTTATTTTATATGTTATTTAGATAAATTTAATATATTTAATTTATATGTTTTATATAACTATAATTCATTATCAATAATGAAACTGTATATTAAGATTTATATATGGTAAAAATATATAAATTGATATCTTTTATATACAGCTTAGTCAATATCTTTTTATTAATAAAAATATAGTGTAATATATTTTTTATATAAAAATATCTATTTGTAAAAATTTTGATAGTTTTAGTGATAACAAAATAATAATCTTAGTAAAAATGATAATAATGATAATAAGTTTAATAATAACAATTCTAATAATCATATTAATAATAATAATGATGATATCAATAATAATACTTATTCATATGACAATAATAATAATAATTATAACATTAATCACAACAATAGTAATAATAATAATCCTAATTGTACTTATACTAATAATAACGATAATGATAATACTCTTAATTTGATTAATGATACTTCTAAATATTAGGATTAATAACAATTATCATGATAATAATAATAATAATAATAATAATAATAATAATAATAATAATAATAATAATAATAATAATAATAATAATAAATAATAATAATGTTAATAATAATAATAATGTTAATAATAAAAATATATATAAAACTACCTTAGAAGCCTATGTTAAAAATATTACACCAAGCCGGGCTCGAACCCGAGACCCCTCGTATAACACCAACAACTCAAACCAGCTGGGCTACTGCCCATAATCCAAAATAATACAGAACTCAAAAATATTTAACCCGAATTTTAGTGTTTCCCTTTTTCTTCTTCCTCATAAATTTCAAACGATCAGGGGTGAATTCCCCATAACACGAATTGATTGTTAACTTGATTCAGGAATTGCATTGATACAGATACGACCTAACTACAATGGGAATTGGGATAAAATAAAGATAA